>NC_067484.1:97500830-97871472 GCF_947179515.1 Apodemus sylvaticus | reverse complement strand
CAGCTTAACGACACACTTGAAAGCCAAGGAACAAAAAGAAGCCAATTCACCCAGGAGGAGTAGAAGACAGGAAATCATCAAACTCAGGGCTGAAATCATTCAAGTAGAAACAAAGGGAAACATACAAAGAATCAATGAATCCAGGAGCTGGTTCTTTGAGAAAATCAACAAGATAGATAAACCTTTAGCCAAATTGATCAAAGGGCACAGAGAAAGTATCCAAATTAACAAAATTAGAAATGAAAATGCGTTTATAACAAGAGAAACTGAGGAAATTCAAAAAATCATCAGATCCTACTACAAAAGCCTATACTAAACACAACTGGAGAATCCAGAGGAAATGGACAATTTCCTTGACAGATACCAAATACCAAAATTAAATCAGGACCAAATATCATTCAAACAGTCTCATAACCCCTAAAGAAATAGAAGGAGTCATAGAAAGCCTTCAAACCAAAAAAGCACAGGATCAGATGGCTTCAGTGCAGAATTCTATCAGACCTTTAAAAAAGACCTAACACCAATACTCTTGAAACGTTTCCATGGAATAGAAACAGAAGGAACACTACCAAATTCCTTATAAGAAGCTACAATTACGCTGATACCAAAACCACACAAAGATGCAACAAAGAAAGAGAACTTCAGACCAATTTCCCTTATGAACATCGATGCAAAATTACGCAATAAAATTCTTGCCAAACGAATCCGAGAACACACACACACAAAAAAAATGATTATCCACCATGATCAAGTAGGCTTTATTCCAGGGATGCAGGGTTGGTACAATTCATGGTTGGTTCAATATACGGAAATCAATCAATGCAATCCAGTACATAAACAAACTCAAAGAAAAAAAAAACCACATGGTCATTTCATTGGATGCTGAAAAAGCACTTGAAAAAAATCAGCATCCTTTCATGCTTAAAGTCTTGGAAAGAACAGGAATTCAAGGCCCATACCGAAAAATAGTAAAAGCAATATACAGTAAACCGGTAGACAGCATTAAACTAAATGGAAAGAAACTTGAAGCAAGCCCACTAAAATCAGGGACTAGACACGGCTGCCCCTTTCTCCTTATCTTTTCAATATTGTACTTGAAGTACTAGCTCGGGCAATTAGACAACATAAGGAGGTCAAAGGTATACAAATTGGAAAGGAAGAAGTCAAACTATCATTATTTGCAGATGATATGATAGTCTACCTAAGTGACCCAAAAAACGCCACTAGAGAACTCCTACAGCTGATAAACAACTTCAGCAAAGTGGCAGGATATAAAATCACCTCAAGCAAATCAGTAGCCTTCCTATACTCAAAGGACAAGCAGGCTGAGAAAGAAATTAGGGAAATGACACCCTTTACAATAGCCACAAACAGTATAAAGTACCTTGGTGTGACTCTTATCAAACATGTGAAAGATCTGTACGACCAGAACTTCAAGACTCTGAAGAAGGAAATAGAAGACCTCAAAAAATGGAAAAACCTCCCATGCTCATGGATTTGCAGGATTAATATAGTTAAAATGGCCATTTTGCCAAAAGCAATACACAGATTCAATGCAATTCCCATCACAATCCCAACTCAATTCTTCATAGAGTGAGAAAGAGCAATTCTCAAATTCATCTGGAATAATAAAAAACCCAGGATAGCTAAAACTATTCTCAAGAACAAAAGAAATGCTGGGGGAATCAGTATCCCTGACCTCACGAAATATTACTGAGCAATAGTGTTAAAAACTGCATGGTATTAGTACAGTGACAGGCAGGTGGATCAATGGCACAGGATTGAAGATCCAGAAATAAACCCACATACCTATGGCTACTTGATCCTCAACAAAGGGCCTGAAAACATCCAATGGAAAAAAGATAGCCTTTTCAACAAATGGTGCTGGTTCAATTGGAGGTCATCATGCAGAAGAATGCGAATTGATCCATCCTTGTCTCTTTGTACTAAGCTTAATTCCAAATGGATCAAGGACCTCCACAGAAATTCAGACACTCTTAAGCTAATAGAAAAGAAACTGTGGAAGACCCTTGACGACATCGGTACAGGGGGAAAGTTCCTGAACAGAACACAAATAGCATATGCTCTAAGATCAAGAATTGACAAATGGGTCCTCATAAAATTACAAAGTTTCTGTAAAGCAAAGGACACCATCAAAAGGACAAATCAGCAACCAACAAATTGGGAAAAGATCTTCATCAACCCTACATCAGATAGAGGGTTAATATCCAATATATACAAAGAACTAAAGAAGTTAGACCCCAGAAAACCAAATGACCCTATTAAAAAATGGGGTACAATGTTAAACCAAGAATTCTCCCCTGATGAACTTCGAATGGCGGAGGATCATTTCAAAAAATGCTCAAATTCATTAGTCATCAGGGGAATGCAAACCAAAACAACCTTACACCAGTCAGAATGGCTAAGATTAAAAACTCAGGAAACAGCAGGTGTTGGTGAGGTTGTGGAGAAAGAGGAACACTCATCCACTGCTGGTGGGGTTGCAACTTGGTACAACCACTCTGGAAATCAGTCTGGTGGTACTTCAGAAAACTGGGCATGTCACTTCCCAAAAAATCCTGCTATACCACTCCTGGGCATATACGCAGAGGATTCCCCAGCATGTAATAAGGATATATGCTCCACTATTTTCATAGTAGCACTATTTATAATAGCCAGAAGCTGGAAAGAACCCAGGTATCCCTCAGCAGAAGAATGGATGCAAAAAATGTGGTATATATACACAATGGAGTATTAGAAACAATGAATTCATGAAATTCTTGGGCAAATGAATGGAACTGGAGAATATCATACTAAGTGAGGTAACCCAGTCTCAAAGGATCAATCAGGGAATGCAATCACTGATAAGTGGATATTGGACTGAAAAACTGGAATGCCCAAAACAGAATGCACTCACCAAATGAGGTACAAGAAGAATCGAGGAGAGGCCACTGGTTCTGGAAAGACTCAGTGTAGCAGTATAAGGCAAAACCAGAACAGGGAAGTGGGAAGGGGTAGGTGGGAGAACGTGGGTGGCAAGGGTGTTTATGTGACTTTCGGGGAGTGGGGGGCCCAAAAAGGGGAAATCATTGGAAATGTAAATAAATATTATATTGAAAAACAAAAAAAGAATATATGTAATAAAAATAAATAAATGAATAAAATAAAAATAAAAACAATGTTTTCATGAAAATTGCAGGAAAATGAATGGAACTAGAAAACATAATCCTTTCTCTAGCTCTTCCATTGGGGACCTTGTGTTCAGTCCAGTGGTTGACTGAGAGTACCCACCTCTATATTTTTCAGGTACTGTCAAATCCTCTCAGGACACAGCTGTATCAGTCTCCTATCAGCAAGTGCTTGTTGGTATTCAAAATAGTGTCTGGGTTTGGTGACTGCATATGGGATGGATCCCCAGGTTTGGCAGTATCTGGATGGTCTTTCTTTCAGTCTCTGATCCACAGTTTGTCTCTGTATCTCCTCCCATGGGTATTTTGTTTCCCCTTCTAAGAAGGACCAAAGTATCCATACTTTGGTCTTCCCTCTGCTTGAGCTTTATTTGGTCTGTTAATTGTATCTTGGGTGTTCCCAGTTTCTGGGCTAATATCTTCTTATCGGTGAGTGCATACCATGTATGTTCTTTTGTAATTGTGTTACCTCACTCAGGATGATATTTTCTAGCTGAAGGATCTTGCAACTCCATAGGAGAAACAACAATATGAAACAACCAGTATGCCTAGAGCACCCAGAGACTAAACTACAAACCAAAGAGGAGACATGGAGGGACCCATAGCTCCAGCTGCATATGTTGTAGAGGATGGCCTTTTTGGACATCAAAGGGGGGTGGAATAGCTGGTTTTCGGAGGGAAAACCAGGTAAGGGTGTAACATTTCAAATGTAACTGAAGAAAATATCTAATAAAAAATATATCATCCAAACACAAAAGAACACACACCCAAAAATATCCCTGTAAAAAGGAAGAACAGGAACAAGAAATGTAACAGAGACTGAAGGAAAGGCTAACAGGGGAACAGCCCCACCTGGAGATACATCATGTCTGCAGACACCAAACCCAACACTGTTGCTGTGGTCAGTAGTGCTTGCAGACAGAAACCAAGTATGGCAATTCCTGGGGATGTTTGACCAGCAAATGACCAAAGCAGAGGCAGATGCTTGGAGCTGACCATCAGGTGCAACTCAGGGAACCAGATGAGGGAGCTGGCAGAAGAACTGGAAGAGCAGAGGGGGATTTCAACCCCACTGGAAGACCATCATAGGCAGGCCTGACCAACCAGTTCTCCCAGAATCTAGTCCACCAACCAAGGAATGTTCCTAAAGGGATCTTTGACAGATTTATATGTGGCAGAAGATGGCATTGCCCGACAGCTTCAGGATGGGAGGCCCTTGGTCCGGGGTAGTTTTGATGCTCCAGAAAAGGAGGATGCTAGAAAGGTGGGGCAGGAGAGTATGGGTGGGTTGGGGAACACTCTCATACAGGGAAAAGGGAGGGAGGAGGGAAGATATTGGATGGGGGTTGTAACAGAGGGGTAACAGAAGTGGGATATTATGGGATGGGGATGGGGGTAGGTGAAGAGGGTAACAGGGAAGCAGATTATCTTTTGAGATATAAACAAATGGCATGATTAATAGTAATAACAGAAAAAATTAAATATAAACAAAGAAAGCACAAAAGAATGAACCATAATGAATAAAGAAAAAAATCTCAAGATGTTCAGTTGTGAATTAGTTTTAGTTGACAACTTAATACAATCTAGAATCACTTGAGAAAAAAATCCCAATACTGGATTAGCTTGATCAGGTAGACTATTGGCATGTTTTTGAGTTATTATCCTAATTAGCTTAATTTGTATAAAATGGTCTCTCCTTGTTATAGCAATATTTGATGAATGCATCCTGGACTGTATAGAAATAGAAAAAGCAAGTTGAGTACTAGGCAATATATATCTATTCTCTCTCTGCTCTTGACTGTGGCTGTAACTAGCTGCCTCAAGACCTCACTTTAATTTGAAGTGGCTGTAATGGTGTATTACAACCTTGCTATAAGCCAAATAAACTTTTTATCCCTCTAAAAAAAATAATCAATATTATCAATTATCCTATGTAATCCTCAATGTTATGATACATATGCATATGAAAATCCTCAGGTTTATCCTGAGGAAAATGAATGTTTTTACTTCATTTTTCAATTATATCCTAAATGTATTAATATGTGTATTATATTTTCTGATTTTTTTCCAAAAAATTCTCAATATTATCATTTATCCTGTATAATCCTCAATTTTATCATACATATGTTTTATGAAAATCTGCAGTTTCTTCAGAAAATATCTCCACTTACGTTTTCATTTATATGCTAAATGAACTTGTATTCCTAGTGTTTTATCTGAATGTTTTTCAAAAAAAAACCTTTTATATTATCATTATTTCTACATAATCCCCATTTTGATACATAAATTATATCAAAATATTCAATTATTACAGAAAATATTTCCACGTCATTTATCAGTTATATTGTAAATATAATTATATGCCTGTAATTTTATCTGAATTTTTTCCAAAAAAAATCTTCAATATTATGAACTCTTCAATATAATCCAAAATTTTATCACACACAAGTTATATGTAAATCTTCAGTATTATCTAAATATGTTGCCATATCCTTTTTCAACTATCTTCTACATGCTTTCTTATACCTATCTTTGTATCTGAGTTTCGTCCAAAAAATTTTTATATTATCTAATATCCTATGTAATCATCAATTTTATGAAACATGTTATATGAAAATCTTCAGTTTTATCAGAAAAAGTTTCCACTTAACTTTTAATTATTTTCTAAATGTATTTATATCTCTATTATTTTATCTGAGTTTTTTCCAAAAAAACTTCAATTATTCTATGTAATCCTCAATTTTCTCACACACAGGTTAGATGAAAAACTTCAATATATTCAAAACTATATACAATTATTTTTCAATTTTATTCTAAATGCATTCTATGCCAAGAATTGTATCTGAGTGTTTACTGAATAAATCTTCAATTTTATCAAAACTACTATGTAATCCTCAATTTTATCATGCATATGTTGTATGAAAATATTCAGTTTTTTCAGATAATACTTCCACTTAATTTTTCATTTATATTCTAAATGCATTTGCATGCCTAGGTTTGTATCAGAGCATTATTCAAAAAAAGTATTTTATAAATTATAAATTATCCTATTTTATATCTGAGTTTTTTAATAAATAAATCAGATTTTATCAATGAAACTAAGTAATCCTCAAATTTATCATACATATGTTTTATTAAAATCTTCAATTTTATCAGATAATATCTCACCTTCCTCTTTTCTTTTATATTCTAAATGCATTTCTATGCCTATAATTTTATCTGAGTTCTTTATTAAAATATTCAATATTATCAATTATCCTTTGTAATCCTCAATGTTATGATACATATGTATAAGAAAATCATCAGTTTTACCAGAAAATATTTCCACTTCATTTTTCAAATATCCTAAATGTATTTGGTGTTTCTATTATATTTTTGGAATTTTTTCCAAAAATTCTTCAATATTATCAGTCATCCTATATAATCCTTAACTTATCATACAAATGTTATGAAAATCTTCACTGTTTTTTTAGAAAATACCTCCACTTCCATTTTCATTTATATTCTAAATGAATTTGTATTCATAGCATGTTATCTGAATGTGTTTCTCATAAACTTATATTTTATCAATAATTCTACATAATTCTCAATTTTAAGATACATAAATTATATGAAAATCTTGATTTTAACAGAAAATGTTTCTACTTCATTTATCAATTATATCGTAAATCTATTTATATGCCTGTAATTTTATCTGAATTTTCTCCAAAAATCTTCAATATTATGAACTATCCAACAAATTCCATAATTTTATCACTAAATATAGGCTGTTGTAAGCCTATCATTGTAACTGAGTTTCTTCCAAAAAATTTTATATCATCTATTTCTTATGTAATCATCAATTTTATGAAACATGATATATGAAAATCTTCAGTTTTATCAGAAAAAATTTCCACTTCACTTTTAAATTGTATTCTAAAAATATTTATATGCCTATTGTTTTATCTGAGTTTTTTTTTAGAAAAACTTCAATATTATCAGCTATTCTATGTAATCCAAAATTTTCACACACAGGATAAATGAAAATCTTCATTATATTAAAAAATGTCTAAACTTATTTTTCAATTATATTCTAAATGCATTTGTATGCATAGAATTTTATTAAAGTGTTTCTCTGAATAAATATTCACTTTTCTCAAAAACACTATGTAATCCTCAATTTTATCATGCATATATTGTATGAAAATCTACTGTTTTTTCAGATAATACCTGCACTTCAATTTTTATTTCTTTTCTAAATGCATTTTATGCCGATTTGTATCAGTGCGTTTTTCAAAATAATTATTTTATAATATATTTTCTAAATTATAAACTATCCTATTTTATATCTGAGTGATTTCATAAATAAAACTTTAATTTTATCAATAACACTATAAAATTGTAAATTTCATCATATATGTTTTATGAAAATCTTCAGTTTTATCAGACAATATCTCCACTTCCTTTTTCTTTTATATTCTAAATGTATTTTTATGCCTATCATTTTATCTGAGTTTTTTATTAAAAATATTCAACATTATTAATTATCCTATGTAATCCTCAATGTTATGATACATACGAATATGAAAATCCTCAGTTTTGTCAGAAAATGTTTCCACTTCATTTTTCAGTTATATCCTAAATGTGGTTGTTTTTACAGCTTTATACTTTTATTTCATAGTTTTTATAACTTTTAAAAAATGCCAACATTACATGGCTTTTCCAATTCTTTCTTTCTATTCTTTTTTTTTAATATTTTTATTTTTTATATTCTTTGTTTACATTCCAAATGATTTCCCCTTTTCCGGATCACCCCTAACCATATGTTCCATAAACCTTCTTCTCTCCATCCCTTCTCCAATCATCTCCCTCCTTTTTCTCTGTCCTTATATTCCCTTCCAATGTTAGATCAATCCTTTCCAGGATCAGGACACTCTCCCTACTTCTTCATGGGAGTCATTTGTTATGCAATTTGTGCTTTGAGTATTCAGGGCTTCTGGGCTAATTAATATCCACTTATCAGAGATTGCATTCCATGTGTATTCTTTTCCTGTTGGGTTACCTCACTTAGGATGATATTTTCCAGATCAAACCATTTACCTAAAAAATTTGTGAATTCATTGTTTCTAATTGCTGAGTAGTATTCCATTGTGTAAATATACCACATTTTCTGTATCCATTCCTCCTTTGAGGGGCATCTGGGTTCTTTCCAGGTTCTGGCTATTATAAATAAGGCTGCTATGAACATAACGTAGCATGTGTCTTTATTGCATGCCGGGGAATCCTTTGGGTATATGCCCAGAAGCGGTATAACAGGATCCTCTGGAAGTCTCATGTCCAGTTTTCTGAGGAACCTCCAGACTGATTTCCACAGTGGTTGTACCATCTTACAGCCCCACCAGCAGTGGAAGAGTGTTCCTCTTTCTCCACATCCTTGCCAACACCTGCTTTCTCCTGAGTTTTTGAACTTAGCCATTCTGACTGGTGTGAGGTGAAATCTCAGGGTTGTTTTGATCTGCATTTCCCTAATGACTAATGATGTTGATCACTTCTTAAGGTGCCTCTCGGCCATCCGAATGTCTTCAGGTGAGAATTTTTTGTTTAGATCTGTGCCCCATTTTTAATAGGGTTATTTGGTTCCCTGGTGTCTAACTTTTTGAGTTCTTTGTATATATTGGATATTAGCCCTCTATCAGATGTAGGGTTGCTGAATATCCTTTCCCAATTTGACGGTTGCCGTTTTGTACTTTTAACAGTGTCCTTTTCCTTACAGAAACTTTGTAATTTTATGAGGTTCCATTTGTCAATTCTTGATCTTAAAGCATAAGCTATTGTTGATCTGTTCAGGAATTTTTCCCCTGTGCCCATGTCCTCAAGAGTCTATCAGTGTGTCTGGTTTTCCATGGACGTCCTTGATCCACTTGGAGTGAAGTTGAGTACATGGGGATAAGAATGGATCAATTCGCACTCTTCTGCATGCTGACCTCCAATTGAACCAGCACCATCTGTGGAAAAGGCTATCTTTTTTCCACTGGACATTTTTGGCTCCTTTGTCGAAGATAAAGTGACCATAGGTGTGTGGATTCATTCCTTGATCTTCAGTTCTATTCCATTGATCCACTTGTCTGTCACTGTGCCAATACCATGCAGTTTTTAACACTATTGCTTTCTAGTATTGCTTGAAGTCAGGGGTACTTATTCCCCCAGAATTTCTTTTGTTTTTGAGAATAGTTTTAGCTATCCTGGGTTTCTTGTTATTCCAGATGAATTTGAGAATTGCTTTTTCTAACTCTGTGAAGAACTGAGTTGGGATTTTGATGGGGATTGCGTTGAATCTGTAGACCGCTTTTGGCAAGATGGCCATTTGAACTATATTAATCCTGCCAATCCACAAGCATGGAAGGTTTTTCCATTTTCTGAGGTCTTCTTTGATTTCCTTCTTCAGAGACCTGAAGTTCTTGTCATATAGATCTTTCACTTGTTTGGTTAGAGTCACACCAAGATACTTTATATTGTTTGTGGCTATTTTGAAGGGTGTCATTTACCTTACTTCTTTCTCAGCCTGCTTATCCTTTGCGTATAGGAAGGCAACTGATTTGCCTGAGTTGATTTTATAACCAGCCACTTTGCTGAAGTTGTTTATCAGCTGTAGGAGTTCTCTGGTGGAGGCTTTCAGGTCAGTTAAGTAGACTATCATGTCATCTGCAATTAGTGATAATTTGACTTCTTCCTTTCCAATTTGTATCCACTTGACCTCCTTATGTTGTCTAATTGCTCTATCTAGAACTTCAAGTACTATACTGAAAAGATATGGAGAGAGAGGACAGTTTTGTCTAGTCCCTGATTTTAGTGGGATTGCTTCCAGTTTCTCTCCATTTAGTTTGATGTTGGCTACTGGTTTGCTGCATATTAACGATATTTAGGTATGGGCTTTGAATTCCTGTTCTTTCCAATACTTTTCCATGCAGTTTTTAACCCTATTGCTCTGTAGTATGGCTTGAAGTCAGGGATACTGATTCCCCCAGAATTTCTTTTGTTGAGAATAGTTTTAGCTATCCCGGGTTTCTTATTATTCCAGATGAACCGATGCTGGATTTTGTCAAATGCTTTTTCTGCATCTAATGAGATGATCATATGGTTTTTTTCTTTGAGTTTGTTTATGTAGTGGATAGCATTGATGGATTTCCTTATATTGAACCATCCCTGCATCCCTGAGATGAAGCCTACTTGGTCATGGTGGATGATCATTTTGATGTGTCCTAGGATTCGGTTGGCAAGAATTTTATTAAGTATTTTTGCATCAATATTCATAAGAGAAATTGGCCTGAAGTTCTCTTTCTTTGTTGGATCTTTGTGTGATTTTGGTATCAGCGTAATTGTGGCTTCATATATCGAGTTGGGTAGAGTTCCTTCTGTTTCTATTTTGTGGAATAGGTTGAAGAGTATTGGTGTTAGGTCTTCTATGACGGTCTGATAGAACTCTTCACTGAAGCCATCTGGTCCCGTGCTTTTTTGGTTGGGAGACTTTCTATGACCCTTTTTATTTCTTCAGGTGTTATGGGACTGTTTAATTGATCTCTTTGATACTGATTTAGTTTTGGTGTCGGATATCTGTCTAGGAAACTGTCCATTTCCTCCAGATTCTCCAGTTGTGTTGAGTATAGGCTTTTGTAGTAGGATCTAATGATTCTTTGAATTTCCTCAGTTTCTGTTGTTATATCTCCCTTTTCATTTCTAAGTTTGTTAATCTGGATACTGTCTCTGTGTCCTTTGGTTAGTCTGGCTAAGGGTTTATCTATCTTGTTGATTTTCTCAAAGAACCAGCTCCTGGTTTTGTTGATTCTTTGTATGGTTCTCTTTGTTTCTACTTGATTGATTTCGGCCCTGAGTTTGATGATTTCCTGCCTTCTACTCCTCCTGGGTGAAATAGCTTCTTTTTGTTCCAGGGCTTTCAGGTATGTCATTAAGCTGTTAGTGTATGCTCTCTCCATTTTCTTTTTGGAGGCACTCAAGGCTATGAGTTTTCCTCTTAGCACTGCTTTCATTGTGTCCCATAGATTTGGGTATGTTGTGTCTTAATTTTCATTGTGTTCTAAAAAGTCTTTAATTTCTTTCTTTATTTCTTCCTTGACCAAGGTATCATTGAGTAGAATATTGCTCAGATTCCACCTTTATGTGGGTTTTCTGTTGTTTTTGTTGCTATTGAAGGCCACTTTTACTCCATAGTGATCAGATAGAAGGCATGGGATTAGTTCATCTTCTAATATTTTTTGAGGTCTGTCTTGTGATCAATTATATGGTTGATTTTGGAGAAGGTACTATGAGGTGCTGAGAAAAAGGTATATTCTTTTGCTTTAGGATAGAATCTTATATATATATATATATATATATATATATATATATATATATATATATATATATATATATATATATTAAATCTAATTGGTCCAAAGATTCATTGTGTTCCTGTTTAGTTTCTGTTTTCCTGATCGGTCCATTGAGGAATGTGCAGTGTTGAAGTGACCTACAATTATTGTGTTAGGTGCAATGTGTGCTTTGAGCTTTAATAAAGTTTCTTTTATGAATAAGGGTGCCCTTACATTTGGAGCATAGATGTTCAGGATTGAGAGTTCTTCTTGTTGTATTTTTACTTTGACCAGCAAGAAGTGTCCCTCAGAGACTCTTTTGATGACTTTGGGTTGAAAGTCAATTTTTTCTGATATTAAAATGGCTACTCCAGCTTGTTTCCTGAAACCATTTGCTTGTGAAATTTTCTTCCAGGCTTTTACTCTAAGGTCGTGTTTGTCTTTGACCCTGAGGTGTGTTTCCTGTAAGCAGCAAACTGTATGGTCCTGTTTACGTATCCAGTTGGTTAAGAATACCACGTTATAAGGAAATACAGTGTTGCAGAGTAAATACAAATACATACGTATTGGAAACACTTTACAAGAAGAAATAACGCATCATACAAAATTAGCTTGTATCTCCTAAACAACACGTTGTAACTCGAAAAGATTTGGTGTGGCGTGTAGGTCTAAACGTGTAGCCTCAAAAGAGAACCCATAGGAGAATTATCTTTTGTCAAAATTTTTCAGAAAATCACGTTTATGGAAATCCCCCATCGTGCGAAATTATCTTGTTTTTCCTAAACAGCTCGTTGTAACTCGAAAAGCTTTCGTGTTGCGTGTATGTCTAAGTGTGTAGCCTCAAAAGAGAAGGCACAGGAGAATTTTCTCTCAAAAGAATATGTAGGAATACGACGTTTTAAGGAAATACAGTGTTGCAGATTAAAGACAAATACGTACGTATTGGAAACACTTTACTAGAAGAAATAGCGCATCGTACAAAATTAGCTTGTATCTCCTAAAGAACACGTTGTAACTCGAAAAGAACTGATGTGGCGTGTACGTCTAAACGTGTAGCCTCAAAAGAGAACCCATAGGAGAATTTTCTTTCGTCAAAATTTTTCAGAAAATCACGTTTTAAGGAAATCCCGCATCTTGCGAAATTATCTTGATTTTCCTAAACAACACGTTGTAACGCGAAAAGCTTTCGTGTTGCGTGTATGTCTAAGTGTGTAGCCTCAAAAGAGAAGGCACAGGAGATTTTTCTCTGGAAAGAATATGTAAGAATACCACATTATATGGAAATACAGTTTTGCAGAGTAAAGACAAATACTTACGTATTGGAAACACTTACGAGAAGAAATAACGCATCGTAAAAAATTAGATTGTATCTCCTAAACAACACGTTGTAACTCGAAAAGAACTGGTGTGGCGTGTACGTCTAAACGTGTAGCCTCAAAAGAGAACCCATAGGAGAATTTTCTTTCGTCAAAATTTTTCAGAAAATCACGTTTTAAGGAAATCCCGCATCGTGCGAAATTATCTTGTTTTTCCTAAACAACATGTTGTAACTCGAAAAGCTTTCGTGTTGCGTGTATGTCTAACTGTGTAGCCTCAAAAGCGAAGGCACAGGAGAGTTTTCTCTCGAAAGAATACAAGTGTGTAGCCTCAAAAGAGAAGGCACAGGAGAGTTTTCTCTCGAAAGAATATGTAAGAATATCACATTATAAGGAAATACAGTGTTGCAGAGTAAAAATAAATACGTACATATTGGAAACACTTTACGAGAAGAAATAATGCATCGTACAAAATTAGCTTGTATCTCCTAAACAACACGTTGTAACTCGAAAAGAATTGGTGTGGCGTGTACGTCTAAAGGTGTAGCCTCAAAAGAGAACCCATAGGAGAATTTTCTTTCGTCAAAATTTTTCAGAAAATCACGTTCTAAGGAAATCCCGCACTGTGCGAAATTATCTTGTTTTTCCTAAACAACACGTTGTAACTCGAAAAGCTTTCGTGTTGCGTGTATGTCTAAGTGTGTAGCCTCAAAAGAGAAGGCACAGGAGAGTTTTCTCTCGAAAGAATATGTAAGAATACCACGTTATAAGGAAATACAGTTTTGCAAAGTAAAGACAAATACGTACATATTGGAAACACTTTACGAGAAGAAATAACGCATTGTAAAAAAATTAGCTTGTATCTCGTAAACAACACGTTGTAACTAGAAATGAATTGGTGTGGCGTGTACGTCTAAAAGTGTAGCCTCAAAAGAGAACCCATAGGAGAATTTTCTTTGGTCAAAATTTTTCAGAAAATCATGTTTTAAGGAAATCCCGCATCGTGCGAAATTATCTTGTTATTCCTAAACAACTTATTGTAACTCGAAAAGCTTTCGTGTTGCGTGTATGTCTAAGTTTGTAGCCACAAAACAGAAGGCACAGGAGAGTTTTCTCTCGATAGAATATGTAAGATTACCACATTATAAGGAAATACATTTTTGCAGAGTAAAGACAAATATGTACGTATTGGAAACACTTTATGAGAAGAAATAACGGTTCGTACAAAATTAGCTTGTATCTCCTAAACAACACGGTGTAATTCGAAAGGAATTGGTGTGGCATGTACGTCTAAACGTGTAGCCTCAAAAGAGAACACATAGGAGAATTTTCTTTCGTCAGAATTTTTCAGAAAATCATGTTTTAAGGAAATCCCGCATCGTGCAAAATTATCTTGTTTTTCCTAAACAACAGGTTGTAACTCGAAAAGCTTTCGTGCTGCGTGTATGTCTAAGTGTGTAGCCTCAAAAGAGAAGGCACAGGAGAGTTTTCTCTCGAAAGAATATGTAAGAATACCACATTATATGGAAATACAGTTTTGCAGAGTAAAGACAAATACGTACGTATTGGAAACACTTTACGAGAAGAAATAACGCATCGTACAAAATTAGATTGTATCTCCTAAACAACACGTTGTAACTCGAAAAGAATTGGTGTGGCGTGTACGTCTAAACGTGTAGCCTCAAAAGAGAACCCATAGGAGAATTTTCTTTCATCAAAATTTTTCAGAAAATCACGTTTTAAGGAAATCCCGCATCGTGCGAAATTATCTTGTTTTTCCTAAACAACACGTAGTATCTCGAAAAGCTTTCGTATTGCGTGTATGCCTAAGTGTGTAGCCTCAAAGAGAAGGCACAGGAGAGTTTTCTCTCGAAAGAATATGTAAGAATACCACATTATATGGAAATACAGTTTTGCAGAGTAAAGACAAATACTTACGTATTAGAAACACTTTACAAGAAGAAATAACACGTCGTACATAATTAGCTTGTATCTCCTAAACAACACGTTGTAACTCGAAAAGAATTGGTGTGGCGTGTACGTCTAAAAGTGTAGCCTCAAAAGAGAACCCATAGGAGAATTTTCTTTCATCAAAATTTTTCAGAAAATCACGTTTTAAGGAAATCCCGCATCGTGCGAAATTATCTTGTTTTTCCTAAACAACACGTTGTAACTCGAAAAGCTTTCGTGTTGCATGTATGTCTAAATGTGTAGCCTCAAAAGTGAAGGCACAGGAGAGTTTTCTCTCGAAAGAATACAAGTGTGTAGCCTCAAAAGAGAAGGCACAGGAGAGTTTTCTCTCGAAAGAATATGTAAGAATATCACATTATAAGGAAATACAGTGTTGCAGAGTAAAGACAAATACGTACGTATTGGAAACACTTTAGGAGAAGAAATAACGCCTCGTACAAAATAAGCTTGTATCTCCTAAACAACACATTGTAACTCGAAAAGAATTGCTGTGGCGTGTACGTCTAAACGTGTAGCCTCAAAAGAGAACCCATAGGAGAATTTTCTTTCGTCAAAATT
The DNA here is from genome assembly GCF_947179515.1 of Apodemus sylvaticus. Lineage (NCBI taxonomy): Eukaryota > Metazoa > Chordata > Mammalia > Rodentia > Muridae > Apodemus > Apodemus sylvaticus. The sequence continues at coordinate 97,856,094 of NC_067484.1, read as the reverse complement.
TTTCAGAAAATCACGTTTTAAGAAAAACCCGCATTGTGCGAAATTATCTTGATTTTCCTAAACAACACGTTGTAACTCTAAAAGCTTTCGTGTTGCGTGTATGTCTAAGTGTGTAGCCTCAAAAGAGAAGGCACAGGAGAGTTTTCTCTCGAAAGAATATGTAAGAATACCACATTATAAGGAAATACAGTTTTGCAGAGTAAAGACAAATACATACGTATTGGAAACACTTTAGGAGAAGAAATAACGCATCGTACAAAATTAGCTTCTATCTCCTAAACAACACGTTGTAACTCGAAAAGATTTGGTGTGGCGGGTACGTCTAAACGTGTAGCCTCAAAAGTGAATCCATAGGAGAATTTTCTTTCGTCAAAATTTTTCAGAAAATCACGTTTTAAGGAAATCCCGCATCGTGCGAAATTATCTTGTTTTTCCTAAACAACACGTTGTAACTCGAAGAGCGTTCGTGTTGCGTGTATGTCTAAGTGTGTAGCCTCAAAAGAGAATGCACAGGGGAGTTTTCTCTCGAAAGAATATGTAAGAATACCACTTTTTAAGGAAATAGAGTGTTGCAGAGTAAAGACAAATACTTACGAATTGGAAACACTTTAGGAGAAGAAATAATGCATCCTGAAAATTATCTTGTATCTCCTAAACAAAACGTTGTAACTCGAAAAGAATTTCTGTGGTGTGTACGTCTAAACTTGTAGCCTCAAAAGAGAATCCATAGGAGAATTTTCTTTTGTCAAAATTTTTCAGAAAATTCCCAATTTATCGAAACTCCGCATCGTGCGAAATTATCTTGTTATTCCTAAACAACACGTTGTAACTCGAAAAGCTATCGTGTTGCGTGTATGTCTAAGTGTGTAGCCTCAAAAGAGAAGGCAGAGGAGAATTTTCTCTCAAAAGAATATGTAGGAATACGACGTTTTAAGGAAATACAGTGTTGCAGATTAAAGACAAACACCTATGTATTGGAAACACTTTACGAGAAGAAATAACGCATCATACAAAATTAGCTTGTATCTCCTAAACAACACGTTGTAACTCGAAAAGAACTGGTGTGGCGTGTACGTCTAAACGTGTAGCCTCAAAAGAGAACCCATAGGAGAATTTTCTTTCATCATAATTTTTCAGAAAATCACGTTTTAAGGAAATCCCGCATCGTGCGAAATTATCTTGTTTTTCCTAAACAACACGTTGTAACTCGAAAAGCTTTTGTGTTGCGTGTATGTCTAAGTGTGTAGCCTCAAAAGCGAAGGCACAGGAGAGTTTTCTCTCGAAAGAATACAAGTGTGTAGCCACAAAAGAGAAGGCACAGGAGAGTTTTCTCTCGAAAGAATATGTAAGAATATCACATTATAAGGAAATACAGTGTTGCAGAGTAAAGACAAATACTTACACATTGGAAACACTTTACGAGAAGAAATAACGCCTCGTACAAAATTAGCTTGTATCTCCTAAACAACACGTTGTAACTCGAAAAAAACTGTTGTGGCGTGTACGTCTAAATGTGTAGCCTCAAAAGAGAACCCATAGGAGAATTTTCTTTCGTCATTATTTTTCAGAAAATCACGTTTTAAGGAAATCCCGCATCGTGCGAAATTATCTTGATTTTCCTAAACAACACATTGTAACTCGAAAAGCTTTCATGTTGCGTGTATGTCTAAGTGTGTAGCCTCAAAAGAGAAGGCACAGGAGAGTTTTCTCTCGAAAGAATATGTAAGAATACCACATTATAAGGAAATACAGTTTTGCAGAGTAAAGACAAATACATACGCATTGGAATCACTTTACGAGAAGAAATAATGCATCGTAAAAAATTAGCTTGTATCTCCTAAACAACAAGTTGTAACTTGAAAAGAACTGGTGTGGCGTGTACGTCTAAACGTGTAGCCTCAAAAGAGAACCCATAGGAGAATTTTCTTTCGTCAAATATTTCAGAAAATCATGTTTTAAGGAAATCCCGCATCGTGCGAAATTATCTTGTAATTCCTAAACAACTCGTTGTAACTGGAAAAGCTTTCGTGTTGCATGTATGTCTAAGTGTGTAGCCTCAAAAGAGAAGGCACAGGAGAGTTTTCTCTTGAAAGAATATGGAAGAATACCACATAATATGGAAATACAGTTTTGCAGAGTAAAGACAAATACTTACGTATTGGAAACACTTTACGAGAAGAAATAACACATCGTAAAAAATTAGATTGTATCTCCTAAACAACACATTGTAACTCAAAAAGAATTGGTGTGGCGTGTATGTTTAAACGTGTAGCCTCAAAAGAGAACCCATAGGAGAATTTTCTTTCGTCAAAATTTTTCAGAAAATCACGTTTTAAGGAAATCCCGCATCGTGCGAAATTATCTTGTTTTTCCTAAACAACACGTTGTAACTCGAAAAGCTTTCGTGTTGCGTGTATGTCTAAGTGTGTAGCCTCAAAAGCAAAGGCACAGGAGAGTTTTCTCTCGAAAGAATACAAGTGTGTAGCCTCAAAAGAGAAGGCACAGGAGAGTTTTCTCTCGAAAGAATATGTAAGAATATCACATTATAAGGAAATACAGTGTTGAAGAGTAAAGACAAATACTTACATATTGGAAACACTTTACGAGAAGAAATAATGCCTCGTACAAAATTAGCTTGTATCTCCTAAACAACACGTTGTAACTCGAAAAGAACTGGTGTGGTGTGTACGTCTAAAAGTGTAGCCTCAAAAGAGAACCCATAGGAGAATTTTCTTTCGTCAAATATTTCAGAAAATCACGTTTTAAGGAAATCCCGCATCGTGCGAAATTATCTTGTAATTCCTAAACAACTCGTTGTAACTCGAAAAGCTTTCGTGTTGCGTGTATGTCTAAGTGTGTAGCCACAAAACAGAAGGCACAGTAGAGTTTTCTCTCGATAGAATATGTAAGATTACCACATTATAAGGAAATACAGTTTTGCAGAGTAAAGACAAATATGTACATATTGGAAACACTTTATGAGAAGAAATAACGCATTGTACAAAATTAGCTTGTATCTCCTAAACAACACGTTGTAACTCGAAAAGAATTGGTGTGGCGTGTACGTTTAAACATGTAGCCTCAAAAGAGAACCCATAGGAGAATTTTCTTTCGTCAAAATTTTTCAGAAAATCACGTTTTAAGGAAATCCCGCATCGTGCGAAATTATCTTGTTTTTCCTAAACAACACGTTGTAACTCGAAAAGCTTTCGTGTTGCGTGTATGTCTAAGTGTGTAGCCTCAAAAGCGAAGGCACAGGAGAGTTTTCTCTCGAAAGAATACAAGTGTGTAGCCTCAAAAGAGAAGGCACAGGAGAGTTTTCTCTCGAAAGAATATGTAAGAATATCACATTATAAGGAAATACAGTGTTGCAGAGTAAAGACAAATACTTACGTATTGGAAACCCTTTACGAGAAGAAATAACGCCTCGTACAAAATTAGCTTGTATCTCCTAAACAACACGTTGTAACTCGAAAAGAATTGGTTTGGCGTGTACGTCTAAACGTGTAGCCTCAAAAGAGAACCCATAGGAGAATTTTTTTTCGTCAAAATTTTTCAGAAAATCACGTTTTAAGGAAATCCTGCATCGTGCGAAATTATCTTGATTTTCCTAAACAACACGTTGTAACTCTAAAAGCTTTCGTGTTGCGTGTATGTCTAAGTGTGTAGCCTCAAAAGAGAAGGCACAGGTGAGTTTTCTCTCGAAAGAATATGTAAGAATACCACATTATAAGGAAATACAGTTTTGCAGAGTAAAGACAAATACATAAGTATTGGAAACACTTTATGAGAAGAAATAACGCTTCGAGAAAATTAGCTTGTATCTCCCAAACAACACGTTGTAACTCGAAAAGAATTGGTGTGTTGTGTACGTCTAAACGTGTAGCCTCAAAAGAGAACCCATAGGAGAATTTTCTTTTGTCAAATTTTTTCAGAAAATCACGATTTAACGAAACTCCGCATCGTGCGAAATTATCTTGTTATTTCTAAACAACACGTTGTAACTCGAAAAGCTATCGTGTTGCGTGTATGTCTAAGTGTGTAGCCTCAAAAGAGAAGGCACAGGAGAGTTTTCTCTCGAAAGAATATGTAAGAATACCACATTATAAGGAAATACAGTTTTGCAGAGTAAAGACAAATAAGTACGTATTGGAAACACTTTACGAGAAGAAATAACACATAGTACAAAATTAGCTTGTATCTCCTAAACAACAAGTTGTAACTCGAAAACAATTGGTGTGGCGTGTACGTCTATACGTGTAGCCTCAAAGAGAACCCATAGGAGATTTTTCTTTCGTCAAAATTTTTCAGAAAATTAAGTTTTAAGGAAGTCCCGCATAGTGCGAAAATATCTTGTTATTCCTAAACAACACGTTGTAACTCGAAAACCTTTCGTGTTGCGTGTATGTCTAAGTGTGTATCCTCAAAAGAGAAGGCAGAGGAGAGTTTTCTCTCGAAAGAATATGTAAGAATACCACGTTATAAGGAAATACAGTGTTGCAGAATAAAGACAAATACATACGTATTGGAAACACTTTACGAGAAGAAATAACGCATCGTACAAAATTAGCTTGTATCTCCTAAACAACACGTTGTAACTCGCAAAGATTTGGTGTGGTGTGTACATCTGAACGTGTAGCCTCAAAAGCGAACCCATAGGAGAATTTTCTTTCGTCAAAATTTTTCAGAAAATCACGTTTTAAGGAAATCCCGCATCCTGCGAAATTATCTTGTTATTCCTAATCAACACTTTGTAACTCGGAAAGCTTTCGTGTTGTGTGTATGTCTAAGTGTGTAGCCTCAAAAGAGAAGGCACAGGAGAGTTTTCTCTTGAAAGAATATGTAGGAATACCACATTATAAGGAAATACAGTTTTGTAGAGTAAAGACAAATACATACATATTGGAAACACTTTACGAGAAGAAATAACACATCTTTCAAAATGAGCTTGTATCTCCTAAACAACACGTTGTAACTCGAAAGGAATTGGTGTGGCGTGTAGGTCTAAACGTGTAGCCTCAAAAGAGAACCCATAGGAGAATTTTCTTTTGTCAAAATATTTCAGAAAATCACGTTTTAAGGAAATCCCGCATCGTGCTAAATTATCTTGTTATTCCTAAACAACTCGTTGTAACTCGAAAAACTTTCGTGTTGCGTGTATGTCTAAGTCTGTAGCCCCAAAAGAGAAGGCACAGGAGAGTTTTCTCTCGAAAGAATATGTAAGAATACCACGTTATAAGGAAATACAGTTTTGCAGAGTAAAGACATATACATACGTTTTGGAAACACTTTATGAGAAGAAATAAGGCATCGTACAAAATTAGCTTGTATCTCCGAAACTACACGTTGTAACTCTAAAAGAATTGGTGTGGCGGGTACGTCTGAACGTGTAGCCTCAAAAAAGAACCCAAAGGAGAATTTTCTTACGTCAAAATTTTCCAGAAAATCACGTTTTAAGGAACTCCCGCATCGTGCAAAATTATCTTGTTTTTCCTAAACAACACGTTGTAACTCGAAAAGCTTTCGTGTTGCGTGTATGTCTAAGTGTGTAGCATCGAAAGAGAAGGCACAGGAGAGTTTTCTTTCGAAAGAATATGTAAGAATACCACGTTATAAGGAAATACAGTTTTGCAGAGTAAAGACATATACATACATTTTGGAAGCATTTTACGAGAAGAAATAACGCATCGTAAAAAATTAGCTTGTATCTCGTAAACTACACGTTGTACCTCGAAAAGAATTGGTGTGGCGTGTACGTCTAAACGTGTAGCCTCAAAAGAGAACCCAAAGCAGAATTTTCTTTCGTCAAAATTTTTCAGAAAATCACGTTTTAAGGAAATTCCGCATCGTGCGAAATTATCTTGTTTTTCCTAAACAACACATTGTAACTCGAAAAGCTTTCGTGTTGCGTGTATGTCTAAGTGTGTAGCCTCAAAAGAGAAGGCACAGGAGAGTTTTCTCTAGAAAGAATATGTAAGAATACCACATTATAAGGAAATACAGTTTTGCAGAGTAAAGACAAATACATAAGTATTGGAAACACTTTATGAGAAGAAATAACGCATAGTACAAAATTAGCTTGTATCTCCTAAACAACACGTTGTAACTCGAAAAGAATTGGAGTGGCGTGTACGTCTAAACGTGTAGCCTCAAAAGAGAACCCATAGGAGAATTTTCTTTCTTCTAAATTTTTCAGAAAATCACGTTTTAAGGAAATCACGCATCGTGCGAAATTATCTTGTTTTTCCTAAACAACACGTTGTAACTCGAAAAGCTTTCGTGTTGCGTGTATGTCTAAGTGTGTAGCCTCAAAAGAGAAGGCACAGGAGAGGTTTCTCTCAAAAGAATATGGAAGAATACCACGTTATAAGGAAATACACTTTTGCAGAGTAAAGACAAATACAGACATATTGGAAAGACTTTACGAGAAGAAATAACGCATCGTACAAAATTAGCTTGTATCTCCTAAACAACACGTTGTAACTCGAAAAGAATTGGTGTGGCATGTACGTCTAAATGTGTAGCTTCAAAAGAGAACCCATAGGAGAATTTTCTTTCGTCAAAATTTTTCAGAAAATCACGTTTTAAGGAAATCCCGCATCGTGCGAAATTATCTTGTTATTCCTAAACAACACGTTGTAACTCGAAAAGCTTTCGTGTTGCGTGTATGTCTAAGTGTGTAGCCTCAAAAGAGAAGGCACAGGAGAATATTCTCTCAAAAGAATATGTAGGAATACGACGTTTTAAGGAAATACAGTGTTGCAGATTAAAGACAATACGTAAGTATTGGAAACACTTTACAAGAAGAAATAACGCATCGTACAAAATTAGCTTGTATCTCCTAAACAACACGTTGTAACTCGAAAAGATTTGGTGTGGCGTGTTCGTCTAAACGTGTAGCCTCAAAAGAGAACCCATAGGAGAATTTTCTTTCGTCAAAATTTTTCAGAAAATCACGTTTTAAGGAAATCCCACATCGTGCGAAATTATCTTGTTTTTCCTAAACAACACGATGTAACTCGAAAAGCGTTCATGTTGCGTGTATGTCTAAGTGTGTAGCCTCAAAAGAGAATGCACAGGGGAGTTTTCTCTCGAAAGAATATGTAAGAATACCACTTTATAAGGAAATAGAGTGTTGCAGATTAAAGTCAAATACTTACGTATTGGAAACACTTTAGGAGAAGAAATAACGCTTCGTGAAAATTAGCTTGTATCTCCCAAACAACACGTTGTAACTCTAAAAGAATTTGTGTGTTGTGTACGTCTAAACGTGTAGCCTCAAAAGAGAACCCATAGGAGAATTTTCTTTTGTCAAATGTTTTCAGAAAATCACGATTTATCGAAACTCCGCATCGTGCGAAATTATCTTGTTATTTCTAAACAACACGTTGTAACTCGAAAAGCTATCTTGTTGCGTGTATGTCTAAGTGTGTAGCCTCAAAAGAGAAGGCACAGGAGAGTTTTCTCTTGAAAGAATATGTAAGAATACTACATTATAAGGAAATACAGTTTTGCAGAGTAAAGACAAATAAGTACGTATTGGAAACACTTTACGAGAAGAAATAACACATCGTACAAAATTAGCTTGTATCTCCTAAACAACAAGTTGTAACTCGAAAAGAATTGGTGTGGCGTGTACGTCTAAACGTGTAGCCTCAAAGAGAACCCATAGGAGATTTTTCTTTCGTCAAAATTTTTCAGAAAATTAAGTTTTAAGGAAGTCCCGCATAGTGCGAAACTATCTTGTTTTTCCTAAACAACACGTTGTAACTCGAAAACCTTTCGTGTTGCGTGTATGTCTAAGTGTGTAGCCTCAAAAGAGAAGGCAGAGGAGAGTTTTCTCTCGAAAGAATATGTAAGAATACCACGTTATAAGGAAATACAGTGTTGCAGAATAAAGACAAATACATACGTATTGGAAACACTTTACGAGAAGAAATAACGCATCATACAAAATTAGCTTGTATCTCCTAAACAACACGTTGTAACTCGCAAAGATTTGGTGTGGTGTGTACGTCTAAACGTGTAGCCTCAAAAGCGAACCCATAGGAGAATTTTCTTTTGTCAAAATTTTTCAGAAAATCACGTTTTAAGGAAATCCCGCATCCTGCGAAATTATCTTGTTATTCCTAATCAACTCTTTGTAACTCGAAAAGCTTTCATGTTGTGTGTATGTCTAAGTGTGTAGCCTCAAAAGAGAAGGCACAGGAGAGTTTTCTCTTGAAAGAATATGTAGGAATACCACATTATAAGGAAATACAGTTTTGTAGAGTAAAGACAAATACATACATATTGGAAACACTTTACGAGAAGAAATAACACATCTTTCAAAATGAGCTTGTATCTCCTAAACAACACGTTTTAACTCGAAAGGAATTGGTGTGGCGTGTAGGTCTAAACGTGTAGCCTCAAAAGAGAACCCATAGGAGAATTTTCTTTTGTCAAAATTTTTCAGAAAATCACGTTTTAAGGAAATCCCGCATCGTGCTAAATTATCTTGTTATTCCTAAACAACTCGTTGTAACTCAAAAAACTTTCGTGTTGCGTTTATGCCTAAGTCTATAGCCCCAAAAGAGAAGGCACAGGAGAGTTTTCTCTCGAAAGAATATGTAAGAATACCACGTTATAAGGAAATACAGTTTTGCAGAGTAAAGACATATACATACGTTTTGGAAACACTTTATGAGAAGAAATAACGCATCGTACAAAATAAGCTTGTATCTCCTAAACTACACGTTGTAACTCTAAAAGAATTGGTGTGGCGGGTACGTCTGAACGTGTAGCCTCAAAAAAGAACCCAAAGGAGAATTTTCTTACGTCAAAATTTTCCTGAAAATCACGTTTTAAGGAAATCCCGCATCGTGCAAAATTATCTTGTATTTCCTAAACAACATGTTGTAACTCGAAAAGCTTTCGTGTTGCGTGTATGTCTAAATGTGTAGCCTCAAAAGAGAAGGCACAGGAGAGTTTTCTCTTGAAAGAATATGTAAGAATACCACGTTATAAGGAAATACAGTTTTGCAGAGTAAAGACATATATGTACGTTTCGGAAACACTATACGAGAAGAAATAACGCATCGTACAAAATTAGCTTGTATCTCATAAAGTACACGTTGTACCTCGAAAAGAATTGGTGTGGCATGTACGTCTAAATGTGTAGCCTCAAAGGAGAACCCAAAGGAGAATTTTCTTTCGTCAAAATTTTTCAGAAAATCACGTTTTAAAGAAATCTCGCATCGTGCGAAATTATCTTGTTTTTCCTAAACAACACGTTGTAACTCGAAAAGCTTTCTTGTTGCGTGTATGTCTAACTGTGTAGCCTCAAAAGAGAAGGCACAGGAGAGTTTTCTCTAGAAAGAATATGTAAGAATACCACGTTATATGGAAATACAGTTTTGCAGAGTAAAGACATATACGTACGTTTTGGAAACACTTTACGAGAAGAAATAACACATCGTACAAAATTAGCTTGTATCTCCTAAAGTACACGTTGTAACTCGAAAAGAATTGGTGTGGTGTGTACGTCTAAACAGGCAGCCTCAAAAGAGAACCCAAAGGAGAATTTTCTTTCGTCAAAATTTTCAGAAAATCACCTTTTAAGGAAATCCCTCATCGTGCGAAATTATCTTGTTTTTCCTAAACAACACGTTGTAACTCGAAAAACTTTCGTGTTGCGTGTATGTCTAAGTGTGTAGACCCAAAAGAGAAGGCACAGGAGAGTTTTCTCTCGAAAGAATATGTAAGAATACCACGTTATAAGGAAATACAGTTTTGCAGAGTAAAGACATGTACGTACTTTTTGGAAACACTTTATGGGAAGAAATAACGCATCGTACAAAAGTAGCTTGTATCTCCTAAACTACACGTTGTAACTCGAAAAGAATTGGTGTGGCGTGTACATCTGAACGTGTAGCCTCAAAAGAGAACGGAAAGGAGAATTTTCTTTCCTCAAAATTTTTCAGAAAATCACGTTTTATGGAAATCCCGCATCGTGCGAAATTATCTTGTTTTTCCTAAACAACACGTTGTAACTCGAAAAGCTTTCATGTTGCGTATATGTCTAAGTGTGTAGCCTCGAAAGTGAAGGCACAGGAGAGTTTTCTCCTGAAAGAATATGTAAGAAAACCACGTTATAAGGAATTACAGTTTTGCAGAGTAAAGACATATAAGTACGTTTTGGAAACACTTTACGAGAAGAAATAACGCATCGTACAAAATTAGCTTGTATCTCCTAAACTACACGTTGTAACTCTAAAAAAATTGGTGTGGCGGGTATGTCTAAACGTGTAGCCTCAAAAGAGAACCCAAAGGAGAATTTTCTTACGTCAAAATTTTCCAGAAAATCACGTTTAAGGAAATCCCGCATCGTGCGAAATTATCTTGTTTTTCCTAAACAACACGTTGTAACTCGAAAAGCTTTCGTGTTGCGTGTATGTCTAAGTGTGTAGCCTCAAAAGAGAAGGCACAGGAGAGTTTTCTCTAGAAAGAATATGTAAGAATACCACGTTATAAGGAAATACAGTTTTGCAGAGTAAAGCATATACGTACCTTTTGGAAACACTTTATGAGAAGAAATAAAGCATCGTACAAAATTAGCTTGTATCTCCTAAAGTACACGTTGTAACTCGAAAAGAATTGTTGTGGCGTGTACGTCAAAACCTGTAGCCTCAAAAGAGAACCCAAAGGAGAATTTTCTTTCGTGAAAATTTTTCAGAAAATCACGTTTTAAGGAAATCCCGCATTGTGCGAAATTATCTTGTTTTTCCTAAACAACACGTTGTAACTCGAAAAGCTTTCGTGTTGCATGTATGTCTAAGTGTGTAGCCCCAAAAGAGAAGGCAGAGGAGAGTTTTGTCTCGAAAGAATATGTAAGAATACCACGTTATAAGGAAATACATTTTTGCAGAGTAAAGACATATACGTACATTTTGGAAACACTTTACGAGAAGAAATAACGCATCGTACAAAATTAGCTTGTATCTCGTAAACTACACGTTGTACCTCGAAAAGAATTGGTGTGGCGTGTACGTCTAAACGTGTAGCCTCAAAAGAGAACCCAAAGGAGAATTTTCTTTCGTCAAAATTTTTCAGAAAATCACGGTTTAAGGAAATCCCGCATCGTGCGAAATTATCTTGTTTTTCCTAAACAACACGTTGTAACTTGAAAAGCTTTCGTGTTGCCTGTATGTCTAATTGTTTAGCCTCAAAAGAGAAGGCACAGGAGAGTTTTCTCTCGAAAGAATATGGTAGAATACCACGTTTTAAGGAAATACAGTTTTGCAGAGTAAAGACAAATATGTACATATTGGAAACACTTTACGAGAAGAAAGAACGCATCGTAAAAATTTAGCTTGTATCTCCTAAACTACACGTTGTAACTCGAAAAGAATTGGTGTGGCGTGTACGTCTAAACGTGTAGCCTCAAAAGAGAACCCAAAGGAGAATTTTCTTTTGTCAAAATTTTTCAGAAAATCACGTTTTAAGGAAATCCGGCATCCTGCGAAATTATCTTGTTTTTCCTAAACAACACGTTGTAACTCGAAAAGCTTTCATGTTGCGTGTATGTCTAAGTGTTAGCCTCAAAGGAGAAGTCACAGGAGAGTTTTCTCTCGAAAGAATATGTAAGAATACCACATTATAATGAAATACAGTTTTGCAGAGTAAAGACATATACGTACCTTTTGGAAACACTTTATGAGAAGAAATAACGCATCGTACAAAATTAGCTTGTATCTCCTAAAGTACATGTTGTAACTCGAAAAGAATTGGTGTGGCGTGTACGTCTAAACGTGTAGCCTCAAAAGAGAACCCAAAGGAGAATTTTCTTTCATCAAAATTTTTCAGAAAATCACGTTTTACGGAAATCCCGCATCCTGTGAAATTATCTTGTTTTTCCTAAACAACACATTGTAACTCGAAAAGCTTTCGTGTTGCGTGTATGTCTAAGTGTGTAGCCGCAAAAGAGAAGGCAGAGGAGAGTTTTGTCTCGAAAGAATATATAAGAATACCACGTTATAAGGAAATACTGTTTTGTAGAGTAAAGACAAATACATATGTATTGGAAACACTTTATGAGAAGAAATAACGCATCCTACAAAATTAGCTTGTTTGTCCTAAACTACTCGTTGTAACTCGAAAATAATTGGTGTGGCTTGTACATCTACACGTGTAGCCTCAAAAGAGAACCCAAAGAGAATTTTCTTTTGTCAAAATTTTTCAGAAAATCACGTTTTAAGGAAATCCCGCATCGTGCGAAATTATCTTGTTTTTCCTAAACAACACGTTGTAACTCGAAAAGCTTTCGTGTTGCATGTATGTCTAAGTGTGTAGCCTCAAAAGAGAAGGCACAGGAGAGTTTTCTGTAGAAAGAATATGTAAGAATACCACATTATAAGGAAATACAGTTTTGCAGAGTAAAGACATATACGTACCTTTTGGAAACACTTTATGAGAAGAAATAACGCATCGTACAAAATTAGCTTGTATCTCCTAAAGTACATGTTGTAACTCGAAAAGAATTGGTGTGGCGTGTACGTCTAAACGTGTAGCCTCAAAAGAGAACCCAAAGGAGAATTTTCTTTCATCAAAATTTTTCAGAAAATCACGTTTTACGGAAATCCCGCATCCTGCGAAATTATCTTGTTTTTCCTAAACAACACATTGTAACTCGAAAAGCTTTCGTGTTGCGTGTATGTCTAAGTGTGTAGCCGCAAAAGAGAAGGCAGAGGAGAGTTTTGTCTCGAAAGAATATGTAAGAATACCACGTTATAAGGAAATACTGTTTTGTAGAGTAAAGACAAATACATACATATTGGAAACACTTTATGAGAAGAAATAACGCATCGTACAAAATTAGCTTGTTTGTCCTAAACTACTCGTTGTAACTCGAAAATAATTGGTGTGGCTTGTACATCTACACGTGTAGCCTCAAAAGAGAACCCAAAGAGAATTTTCTTTCGTCAAAATTTTTCAGAAAATCACGTATTAAGGAAATCCCGCATCGTGCGAAATTATCTTGTTTTTCCTAAACAACACGTTGTAACTCGAAAAGCTTTCGTATTGCGTGTATGTCTAAGTGTGTAGCCTCAAAAGAGAAGGCACAGGAGAGTTTTCTCTCGAAAGAATATGTAAGAATACCACGTTATAAGGAAATACAGTTTTGCAGAGTAAAGACATATACGTACGTTTTGGAAACACTTTACAAGAAGAAATAACGCATCGTACAAAATTAGCTTGTATCTCCTAAACTACACGTTGTAACTCGAAAAGAATTGGTGTGGCGTGTACGTCTAAACTTGTAGCCTAAAAAAGAACCCAAAGGAGAATTTTTTTTCGTCAAAATTTTTCAGAAAATCACGTTTTAAGGAAATCCCACATCGTGCAATATTATCTTGTTTTTCCTAAACAGCACGTTGTAACTCGAAAAGCTTTCGTGTTGTGTGTATGTCTAAGTGTGTAGCCTCAAAAGAGAAGGCACAGCAGAGTTTTTTCTCGAAATAATATGTAAGAATACCACGTTATAATGAAATACAGTTTTGCAGAGTAAAGACATATAGGTACGTTTTGGAAACACTTTACAAGAAGAAATAACGCATCATACAAAATTAGCTAGTATCTCCAAAACTACACGTTGTAACTCAAAAAGAATTGGTGTGTCGTGTACGTCTAAACGTGTAGCCTCAAAAGAGAACCCAAAGGAGAATTTTCTTTCGTCAAATTTTTTCAGAAAATCACGTTTTAAGGAAATCCCGCATCGTGAGTAATTATCTTGTTTTTCCTAAACAACACGTTGTGACTCGAAAAGCTTTCGTGTTGCGTTTATGTCTAAGTGTGTAGCCTCAAAAGAGAAGGCAAAGGAGAGTTTTCTCTCGAAAGAATATGTAAGAATACCACGTTATAAGGAAATACAGTTTTGCATAGTAAAGACAAATATGTACGTATTGGAAACACTTTATGAGAAGAAATAACGCATCGTACAAAATTAGCTGGTATCTCCAAAACTACACGTTGTAACTTGAAAAGAATTGGTGTGGCGTGTACATCTAAACGTGTAGCCTCAAAAGAGAACCCAAAGGAGAATTTTCTTTCGTCAAAATTTTTCAGAAAATCACGTATTAAGGAAATCCCGCATCGTGCGAAATTATCATTTTTTTTTCCTAAACAACACGTTGTAACTCGAAAAGCTTTCGTGTTGCGTGTATGTCTAAGTGTGTAGCCCCAAAAGAGAAGGCACAGGAGAGTTTTCTCTCGAAAGAATACGTAAGAATACCACGTTATAAAGAAATACAGTTTTGCAGAGTAAAGACATATAAGTACGTTTTGGAAACACTTTAAGAGAAGAAATAACGCATCTTACAAAATTAGCTTGTATCTCCTAAAGTACACATTGTAACTCTAAAAGAATTGGTGTTGCATGTACGTCTAAACGTGTAGCCTCAAAAGAGAACCCAAGGGAGAATTTACTTTCGTCAAAATTTTTCAGAAAATCACGTTTTTAGGAAATCCCACATCGTGCGAAATTATCTTGTTTTTCCTAAACAACACGTTGTAACTCGAAAAGCTTTCGTGTTGCGTGTATGTCTAAGTGTGTAGCCTCAAAAGAGAAGGCACAGGAGAGTTTTCTCTCAAAAGAATATGTAAGAATACCACGTTATAAGGAAATACAGTTTTGCACAGTAAAAACATATACGTACGTTTTGGAAACACTTTACAAGAAGAAATAACGCATCGTACAAAATTAGCTTGTATCTCCTAAACTACACGTTGTAACTCGAAAAGAATTGGTGTGGCATGTACGTCTAAACGTGTAGCCTCAAAAAAGAACCCAAAGGAGAATTTTTTTTTGTCAAAATTTTTCAGAAAATCACGTTTTAAGGAAATCCCACATCGTGCAATATTATCTTGTTTTTCCTAAACAGCACGTTGTAACTCGAAAAGCTTTCGTGTTGTGTGTATGTCTAAGTGTGTAGCCTCAAAAGGGAAGGCACAGCAGAGTTTTCTCTCGAAATAATATGTAAGAATACCACGTTATAATGAAATACAGTTTTGCAGAGTAAAGACATATAGGTACGTTTTGGAAACACTTTACAAGAAGAAATAACGCATCATACAAAATTAGCTAGTATCTCCAAAACTACACGTTGTAACTCGAAAAGAATTGGTGTGGCGTGTACATCTAAACGTGTAGCCTCAAAAGAGAACCCAAAGGAGAATTTTCTTTCGTCAAATTTTTTCAGAAAATCACCTTTTAAGGAAATCCCGCATCGTGCGAAATTATCTTGTTTTTCCTAAACAACACGTTGTAACTTGAAAAGCTTTCGTGTTGCGTGTATGTCTAAGTGTGTAGCCTCAAAAGAGAAGGCAAAGGAGAGTTTTCTCTCGAAAGAATATGTAAGAATACCATGTTATAAGGAAATACAGTTTTGCATAGTAAAGACAAATACGTACGTATTGGAAACACTTTATGAGAAGAAAAAACGCATCGTACAAAATTAGCTGGTATCTCCAAAACTACACGTTGTAACTCGAAAAGAATTGGTGTGGCGTGTACATCTAAATGTGTAGCCTCAAAAGAGAACCCAAAGGAGGATTTTCTTTCGTCAAAATTTTTCAGAAAATCACGTATTAAGGAAATCCCGCATCGTGCGAAATTATCTTTTTTTTCCTAAACAACACGTTGTAACACGAAAAGCTTTCGTGTTGCGTGTATGTCTAAGTGTGTAGCCCCAAAAGAGAAGGCACAGGAGAGTTTTCTCTCGTAAGAACACGTAAGAATACCACGTTATAAAGAAATACAGTTTTGCAGAGTAAAGACATATAAGTATGTTTTGGAAACACTTTAAGAGAAGAAATAACGCATCTTACAAAATTAGCTTGTATCTCCTAAAGTACACGTTGTAACTCTAAAAGAATTGGTGTGGCGTGTACGTCTAAACGTGTATCCTCAAAAGAGAACCCAAAGGAGAATTTTCTTTCGTCAAAATTTTTCAGAAAATCACGGTTTAAGGAAATCCCGCATCGTGCGAAATTATCTTGTTTTTCCTAAACAACACGTTGTAACTCGAAAAGCTTTCGTGTTGCGTGTATGTCTAAGTGTGTTGCCTCAAAAGAGAAGGCACAGGAGAGTTTTCTCTAGAAAGAATATGTCAGAATACCACGTTATAAGGAAATACAGTGTTGCAGAGTAAAGACAAATACGTACGTATTAGAAACACTTTACGAGAAGAAATAAAGCATCGTACAAAATTTGCTTGTATCTCCTAAATAACACTTTGTAACTTGAAAAAAATTGGTGTGGCGTGTACGTCTAAACGTGTAGCCTCAAAAGAGAACCCATAGGAGAATTTTCTTTGGTCAAAATTTTTCAGAAAATCACGTTTTAAGGAAATCCGGCATCGTGCTAAATTATCTTGTTATTCCTAAACAACTCGTTGTAACTCGAAAAGCTTTCATGTTGAGTGTATGTCTAAGTGTGTAGCCTCAAAAGAGAAGGCACAGGAGAGTTTTCTCTCGAAAGAATATGTAAGATTACCACATTATAAGGAAATACAGTTTTGCAGAGTAAAGACAAATATGTACGTATTGGTAATACTTTACAAGAAGAAATAACGCATCATACAAAATTAGCTTGTATCTCCTAAACAACACGTTGTAACTCGAAAAGAACTGGTGTAGCGTGTACGTCTAAACGTGTAGCCTCAAAAGAGAACCCATAGGAGAATTTTCTTTCGTCAAAATTTTTCAGAAAATCACGTTTATGGAAATCCCCCATCGTGCGAAATTATCTTGTTATTCCTAAACAACTCGTTGTAACTCGAAAAGCTTTCGTGTTGCGTGAATGTCTAAGTGTGTAGCCACAAAACAGAAGGCACAAGAGAGTTTTCTCTCGATAGAATATGTAAGAATACCACATTATAAGGAAATACAGTTTTGCAGAATAAAGACAAATATGTATGTATTGGAAACACTTTAAGAGAAGAAATAACGCATCGTACAACATTAGCTTGTATTTCCTAAACAACACGTTGTAACTCGAAAATAATTGGTGTGGAGTGTACGTCTAAATGTGTAGCCTCAAAAGAGAACCCATAGGAGAATTTTCTTTCGTCAAAATTTTTCAGAAAATCACGTTTTAAGGAAATCCCGCATCGTGCGAAATTATCTTGTTTTTCCTAAACAACACGTTGTAACTCGAAAAGTTTTCGTGTTGCTTGTATGTCTAAGTTTGTAGCCTCAAAAGAGAATGCACAGGAGAGTTTTCTCTCGGAAGAATATGTAGGAATACCATGTTATAAGGAAATACAGTGTTGCAGAGTAAAGACAAATACATACGTATTGGAAACACTTTCCGAGAAGAAATAACGCATCGTACAAAATTAGCTTGTATCTCCTAAACAACATGTTGTAACTCGAAAAGATTTGGTGTGGTGTGTACGTCTAAACGTGTAGCCTCAAAAGCGAACCCATAGGAGAATTTTCTTTCGTCAAAATTTTTCAGAAAATCACGTTTTAACGAAACCCCGCATCTTGCGAAATTATCTTGTTTTTCCTAAACAACTAGTGGTAATTCGAAAAGCTTTCATGTTGCGTGTATGTCTAAGTGTGTAGCCTCAAAAGAGAAGGCACCGGAGAGTTTTCTCTCAAAAGAATATGTAAGAATACCACGTTTTAAGGAAATACAGTTTTGCAGAGTAAAGACAAATAAGTACGTATTGGAAACACTTTACCAGAAGAAATAACGCATCTTACAAAATTAGCTTGTATCTCCTAAACAACACGTTGTAACTCGAAAAGATTTGGTGTGGCGTGTATGTCTAAATGTGTAGCCTCAAAAGCGAACCCATAGGAGAATTTTCTTTCGTCAAAATTTTTCAGAAAATCACGTTTTAAGGAAATCCCGCATCCTGCGAAATTATCTTGTTATTCCTAAACAACACGTTGTAACTTGAAAAGCTTTCGTGTTGCGTGTATGTCTAAGTGTGTAGCCTCAAAAGAGAAGGCACAGGAGGGTTTTCTCTCGAAAGAATATGTAAGAATACGACATTATAAGGAAATACAATTTTGTAGAGTAAAGACAAATACATACGTATTGGAAACACTTTAGGAGAAGAAATAACGCATCTTACAAAATTAGCTTGTATCTCCTAAACAACACGTTGTAACTCGAAAAAAATTGGTGTGGTGTGTAGGTCTAAACGTGTAGCCTCAAAAGAGAACCCATAGGAGAATTTTCTTTTGTCAAAATTTTTCAGAAAATCACGTTTTAAGGTAATCCCGCATCGTTCGAAATTATCTTGTTATTCCTAAACAACTCATTGTAACTCGAAAAGCTTTCGTGTTGTGTGTATGTCTAAGGGTGTAGCCTCAAAAGAGAAGGCACAGGAGAGTTTTCTCTCGAAAGAATACCACGTTATAAGGAAATACAGTGTTGCAGAGTAAAGACAAATACGTACGTATTGGAAACACTTTATGAGAAGAAATAACGCATCGTACAAAATTAGCTTGTATCTCCTAAACAACACGTTGTAACCCGAAAAATATTGTTGTGGCGTGTACGTCTAAACGTGTAGCCTCAAAAGAGAACCCATAGGAGAATTTTCTTTCGTCAAAATTTTTCAGAAAATTACGTTTTAAGGAAATCCAGCATCGTGCGAAATAATCTTGTTTTTCCTAAACAACACGTTGTAACTTGAAAAGTTTTCGTGTTGCGTGTATGTCTAAGTGTCTAGCCTCAAAAGAGAATGCACAGGAGAGTTTTCTGTCGGAAGAATATGTAGGAATACCACGTTATAAGGAAATACAGTGATGCAGAGTAAAGACAAATACGTACGTATTGGAAACACTTTAGGAGAAGAAATAATGCATCGTACAAAATTAGCTTGTATCTCCTAAACAACACGTTGTAACTCGAAAAGATTTGGTGTGGCGTGTACGTCTAAACTTGTATCCTCAAAGGCAAACCCATAGGAGAATTTTCTTTCGTCAAAATTTTTCAGAAAATCACGTTTTAAGGAAATACTGCAACGTGAAAATTAACTTGTTATTCCTAAACAACACGTTGTAACTCGAAAAGCTTTCGTGTTGCGTGTATGTCTAAGTGTGTAGCCTCAAAAGAGAAAGCACAGGAGAGTTTTCTCTCGAACGAATATGTAAGAATACCACATTATAAGGAAATACAGTTTTGCAGAGTAAAGACAAATACATACGTATTGGAAACACTTTATGAGAAGAAATAACGCATCGTACAATATTAGCTTGTATCTCCTAAACAACACGTTGTAACTCGAAAAGAATTGGTGTGGCGTCTACGTCTAAACTTGTAGCCTCAAAAGAGAACCCATAGGAGAATTTTCTTTCGTCAAATTTTTTCAGAAAATCACGTTTTAAAGAAATCTCACATCGTGCGAAATTATCTTGTTATTCCTAAACAACACGTTGTAACACGAAAAGCTTTCATGTTGCGTGTATGTCTAAGTGTGCAGCCTCAAAAGAGAAAGCACAGGAGAGTTTTCTCTCTTAAGAATATGTAAGAATACCACGTTATAAGGAAATACAGTGTTGCAGAGTAAAGACAAATATGTACGTATTGGAAACACTTTACGAGAAGAAATAACGCATCTTACAAAATTAGCTTGTATCTCCTAAACAACACGTTGTAACTCAAAAAGATTTGGTGTGGCGTGTACGTCTAAACGTGTAGCCTCAAAAGAGAACCGATAGGAGAATTTTCTTTCGTCAAAATTTTTCAGAAAATTACATTTTAAGGAAATCCCGCATCGTGCGAAATTATCTTGTTTTTCCTAAGCAACACGTTGTAGCCTGAAAAGCTTTGGTGTTGCGTGTATGTCTAAGTGTGTAGTCTCAAAAGAGAAGGCACAGGAGAGTTTTCTCTCGAAAGAATATGTAAGAATACCACGTTATCCGGAAATACAGTTTTGCAGAGTAAAGACAAATAAGTACATATTGGAAACACTTTACGATGCTTTATTTCTTCTAGTAAAGTTTAAGTGTTTCCAAAAGGTATGTATTTGTCTTTATTTTGCAACACTGTATTTCCTTTTAACGTGTTATTCTTACATATTCTTTCGAGAGAAATCTCTCCTGTGTGTTCTCTTTTGAGGCTACACGCTTAGACATACACGCAACACCAAAGATTTTCGAGTTACAACGTGTTGTTTAGGAAGAACAAGATAGTTTCGCACGATGCGGGATTTCCTTAATACGTGGTTTTCTGACAAATTTTGACGAAAGAAAATTTCCTGTGGGTCCTTTTTTAAGGCTACACGTTTAGACGTACACGCCACACCAAATCTTTCCGAGTTACAACGTGTTGTATAGGAGATTCAAGCTAATTTTGTACGATGCGTTATTTCTTCTCCTAAAGTGTTTCCAATACGTACGTATTTGTCTTTACTCTACAACACTGTATTTCCCTATAACATGGTATTCTTACATATTCTTTCGAGAGAAAACTCTCCTGTGCCTTCTCTTTGGAGGCTACACTCTTAGACATACACGCAGCACCAAAGTATTTCGAGTTAGAACGTGTTGTTTAGGAAAAACAAGATAATTTCGCATGATGAGTGATTTCCTTAAAACGTGGTTTTCTGACAAATTTTGACGAAAGAAAATTCTCCTGTGGGTTTTCATTTGAGGCTACACGTTGAGACGTTCACGCCACACCAAACATTTCGAGTTACAACGTGTTGTTTTGGAGATACAACCTAATTTTGTTCGATGCGTTATTTCTTCTCGTAAAGTTTAAGTGTTTCCAATAGGTACGTATTTGTCTTTATTTTGCAACACTTTATTTCCTTAGAACGTGGTATTCTTACATATTCCTTCGAGAGAAAACTCTCCTGTGTGTTTTCTTTTGAAGCTACACGCTTAGACGTACACGCAACACCAAAGCTTTTCGAGTTACAAAGTATTGTTTAGGAAAAACAAGATAATTTCGCACGAGGCGGGAATTCCTTAAAACGTGGTTTTCTGACAAATTTTGACGAAAGAAAATTCTCCTGTGTGTTCTCTTTTGAGACTACACGTTTAGACGTACACGCCACACCATATCTTTTCGAGTTACAACGTGTTGTTTAGGAGATACAAGCTAATTTTGTACGATGCGTTATTTCTTCTCCTAAAGTTTTTCCAATACGTATGTATTTGTCTTTACTCTACAACATTGTATTTCCTTATAACATGGTATTCTTACATATGCTTTCGAGAGAAAACGCTCCTGTGCCTTCTCTTTTGAGGCTACACACTTAGACATACACGCAACACCAAAGCATTTCGAGTTAGAACATGTTGTTTAGGGAAAACAAGATAATTTCGCACGATGTGGGAATTCCTTAAAAGGTGGTTTTCTGACAAATTTTGACGAAAGAAAATTCTCCTGTGGGTTTTCATTTGAGGCTACACATTTAGACGTACACGACACACCAAATCTTTTCGAGTTACAACGGGTTGTTTAGGAGATACAAGCTAATTTTTTAAGATGCTTTATTACTTCTCGTAAAGTTTAAGTGTTTCCAAAAGGTACGTATTTGTCATTACTTTGCAACACTGTATTTCCTTATAACGTGGTATTCTTACATATTTTTTCGAGAGAAATCTCTCCTGTGCGTTCTCATTTGAGACATACACGCAACACCAAAGATTTTCGAGTTACAACGTGTTGTTTAGGAAAAACAAGATAATTTCGCACGATGAATGATTTCCTTAAAACGTGGTTTTCTGATAAATTTTGACGAAAGAAAATTCTCTGTGGGTTTTCATTTGAGGCTACACGTTTAGACGTACTCGCCACACCAAACTTTTCGAGTTACAACGTGTTGTTTAGGAGATACAAGCTAATTTTGTAAGATGCGTTATTTCTTCCCGTAAAGTTTAAGTGTTTCCAATAGGTACGTATTTGTCTTTACTTTGCAACACTTTATTTCCTTAGAACGTGGTATTCTTACATATTCTTTTGAGAGAAAACTCTCCTGTGCATTCTCTTTTGAGGCTACATGCTTAGACTTACACGCAACACCAAAGCTTTTCGAGTTAAAACGTGTTGTTTAGGGAAAACAAAATAATTTCGCACGATGTGGGATTTCCTTAAAACGTGGTTTTCTGACAAATATTGACGAAAGAAAATTCTCCTGTGGGTTTTCTTTTGAGGCTACACGTTTAGACGTAGACGCCACACCATATCTTTTCGAGTTAAAACATGTTGTTTAGGAGATACAAGCTAATATTTTGCAATGCGTTATTTCTTCTCGTAAAGTGTTTCCAATATGTACGTATTTGTCTTTACTCTGCAACATTGTATTTCCTTATAACGCGGTATTCTTACATATTCTTTCGAGGAAAAACTCTCCTGTGCCTTCTTGTTTGAGGCTACACACTTAGACATACAGGCAACACCAAAGCTTTTCGAGTTACCACATGTTGTTTAAGAGATACAAGCTAATTTTGTACTTTATTTCTTCTCGTAAAGTTTAAGTGTTTCCAAAAGGTACGTATTTGTCTTTACTTTGCAGCACTGTATTTCCTTATAACGTGGTATTCTTACATATTCTTTAGAGAGAAATCTCTCCTCTGCGTTCTCTTTTGAGGCTACACGCTTAGACATACACGCAACACCATAGATTTTCGAGTTACAACGTGTTGTTTAGGAAAAACAAGATAGTTTCGCACGATGCAGGATTTCCTTAATACGTGGTTTTCTGACAAATTTTGATGAAAAAAAATTCTCCTGTGGGTCCTCTTTTCAGGCTACATGTTTAGACGTACACGCCACACCAAATCTTTTCGAGTTACAACGTGTTGTTTAGGAGATACAAGCTAAATTTTTAGGATGCATTATTTCTTCGCGTAAAGTGTTTCCAATACGTACGTATTTGTCTTTACTCTGCAACACTGTATTTCCTTATAACATGGTATTCTTACATAATCTCGAGAGTAAACTCTCCTGTGCGTTCTCTTTTGAGGCTACATGCTTAGACATACATGCAACACCAAAGCTTTTCAAGTTACAACGTGTTGTTTAGGAAAAACAAGATAGTTTCGCACGATGCGGGATTTCCTTAATACGTGGTTTTCTGACAAATTTTGACAAAAGAGAATTCTCACGTGGGTCCTCTTTTAAGGCTACACGTTTAGACGTACATGCCATACCAAATCTTTTCGAGTTACAACGTGTTGTTTAGGAGATACAAGCTAAATTTTTATGATGAGTTATTTCTTCTCGTAAAGTTTTTCCAATATGTACGTATTTGTCTTTACTCTGCAACACTGAATTTCCATATAACGTGGTATTCTAACATATTCTTTCGAGAGAAAACTCTCCTGTGTGTTCTCCTTTGAGGCTACACGCTTAGACATACACGCAACACCAAAGCTTTTCGAGTTACAATGTGATGTTTAGGAAAAACAAGATAAATTCGCACGATGCGGGATTTCCTTAAAACGTGGTTATCTGAAAAATTTTGACGAAAGAAAATTCTCCTGTGGGTTCTCTTTTGAGGCTACACGTTTAGACGTACACGCCACACCAAATCTTTTCGAGTTACAACGTGTTGTTTAGGAGATACAAGCTTATTTTGTACGATGCGTTATTTCTTCTCCTAAAGTGTTTCCAGTACGTTCGTATTTGTCTTTACTCTACAACACTGTATTTCCTTATAACATGGTTTTTTACATATTCTTTCGAGAGAAAATTCTCCTGTGCCTTCTCTTTTGAGGCTATACGCTTAGACATACATGCAACACCAAAGCATTTCGAGTTAGAACGTGTTGTTTAGGAAAAACAAGATAATTTCGCACGATGAGTGATTTCCTTAAAACGTGGTTTTCTGACAAATTTTGACGAAAGAAAATTCTCTGTGGGTTTTCATTTGAGGCTACATGTTTAGACGTACATTCCACACCAAACCTTTCGAGTTACAACGTGTTGTTTAGGAGATACAACCTAATTTTGTACGATTCATTATTTCTTCTCGTAAAGTTTAAGTGTTTCCAATAGGTACGTATTTGTCTTTACTTTGCAACACTTTATTTTCTTAGAACGTGGTATTCTTACATATTCTCTCGAAAGAAAACTCTCCTGTGCGTTCTCTTTTGAGGCTACACGCTTAGACATACACGCAACACCAAAGCTTTTCGAGTTACAACGTGTTGCTTAGGAAAAACAAGATAGTTTCGCAAGATGCAGGATTTCCTTAAAACGTGGTTTTCTGACAAATTTTGACAAAAGAAAATTCTCCTGTGTGTTCTCTTTTGAGACTACACATTTAGACGTACACGCCACACCATATCTTTTCGAGTTACAACGTGTTGTTTAGGAGATACAAGCTAATTTTGTATGATGTGTTATTTCTTCTCGTAAATTGTTTCCAATACGTATGTATTTGTCTTTACTCTACAACACTGTATTTGCTTATAACGTGGTATTCTTACATATACTTTGAGAGAAAACTCTCCAGTGCCTTCTTTTTTGAGACTACATGCTCAGAAATACACGCAACACCAAATCTTTTCGAGTTACAACGTGTTGTTTAGGATATACAAGCTAATTTTCTATGATGCATTATTTCTTCTAGTAAAGTTTAAGTGTTTCCAAAAGGTACGTATTTGTCTTTACTTTGCAACACTGTATTTCCTTATGACCTGGTATTCTTATATATTCTTTCGAGAGAAAACTCTCCTGTGCGTTCTCTTTGAGGCTACACGCTTAGACATACACGCAACACCAAAGCTTTTCGAGTTACTACATGTTGTTTAGGAAAAACAATATAATTTCGAACGATGCGGGATTTCCTTAAAACATGATTTTCTGAAAAATTTTGACGAAAGAAAATTCTCCTTTTCGAGTTACAACGTGTTGTTTAGGAAAAACAAGATAATGTCACATGATGAGTCATTTCTTTAAAACATGGTTTTCTGACAAATTTTAACGAAAAAAAAATTCTCCTGTGGGTTCTCTTTTGAGGCTACCCGATTAGACATACACGCAACACCAAAGCTTTTCGAGTTACTACATGTTGTTTAGGAAAAACAATATAATTTCGAACGATGCGGGATTTCCTTAAAACATGATTTTCTGAAAAATTTTGACGAAAGAAAATTCTCCTTTTCGAGTTACAACATGTTGTTTAGGAAAAACAAGATAATGTCACACGATGAGTCATTTCTTTAAAACATGGTTTTCTGACAAATTTTAACGAAAAAAAATTCTCCTGTGGGTTCTCTTTTGAGGCTACCCGATTAAACATACACGCAACACCAAAGCTTTTCGAGTTACAACGTGTTGTTTAGGAGATACAGGCTAAATTTTTAAGATGCATTATTTCTTCTCGTAAAGTTTTTCCAATACATAAATATTTTTCTTTACTCTGCAACATTGTATTTCCTTATAACGTGGTATTCTTACATATTCTTTCGAGAGAAAACTCTCCTGTGCCTTCTCTTTTGAGGCTACATGCTTAGACATACACGCAACTCCAAAGCTTTTCGAGTTACAATGTGTTGTTTAGGAAAAACAAGATAATTTCGCACGATGCGGGATTTCCTTAAAACATGGTTTTCTGAAAAATTTTGACAAAAGAAAATTCTCCTGTGGGTTCTCTTTTGAGGCTACACGTTTAGACGTACACGCCACACCAAATCTTTTCGAGTTACAATGTGTTGTTTAGGAGATACAAGCTAATTTTTTACGATGCGTTATTTCTTCTCGTAAAGTGTTTCCAATACGTAAGTATTTTTCTTTACTCCGCAACATTCTATTTCCTTATAACGTGGTATTCTTACATATTCTTTCGAGAGAAAACACTCCTGTGCCTTCTCTTTTGAGGCTACACGCTTAGGCATACACGCAAACCGAAGCATTTCGAGTGAGAACGTGTTGTTTAGGAAAAACAAGATAATTTCGCACGATGAGTGATTTCCTTAAAACGTGGTTTTCTAACAAATTTTGACGAAAGAAAATTCTCCTTTCGGTTTTCATTTGAGGCTACACGTTTAGACGTACACGCCACATCAAATCTTTTTGAGCTACAACGTGTTTTTTAGGAGATACAAGCTAATTTTGTACGATGCTTTATTTCTTCTCGTAAAGTGTTTCCAATATGTACGTATTTTTCTTTAGTCTGCAACACTGTATTTCCTTATAACGTGGTATTCTTACATATTCTTTCGAGAGAAAACTCTCCTGTGCATTCTCTTTTGAGGCTACACGCTTAGACATACACGCAACACCAAAGCTTTTTGAGTTACAACGTGTTGTTTAGGAAAAACAAGATAATTTCGCACGATGCGGGATTTCCTTAAAACGTGGTTTTCTCACAAATATTGACGTAAGAAAATTCTCCTATGAGTTCTCTTTTGAGGCTACACGTTTAGACGTACACGCCACACCAAATCTTTTCGAGTTACAATGTGTTGTTTAGGAGATACAAGCTAATTTTGTACGATGTGTTATTTCTTCTCCTAAAGTTTAAGTGTTTCCAGTCTGTATGCATTTGTCTTTATTTTGCAACATTTTATTTCCTTAGAACGTGGTATTCTTACATATTCTTTCGAGAGAAAACTCTCCTGTGCCTTCTCTTTTGAGGCTACATGCTTAGATATATACGCAACACCAAAGCTTTTCGAGTTACAATGTGTTGCTTAGGAAAAACAAGATAGTTCCGCACGATGCGGGGATTTCCTTAAAACGTGGTTTTCTGAAAAATTTTGACGAAAGAAAATTCTCCTGTGCGTTCTCTTTTGAGGCTACACGTTTAGACGTACATGCCACACCAAATCTTTTCGAGTTACAATGTGTTGTTTAGGAGATACAAGCTAATTTTATAGGATGCGTTATTTCTTCTCGTAAATTGTTTCCAATACGTATGTATTTGTCTTTACTCTACAACACTGTATTTCCTTATAACGTGGTATTCTTACATATACTTTCGAGAGAAAACTCTCTTGTGCCTTCTCTTTTGAGACTACATGCTTAGAAATACACGCACCACCAAATCTTTTCGAGTTACAACGTGTTGTTTAGGAGATACAAGCTAATGTTCTATGATGCTTTATTTCTTCTCGTAAAGTTTAAATGTTTCCAAAAGGGACATATTTGTCTTTACTTTGCAACACTGTATTTCCTTATGACGTGGTATTCTTACATATTCTTTCGAGAGAAAATTCTCCTATGCGTTCTCTTTTGAGGCTACACGCTTAGACATACACGCAACACCAAAGCTTTTCCTGTTACAACGTGTTGTTTAAGAGATACAAGCTAATTTTGTGCGATGCTTTATTTCTTCTCGTAAAGTTTAAGTGTTTCCAAAAGGTACGTATTTGTCTTTACTTTGCAACACTGTATTTTCTTATAACGTGGTATTCTTACATATTCTTTCGAGAGAAATCTCTCCTGTGCATTCTCTTTTGAGGCTACACGCTTAGACATACACGCAACACCAAAGATTTTTGAGTTACAATGTGTTGTTTAGGAAAAACAAGATAGTTTCGCACGATGCGGGATTTCCTTATTACGTGGTTTTCTGACAAATTTTGACGAAAGAAAATTCTCCTGTGGGTCCTCTTTTAAGGCTACACGTTTAGACATACACGCCACACCAAATCTTTTCGAGTTACAACGTATTGTTTAGGCGATACAGGCTAAATTTTTAAGATGCATTTTTTCTTCTCGTAAAGTTTTTCCAATACATAAATATTTTTCTTTACTCTGCAACATTGTATTTCATTATAATGTGGTATTCTTACATACTTTTTCGAGAGAAAACTCTCCTGTGCGTTCTCTTTTGAGGCTACATGCTTAGACATACACGCAACTCCAAAGCTTTTCGAGTTACAACGTGTTGTTTAGGAAAAACAAGATAATTTCGCACGATGCGGGATTTCCTTAAAACATGGTTTTCTGAAAAATTTTGACAAAAGAAAATTCTCCTGTGGGTTCTCTTTTGAGGCTACACATTTAGACGTACACGCCACACCAAATCTTTTCGAGTTACAACGTGTTGTTTAGGAGATACAAGCTAATATTTTACGATGCGTTATTTCTTCTCGTAAAGTGTTTCCAATATGTAAGTATTTTTCTTTACTCTGCAACACTCTATTTCCTTATAACGTGGTATTCTTACATATTCTTTCGAGAGAAAACACTCCTGTGCCATCTCTTTGGAGGCTACATGCTTAGGCATACACGCAATACCAAAGCATTTCGAATGAGAACGTGTTGTTTAGGAAAAACAAGATAATTTCGCACGATGAGTGATTTCCTTAAAATGTGGTTTTCTGACAAATTTTGACGAAAGAAAATTCTCCTGTGGGTTTTCATTTGAGGCTACACGTTTAGACGTACACGCCACATCAAATCTTTTCGAGTTACAACGTGTTTTTTAGGAGATACAAGCTAATTTTCTATGATGCTTTATTTCTTCTCGTAAAGTTTAAATGTTTCCAAAAGGTACGTATTTGTCTTTACATTGCAACACTGTATTTCCTTATGACATGGTATTCTTACATATTCTTTCGAGAGAAAATTCTCCTATGCGTTCTCTTTTGAGGCTACACGCTTAGACATACACGCAACACCAAAGCTTTTCCTGTTACAACGTGTTGTTTAAGAGATACAAGCTAATTTTGTGCGATGCTTTATTTCTTCTTGTAAAGTTTAAGTGTTTCCAAAAGGTACGTATTTGTCATTACTTTCCAACACTGTATTTTCTTATAACGTGGTATTCTTACATATTCTTTCGAGAGAAATCTCTCCTGTGCGTTCTCTTTTGAGGCTACATGCTTAGACATACACGCAACACCAAAGATTTTTGAGTTACATCGTGTTGTTTAGGAAAAACAAGATAGGTTCGCACGATGCGGGATTTCCTTATTACGTGGTTTTCTGAAAAATTTTGACGAAAGATAATTCTCCTGTGGGTCCTCTTTTAAGGCTACACGTTTAGACATACACGCCACACCAAATCTTTTCAAGTTACAACGTGTTGTTTAGGAGATACAGGCTAAATTTTTAAGATGCATTATTTCTTCTCGTAAAGTTTTTCCAATACGTAAATATTTTTCTTTACTCTGCAACATTGTATTTCCTTATAACGTGGTATTCTTACATATTCTTTCGAGAGAAAACTCTCCTGTGCGTTCTCTTTTGAGGCTACATGCTTAGACATACACGCAACACCAAAGCTTTTCGAGTTACAACATGTTGTTTAGGAAAAACAGGATAATTTCACACGATGCGGGATTTCCTTAAAACGTGGCTTTCTGAAAAATTTTGACGAAAGAAAATTCTCCTGGGGGTTCTCTTCTGAGGCTCCACGTTTAGACGTACACGCCACACCAAATCTTTTCGAGTTACAATGTGTTGTTTAGGAGATTCAAGCTAATTTTGTACGATGCGTTATTTCTTCTCCTAAAGTGTTTCCAATACGTACGTATTTGTCTTTACTCTACAACACTGTATTTCCCTATAAAATGGTATTCTTACATATTCTTTCGAGAGAAAACTCTCCTGTGCCTTCTCTTTGGAGGCTACACTCTTAGACATACACGCAACACCAAAGCATTTCGAGTTAGAACGTGTTGTTTAGGAAAAACAAGATAATTTCTCACGATGAGTGATTTCCTTAAAACGTGGTTTTCTGACAAATTTTGACGAAAGAAAATTCTCCTGTGGGTTTTCATTTGAGGCTACATGTTTAGAAATACACCCCACACCAAAACTTTTCGAGTTACAACGTGTTGTTTAGTAGATGCAAGCTAATTTTTACAATGCGCTATTTTTTCTCCTAAAGTTTTTCTAATACGTAAGTATTTGTCTTTACTCTACAACACTGTATTTCCTTATAACATGGTATTCTTACATATTCTTTCCAGAGAAAACTCTCCTGTGCTTTCTCTTTTGAGGCTACACGCTTAGACATACACACAACACCAAATCATTTCGAGTTAGAACGTGTTGTTTAGGAAAAACAAGATAATTTCGAACGATGCGGGAATTCCTTAAAACGTGGTTTTCTGACAAATTTTGACGAAAGAAAAGTCTCCTGTGGGTTTTCATTTGAGGCTACACGTTTAGACGTACACACCACACCAAATGCTTTCGAGTTACAACGTGTTGTTTAGGAGATACAAGCTAATTTTTTACGATGCTTTATTTCTTCTCATAAAGTTTAAGTGTTTCCAAAAGGTACGTATTTGTCTTTACTTTGCCACACTGTATTTCCTTATAACATGGTATTCTTACATACTCGTTCGAGAGAAATCTCTCCTGTGCGTTCTCCTTTGAGGCTACACGCTTAGACATACAAGCAACACCAAAGATTTTCGAGTTACAATGTGTTGTTTAGGAAAAACAAGATAGTTTCGCACGATGCGGGATTTCCTTAAAAAGTGGTTTTCTGACAAATTTTGACGAAAGAAAATTCTCCTCTGGGTTCTCTTTTGAGGCTACACGTTTAGACGTAAAAGCCACACCAAATCATTTCGAATTACAACGTGTTGTTTAGGAGATACAAACTAATTTTTTTTACGATGCGTTATTTCTTCTCGTAAAGTGTTTCAAATACATACGTATTTGTCTTTACTCTGCAACACTGTATTTCCTTATAATGTGGTATTCTTACATGTTCTTTCGAGAGAAAACTCTCCTCTGCATTCTCTTTTGAGGCTACACGCTTAGACATACACACAACATCAAAGCTTTTAGAGTTACAACGTGTTGTTTAGGAAAAACAAGATAATTTCGCACGATGAGTGATTTCCTTAAAACATGGTTTTCTGACAAATTTTAACGAAAAAAAATTCTCCTGTGGGTTCTCTTTTGAGGCCACACGATTAGACATACACGCAACACCAAAGCTTTTCGAGTTACAACGTGTTGTTTAGGAAAAACAAGATAATTTCGCACGATGCTGGATTTCCTTAAAACGTGGTTTTCTGACAAATTTTGACGAAAGAAAATTCTCCTGTGTGTTCTCTTTTGAGGCTACACGTTTAGACGTACACGCCACACCAAATCTTTTCGAGTTACAACATGTTGTTTAGGAGATACAAGCTAATTTTTTGCAATGCGTTATTTCTTCCTGTGCCTTCTCGTTTGAGGCTACACGCTTAGAAATACACGCAACACCAAAGCTTTTTGAGTTACAACGTGTTGTTTAAGAGATACAAGCTAATTTTGTATGATGCATTATTTCTTCTCGTAAAGTTTCTTTGTATCCAATACGTACATATTTGTCTTTATTCTACAACACTCTATTTCCTTATAACATGGTATTCTTACATATTCTTTCGAGAGAAAACTCTCCTGTGCGTTCTCTTTTGAGGCTACACACTTAGACATACACGCAACACCAAAGCTTGTCGAGTTACAACGTGTTGTTTAGGAAAAACAAGAATATTTCCCACGATGCAGGATTTCCTTAAAACATGGTTTTCTGACAAACTTTGACGAAACAAAATTCTCCTGTGGGTTCTCTTTTGAGGCTACATATTTAGATGTACACGCCACACCCAAATCTCTTCGAGTTACAACGTGTTGTTTAGGAGATTCAAGCTAATTTTGTACGAGTTATTATTATTTCTCGTAAAGTGTTTCCAATACGTACATATTTGTCTTTACTCTGCCACACTTTATATCCTTAAACGTGGTATTCTTACATATTCGTTCGAGAGAAAACTCTCCTGTGCCTTCTCTTTTGAGGCTACACGCTTAGACATACATGCAACACCAAATCTTTTCGAGTTACAACGTGTTGTTTTGGAAAAACAAGATAATTTCACCCTATGCGGGATTTCCTTAAAACGTGGTTTTCTGACAAATTTTGACGAAAGAAAATTCTCCTGTAGGTTCTCTTTTGAGGCTACACGTTTAGACGTACACGCCCCACCAAATCTTTTCGAGTTACAACGTGTTGTTTAGGAGATACAAACTAATTTTTTACGATGCGTTATTTCTTCTCGTAAAGTGTTTCAAATACGTACGAATTTGTCTTTACTCTGCAACACTGTATTTCCTTATATCGTGGTATTCTTACACATTCTTTCGAGAGATAACGTTCCTGTGCATTCTCTTTTGATGCTAAATGCTTAGACATACATGCAACACCAAAGCTTTTCGAGTTACAACGTCTTGTTTAGGAAAAAGAAGATAATTTCGCACGATGCGGGATTTCCTTAAAACGTGGTTTTCTGACAAATTTTGACCAAAGAAAATTCTCCTGGGGGTTCTCTTTTGAGGCTACACGTTTAGACGTACAGGCCACACCAAATCCTTTCGAGTTAGAATGTGTTGTTTAGGAGATACAAGCTAATTTTGTAAGATGCTTTATTTCTTCTCGTAAAGTTTAAGTGTTTCCAAAAGGTACATATTTGTCTTTACTTTGCAACACTGTATTTCCTTAACGTGGTATTCTTACATATTCTTTCGAGAGAAATTTCTCCTGTGCATTCTCTTTTGAGGCTACATGCTTAGACATACACGCAACACCAAAGATTTTCGAGTTACAACGTGTTGTTTAGGAAAAGAAGATAGTTTCACACGATGCGGGATTTCCTTAAAACGTGGTTTTCTGAAAAATTTTGACAAAAGAAAATTCTCCTGTGGATTCTCTTTTGAGGCTACACGTTTAGACGTACACGCCACACCAAATCTTTTCGAGTTACAACGTGTCATTTAGGAGATACAAGCTAATTTTGTACGATGCGTTATTTCTTCTCCTAAAGTGTCTCCAAAACGTACGTATTTGTCTTTACTCTACAACACTGTCTTTCCTTATAGCATGGTGTTCTTACATATTCTTTCGAGAGAAAACTCTCCTGTGCCTTCCCTTTTGAGGCTACATGCTTAGACATACACGCAACACCAAAGCATTTCGAGTTAGAACGTTTTGTTTAGGAAAAACAAGATAATTTCGCACGATGAGTGATTTCCTTAAAACGTGGTCTTCTGACAAATTTTGACGAAAGAAAATTCTCCTGTGGGTTTTCATTTGAGGCTACACGTTTAGACGTACAAGCCATACCAAATCTTTTCGAGTTACAACGTGTTGTTTAGGAGATACAAGGTAATTTTGTACAATGCGTTGTTTCTTCTCGTAAAGTGTTTCCAATACATACGTATTTTTCTTTACTCTGCAACACTGTATATCCTTATAACGTTGTATTCTTACATATTCTTTCGAGAGAAAACTCTCCTGTGCGTTCTCTTTTGAAGCTACACGCTTTGACATACACGCAACACCAAAGCTTTTCGAGTTACAAAGTATTGTTTAGGAAAAACAAGATAATTTCCCATGATGAGGGGTTTCCTTAAAACGTGGTTTTCTGACAAATTTTGAAGAAAGAAAATTCTCCTGTGGGTACTCTTTTGAGGCTACACGTTTATATGTACATGCCACACCAAATCTTTTCGAGTTACAACGTGTTGTTTAGGGGATACAAGCTAATTTTTTACGATGCGTTATTTCTTCTCCTAAAGTGTTTCCAATATGTATGTATTTGTCTTTACTCTACAACACTGTATTTCCTTATAACATGGTATTCTTACATATTCTTTCGAGAGAAAACTCTCCTGTGCCTTCTCTTTTGAGGCTACACGCTTAGACATACACGCAACACCAAAGCATTTGGTGTTAGAACAATTTTTGACAAAAGAAAATTCTCCTATGGGTTCTCTTTTGAGGCTACACGTTTAGACGTACACGCCACACCAAATCTTTTCGATTAACTACGTGTTGTTTACTAGATACAAGATAATTTTGTACGATGCTTTATTTCTTCTCGTAAAGTTTAAGTGTTTCCAAAAGGTACGTATTTGTCTTTACTTTGCCACACTGTATTTCCTTATAACGTGGTATTCTTACCTACTCTTTCGAGAGAAATCTCTCCTGTGCGTTCTTTTTTGAGGCTACACGCTTATACATACACGCAACACCAAAGATTTTCGAGTTACAATGTGTTTTCTAGGAAAAACAAGATAGTTTCGCACGATGCGGGATTTCTTTAATAAGTGGTTTTCTGACAAATATTGACGAAAGAAAATTCTCCTGTTGTTTCTCTTTTGAGGCTACACGTTTAGACGTACATGCCACACCAAATCTTTTCGAGTTAGAACGTGTTGTTTAGGAGATACAAGCTAATTTTTATGATGCGTTATTTCTTCTCGTAAAGTTTAAGTGTTTACAATACGTACGTATTTGTCTTTACTCTACAACACTGTATTTCCATATAACATGGTATTCTTAAATTTTCTTTCGAGAGAAAACTCTCCTGTGCGTTCTCTTTTGAGGCTACACGCTTAGACATACACGCAACACCAAAGCTTTTCGAGTTACAACATGTTGTTTAGGAAAAACAAGATAATTTCACACGGTGAGGGATTTCCTTAAAACGTGGCTTTCTGACAATTTTGACGAAAGAAAATTCTCCTGTGGGTTCTCTTTTGAGGCTACACGTTTAGACGTACATGCCACAACAAATCTTTTCGAGTTACAACGTGTTGTTTAGAGATACAAGCTAATTTTGTACTATGCTTTATTTCTTCTCATAAAGTTTAAGTGTTTCCAAAAGGTACGTATTTGTCTTTACTTTGCAACACTGTATTTTCTTATAACATGGTATTCTTATATATTCTTTCGAGAGAAAACTCTCCTATGCGTTCTCTTTTCTGACAAATTTTAACGAAAGAAAATTCTCCTGTGGGTTCTCTTTTGAGGCTACACGTTTAGATGTACACGCCACACCAAATCTTTTCGAATACAACGTGTTGTTTAGGAGACACAAGCTAATTTTCTACGATGCGTTATTTCTTCTTGTAAAGTGTTTCCAATAGGTACGTATTTGTCTTTACTCTGCAACACTGTATTTCCTTATAACGTGCGGGATTTCCTTAAAACATGGTTTTCTGACATATTTTGACGAAAGAAAATTCTCCTCTGGGTTCTCTTTTGAGGCTACACGTTTAGATGTACATGCCACACCAAATATTTTCGGTTTACAATGTGTTGTTTAGGAGATACAAGCTAATTTTTTATGATGCGTTATTTCTTCTCGTAAGTGTTTCTAATATGTACGTATTTGTCTTTACTCTGCAACACTGTATTTCCTTATAACGTGGTATTCTTACATATTCTTTCGAGAGAAAACTCTCCTGTGCGTTCCCTTTTGAGGCTACACACTTAGACATACACGCAACACCAAAGTTTTTCGAGTTACAACGTATTGTTAAGAAAAAACAAGATAATTTCGCACAATGTGGGATTTCCTAAAAACGTGATTTCTGAAAAATTTTGACGGAAGAAAATTCTCCTGTGGGTTCTCTTTTGAGGCTACACGTTTAGAAGTACACGCCACACCAAATCGTTTCAAGTTACAACGTGTTGTTTAGGAGATACAAGCTGGGACTCGGCGGTGGTGGCGGTGGCAGTGGAGGCAGCAGTGGCTGGTCCAGCTGAAGGGCCATCAGCGGTGGAACCAAGGCGACACAGGGTCCAGTTAGGCCCTACGCCCACGACCACTGACCTTCGCTGACCAGCCGGGTGGCAAGCAGCTGCGGTTCTGGGGAGCCTTTCACTGCACGGAAGCCACTTCAGAACTCGGCTTCCCGCCAGTCAGGAGAGACTGACCTCCATCTTGATTTCGGACTCCAGAGATCGGACAGACTGAGGTACACAAACATAATCCGAGGCCAACACCGCAGGGGTCTGAGCCCGACGGGCGTTGGCCTGCACCCAGGCCCTGGGCTGTTCGGGTGGCCATCGGGGTGCCAACCCAGCCAGGAGGTTTTTTTCGCCCTGGCCGGCGCACGCACCGCCATTTTGCCTACAGGACCCAGAGTGCTCGGGGGGGGGCAGAGACGGCTAACAAGCGTAGCCTGAGGCTAACAAAACGTGGGTCTAGGCCCCCAAAGGCACAGGACTGACCCCAAGAACTGGGCGGCTTGGTGGGCCATCTCTGTGTCAACCCGCCCAGGAGGTTGTTAGCACAACAGACTCTCCCGGTGCTTTCGGGGAGCACGGATGCGCACGCCGGCCATCCAGGTCACCTGTCAGAACCAATTAACAGTCATATCCCTAGGGGAACTTTGCTTGGACCTTGGCCTCCCAGGCTTTTGCCTGGACTCAGGGCTTGGGCGACCAGGCTAACCTTCTGTGTGCCAGCCCGGTTGGGGAATCGGCTGCCCAGCGGAGTGAGCGGAACACAGGGGAGGTCACAGCAGCATACACCTTCGGCACTCCCTGGGGGTGCACACGGGCTCCATCTGGTCCACAGACACAATCTGGGGCAAGGCCTCAGGCAGAAGCCCTCAGCTCAACTCTCTCCGCTTCAGATCAGCCTGGGCGGCCTCACCACATCTCCAGGTCCCTCATGAGTCTAGCGGGGGCTTCCGGGCGGCCAGCTGGGAGAAGTCGGTGTGCTCCGGTAAATCCTGCGGGCCCCAGCGGGAGCCTTCAGTTGCCTGCTTCGGGATCTGAACAGCCTGGACAGCAGCACCCTGTCTACAGGCAGTGCAGGGTGTAAGCTGTGCACCAGAGGCCAACGGGGAAGGGGCAGCTTGCACTGGTGAGTCCAGCACTGACAAGACCAAGTAACACCAGTGAGAGCTAAATGGCGAAAGGCAAACGCAGGAACGCCACTAACAGAAATCAAGGCAATATGGCAACATCTGAACCCAATTCTCCTCTACCAGCATGTCCTGGATACCCCATCACACCAGTAAAACAAGATTTGGATTTAAAGTCACTGGTCATGATGCTGGTACAGGAACACATGAAGGACATACTTAAAGAAATTCAGGAGAAAATGGATCAAAAGTTAGAAGCCCTTGCAAGGGAAACACAAAAATCATTGAAAGAAATCCAGGAGAATACAAAAGCCAACAAGGAGGAAATGCAAAAAACACTTAAAGAAATACAGGAGAACTTTGGTCAACAGGCTGAGGTCATGAAATACGAAACACAAAAATCTCTTAAAGAAATACAGGAGAACTTTGGTCAACAGGCTGAGGTCATGAAAGAGAAAACACAAAAATCTCTTAAAGAATTACAGGAAAGCACAAACAAGCAAGTGAAGGAGCTAAGCAAAGCCATCCAGGATCTAAAATCAGAAGTAGAAACAACTAAGAAAACTCAAAAGGAGACAACTTTGGAGATAGAAAGCCTTGGGAAGAAATCAGGGGACAGAGATGCAAATATCAACAACAGAATACAAGAAATAGAAGAAAGAATCTCAGATGCTGAAGATTCCATAGAAACCATGGACTCAACAGTTAAAGAAAATGCAAAATGCAAAAAGCTTGTAACCCAAAATATCCAGGAAATCCAGGACACAATGAGAAGACCAAACCTAAGGATTATAGGCATAGATGAGAGTGAAGATTTACAACTTAAAGGGCCAACAAATATCTTCAATACAATTATGGAAGAAAACTTCCCTAAACTAAAGAGAGAGATGCCCATGAATATACAAGAAGCCTACAGAACTCCAAACAGACTGGACCAGAACAGAAATACTTCCTGTCACATAATAATCAAAACACCAAATGTTTTCTAAACAAAGAAAGAATATTAAAAGCAGTAAGAGAAAAAGGCCAAGTAACATATAAAGGAAGACCTATCAGAATCACAGCAGACTTTTCACCTGAGACGATGAAGGCTAGAAGGTCCTGGGCAGATCTCATGCAGACTCTAAGAGAACACAAATGCCAACCAAAACTACTATATCCAGCAAAACTCTCAATCACCATAGATGGAGAAACTAAGATATTTCACGACAAAACCAAGTATACCCAATATCTATCCACAAACCCAGCCCTAAAAAGGATAATAGGAGGACAACACCAATACAAGGAGGGAAACTTCACCCTGGAAAAAGCAAGATAGTAACCTTTCATCAAACCCAAAAGAAGTTAAGCAATCAAATTTAAAAAATAACGTCAAAAATGATAGGAAGTAACAATCACTATTCCTTAATATCTCTTAACATCAATGGACTTAATGCCCCAATAAAAAGACACAGACTAACTGACTGGATACGTAAACAGGACCCTACATTTTGCTGCTTACAGGAAACACACCTCAGGGTCAAAGACAAACACTACCTTAGAGTAAAAGGCTGGAAGACAATTTTACAAGCAAATGGTCTCAGGAAACAAGCTGGAGTAGCCATTTTAATATCAGATAAAATTGACTTTCAACCCAAAGTCATCAAAAGAGACTCTGAGGGACACTTCTTGCTGGTCAAAGGAAAAATACAATAAGAAGAACTCTCAATCCTGAACATCTATGCTCCAAATGGAAGGGCACCCTCTTTCATAAAAGAAACTTTATAAAAACTCAAAGCACACATTGCACCTAACACAATAATTGTGGGTGACTTCAACACTGCACTTTCCTCAATGGACCGATCAGGAAAACAGAAACTAAACAAGGACACAATGAAACTAATAGAAACTTTGGACCAATTAGATTTAACAGATATATATAGAACATTCTATCCTAAAACAAAAGAATATACCTTTTTTTCAGCACCTCATGGTACTTTCTCCAAAATCGACCATA
This sequence comes from Apodemus sylvaticus, assembly GCF_947179515.1. Lineage (NCBI taxonomy): Eukaryota > Metazoa > Chordata > Mammalia > Rodentia > Muridae > Apodemus > Apodemus sylvaticus. The sequence goes on along the minus strand of NC_067484.1, from coordinate 97,817,527 downwards.
TAATTGGTCACAAGACAGACCTCAACAAATATAAGAAGATCGAACTAATCCCATGCCTCCTATCTGATCAATATGGAGTAAAAGTGGTCTTCAATAGCAACAGAAACAATAGAAAACCCACATACACGTGGAAATTGAACAATACTCTACTCAATGATACCTTGGTCAAGGAAGAAATAAAGAAAGAAATTAAAGACTTTTTAGAACACAATGAAAATGAAAACACAACATACCCAAATCTATGGGACACAATGAAAGCAGTGCTAAGAGGAAAACTCATAGCCCTGAGTGCCTCCAAAAAGAAAATGGAGAGAGCATACATTATCAGCTTAATGACACACCTGAAAGCCCTAGAACCTAAAGAAGCTATTTCACCCAGGAGGAGTAGAAGGCAGGAAATCATCAAACTCAGGGCCGAAATCAATCAAGTAGAAACAAAGAGAACCATACAAAAAATCAACAAAACCAGGAGCTGGTTCTTTGAGAAAATCAACAAGATAGATAAACCCTTAGACAGACTGACCAAAGGGCACAGAGAAAGTATCCAAATTAACAAACTTAGAAATGAAAAGGGAGATATAACAACGGAAACTGAGGAAATCCAAAAAAATCATCAGATCCTACTACAAGAGCCTGTACTCAACAGAACTGGAGAATCTGGAGGAAATGGACAATTTCCTTGACAGATACCAAATACCAAAATTAAATCAGGACCAACTAGACCATCTAAACAGTCCCATAAAGCCTAAAGAAATAGAAGGAGTCATAGAAAGTCTTCCAACCAAAAAAAGCACAGGACCAGATGGCTTCAGTGCAGAATTCTACCAGACCTTCAAAGAAGAGTTAACACCAGTACTCTTCAAACTATTCCACAAAATAGAAACAGAAGGAACACTACCCAATTCCTTCTACGAAGCCACAATTACGCTGATACCAAAGCCACACAAAGATCCAACAAAGAAAGAGAACTTCAGACCAATTTCCCTTATGAACATCGATGCAAAAATACTCAAAAAAATTCTTGCCAACCGAATCCAAGAACACATCAAAACGATCATCCACCATGATCAAGTAGGCTTTATCCCGGGAATGCAGGGTAGGTTCAATATACGGAAATCCATCAATACAATCTACTACATAAAAACACTCAAAGAAAAATACCACATGGTCATTTCATTGGATGCTGAAAAAGCATTTGACAAAATTCAGCATCCTTTCATGCTTAAAGTCTTGGAGAGAACAGGAATTCAAGGCCCATACTTAAACATAGTAAAAGCAATATACAGCATACCGGTAGCCAGCATCAAACTAAATGGAGAGAAACTTGAAGCAATCCCACTGAAATCAGGGACCAGACAAGGCTGCCCCCTTTCTCCTTATCTTTTCAATATTGTACTTGAGGTACTAGCTCGGGCAATTCAACAACATAAGGAGGTCAAAGGGAAACAAATTGGAAAGGAGGAAGTCAAACTATCATTATTTGCAGACGACATGATAGTCTACCTAAGTGACCCAAAAAACCCCACTAGAGAGCTCCTACAGCTGATAAACAACTTCAGCAAAGTGGCAGGTTATAAAATCAACTCAAGCAAATCAGTGGCCTTCCTATACTCAAAGGATAAGCAGGCTGAGAAAGAAATTATGGAAATGACCCCCTTCACAATAGCCATAAACAGTATAAAGTATCTTGGGGTGACTCTTACCAAACATGTGAAAGATCTGTATGACAAGAACTTCAAGACTCTGAAGAAGGAAATGGAAGCAGACCTCAAAAAATGGGAAAACCTCCCATGATCATGGATCGGTAGAATCAATATAGTTAAAATGGCCATTTTGCCAAAAGCAATATTCAGATTCAACGCAATACCCATCAAAATCCCAACTCAATTCTTCACAGAGTTAGAAAGAGCAATTATCAAATTCATCTGGAACAACCAAAAACCCAGGATAGCGAAAACTATTCTCAGCAACAAAAGAAAATATGGCGGAATCAGTATCCCTGACCTCAAGCAATACTACAGAGCAATAGTGTTAAAAACTGCATGGTATTGGTACAGTTACAGGCAGGAGGATCAATGGAACAGGATTGAAGATCCAGAAATGAACCCACACACCTATGGCCACTTGATCCTCGACAAAGAGGCTGAAAACATCCAATGGAAAAAAGATAGCCTTTTCAACAAATGGTGCTGGTTCAACTGGAGGTCAGCATGCAGAAGAATGCGAATTGATTCATCCTTGTCTCCTTGTACTAAGCTCAAATCCAAATGGATCAAGGACCTCCACATAAAGCCAGACACTCTGAATCTAATAGAAAAGAAACTGGGGAAGACCCTTGAGGACATCGGTACAGGGAGAAAGTTTCTGAACAGAACACCAATAGCGTATGCTCTAAGAGCAAGAATTGACAAATGGGACCTCATAAGGTTACAGAGTTTCTGTAAGGCAATGGACACCATCAAGAGGACAGGTCGGCAACCAACAAATTGGGAAAAGATCTTCACCAATCCTAGATCAGATAGAGGGCTAATATCCAATATATATAAAGAACTCAAAAAGTTAGACTCCAGAAAACCGAACAACCCTATTAAAAAATGGGGTACAGATTTAAACAAAGAATTCTCACATGAAGAACTTCGGATGGCGGAGAAGCATCTTAAAAATGCTAAACTTCATTAGTCATTAGGGAAATGGAAATCAAAACAACCCTAAGATTTCATCTTACACCAGTCAGAATGGCTAAGATTAAAAATTCAGGAGACGGCAGATATTGGAGAGGGTGTGGAGAAAGAGGAACACTCCTCCACTGCTGGGGGGGGTTGCAAATTGGTACAACCACTCTGGAAATCAGTCTGCCGGTTCCTCCGAAAACTGGGCACCTCACTTCCAGAAGATCCTGCTATACCACTCCTGGGCATATACCCAGAGGATTCCCCACCATGTAATAAGGATACATGCTCTACTATGTTCATAGCAGCCCTATTTATAATTGCTAGATGCTGGAAAGAACCCAGGTATCCCTCAACAGAAGAGTGGATGCAAAAAAATGTGGCATATCTACACAATGGAGTACTATTCAGCCATTAGAAACAATGAATTCATGAAATTCTTAGGCAAATGGATGGAGCTAGAGAACATCATACTAAGTGAGGTAACCCAGACTCAAAAGGTGAATCATGGTATGCACTCACTAATAAGTGGTTATTAACCTAGAAAACTGGAATACCCAAAACATAATCCACACATCAAATGAGATACAAGAAGAAAGGAGGAGTGGTCCCTGGTTCTGGAAAGACTCAGTGAAACAGTATTGGGCAAAACCAGAACGGGGAACTGGGAAGGGGTGGGAGGGAGGACAGGGGAAGAGAAGAGGGCTTACGGGACTTTCGGGGAGGGGGGGGCTAGAAAAGGGGAAATCATTTGAAATGTAAATAAATTATATCGAATAAAAAAAATTTAAAAAAAAAGGAGATACAAGCTAATTTTTTACGATGCGTTATTTCTTCTTGTATAGCGTTTCCAATATGTACGTATTTGTCTTTACTCTGCAAAACTGTATTTCCTTATAACGTCGTATTCTTACCTATTCTTTCGAGAGAAAACTCTCTTGTGCGTTCTCTTTTGAGGCCACACGTTTAGACATACACACAACACCAAAGCTTTTCGAGTTACAACGTGTTGTTTAGGAAAAACAAGATAATTTCGCACGATGCGGGATTTCCTAAAAACATGGTTTTCTGACAAATTTTGACGAAAGAAAATGAAGAAATAACGCATCATACAAAATTAGCTTGTATCTCCTAAACAACACGTTGTAACTCGAAAAAATTTGGTGTGGCGTGTACGTCTAAACGTGTAGCCTCAAAAGAGAACCCACAGGAGAATTTTCTTTCGTCACAATTTGGCAGAAAACCACGTTTTAAGGAAATCCCGCATCGTGTGAAATTATCATGTTTTTCGAAAACAACACGTTGTAACTCGAAAGCTTTGGTGTTCCGTGTATGTCTAAGTGTGTAGCCTCAAAAGAGAGCGCACAGGAAAGTTTTCTCTCGAAAGAATATGTAAGAATACCACGTTATAAGGAAATACAGTGTTTCAGAGTAAAGACAAATACGTACGTATTGGAAACACTTTACGAGAAGAAATAAAGCATCGTACAAAATTAGATTGTATCTCCTAAACAACACGTTGTAACCCGAAAAGATTTGGTGTGGCGTGTATGTCTAAACGTGTAGCCTCAAAAGAGAACCCACAGGAGAATTTTCTTTGGTCAAAATTTGTCAGAAAACCATGTTTTAAGGAAATCCCGCACGTTATAAGGAAATACAGTGTTGCAGAGTAAAGACAAATATGTACCTATTGGAAACACTTTACGAGAAGAAATAACACATCATACAAAATTAGCTTGTGTCTCCTAAACAACACGTTGTAATTTGAAAAGATTTGGTGGGGCATGTACGTCTAAACATGTAGCATCAAAAGAGAACCCACAGGATAATTTTCTTTCGTTAAAATTGGTCAGAAAAGAGAACGCACAGGAGAGTTTTCTCTCGAAAGAATATGTAAGAATACCATGTTATAAGGAAATACAGTGTTGTAGAATAAAGACAAATATGTACGTTTTGAAAACACTTAAACTTTACGAGAAGAAATAACGCATCATACAAAATTAGCTTGTATCTCTTAAACAACACGTTGTAACTCGAAAACCTTTGGTGTTGCGTGTATTTCTAAGCTTGTAGCCTCAAAAGAGAAGGCACAGGAAGAAATAACGCATCACAAAAAATTAGCTTGTATCTCCTAAACAACATGTTGTAACTCGAAAAGATTTGGTGTGGCGTGTACGTCTAAACGTGTAGCCTCAAAAGAGAACACACAGGAGAATTTTCTTTCGTCAAAATTTGTCAGAAAACCACGTTTTAAGGAAATCCCGCATCGTGCGAAATTATCTTGATTTTCCTAAACAACACGTTGTAACTCGAAAAGCTTTGGTGTTGCGTGTATGTCTAATCATGTAGCCTCAAAAGAGAACGCACAGGAGAGTTTTCTCTCAAAAGAATATGTAAGAATACCACGTTATAAGGAAATACAGTGATGCAAAGTAAAGACAAATACGTACGAATTGGAAACACTTTACGAGAAGAAATAATGCATCGTACAAAATTAGCTTGTATCTCCTAAACAACACGTTGTAACACGAAAAGATTTGGTGTGGCGTATACGTCTAAACGTGTAGCCTCAAAAGAGAACCCACAGGAGAATTTTTTTTCGTTAAAATTTGTCAGAAAACCATGTTTTAAGGAAATCACTCATCGCGCGAAATTATCTTGTTTTTCCTAAACAACATGTTGTAACTCGAAAAGCTTTGATGTTGCATGTATGTCTAACCGTCTACTCTCAAAAGAGAATGCAGAGGAGAGTTTTCTCTCGGAAGAACATGTAAGAATACCACATTATAAGAAAATACAATGTTGCAGAGTAAAGACAAATATATACGTATTTGAAACACTTTACGAGAAGAAATAACTCATCGTAAAAAATTAGTTTTATCTCTTAAACAACACGTTGTAACTCGAAATTATTTGGTGTGGCATGTATGTCTAAACGTGTAGCCTCAAAAGAGAACCCACAGGAGAATTTTCTTTCGTCAAAATTTGTCAGAAAACCACTTATTAAGGAAATCCCGCATCGTGCGAAACTATCTTGTTTTTCCTAAACAACACATTGTAACTCGAAAATCTTTGGTGTTGGTTGTATGTCTAAGCGTGTAGCCTCAAAGGAGAATGCACAGGAGAGATTTCTCTCGAACGAGTATGTAAGAATACCATGTTTTAAGGAAATACAGTGTGGCAAAGTAAAGACAAATACGTACCTTTTGGAAACACTTAAACTTTATGAGAAGAAATAAAGCATCGTAAAAAATTAGCTTGTATCTCCTAAACAACATGTTGTAACTCGAAAAGATTTGGTGTGGCGTGTACGTCTAAACGTGTAGTCTCAAAAGAGAACCCACAGGAGAATTTCTTTCTTCAAAATTTGTCAGAAAACCACGTTTTAAGGAAATCCCTCATCGGGCGAAATTATCTTGTTTTCCAAAACAACACGTTGTAAACTCGAAAAGCTTTGGTGTTGCATGTATGTCTAAGCGTGTAGCCTCAAAAGAGAAGGCACAGGAGGGTTTTCTCTCGAACAAATATGTAAGAATACCACATTATAAGGATATAAAGTGTTGCTGAGTAAAGACAAATATGTACGTATTGGAAACATTTTACGAGAAGAAATAACACATCGTACAAAATTAGCTTGAATCTCCTAAACAACACATTGTAACTCGAAGAGATTTGGTGTGGCGTGTACATCTAAATGTGTAGCCTCAAAAGAGAACCCAGAGGAGAATTTTGTTTCGTCAAAATTTGTCAGAAAACCACGTTTCCAGGAAATCCCGCATCGTGCCATATATTCTTGTTTTTCCTAAACAACACGTTGTAATTCGAAAAGCTTTGGTATTGCGTTTATGTCTAAGCGTGTAGCCTCAAAAGAGAACGCACAGGAGAGTTTTCTCTCGAAAGAATATGTAAGAATACCATGTTATAAGGAAATACAGTGTTGTAGAATATAGACAAATACGTAAGTATTGGAAACACTTAAACTTTCGGAGAAGAAATAACGCATCGTACAAAATTAGCTTATATCTCTTAAACAACACGTTGCAACTCGAAAAGCTTTGGTGTTGCGTGTATTTTTAAGCGTGTAGCCTCAAAAGAGACGTCACAGGAGAGTTTTCTCTCGAAAGAATATATAAGAATACCACGTTATAAGGAAATACAGTGTTGCAGAGTAAAGACAAATACATACATATGGGAAACACTTTACGAGAAGAAATAACGCATCGCAAAAATTAGCTTGTATCTCCTAAACAACATTTTTTAACTCGAAACGATTTGGTGTGGTGTGTACGTCTAAACTTGTAGCCTCAAAAGAGAACCAACCAGAGAATTTCTTTTGTCAAAATTTTTCAGAAAACCACGTTTTAAGGAAATCCCGCATCGTGCGAAATTATCATGTTTTTCCTAAACAACACGTTCTAACTCGAAAAGCGTTGGTGTTGCGTGTATGTCTAAGATGGTAGCCTCAAAAGAGAAGGCACAGGAGTGTTTTCTCTCGAAAGAATATGTAAGAATACCACGTTATAAGGAAATACAGTATTGCAGAGTAAAGACAAATATGTACGTATTGGAAACACTTTACGAGAAGAAATAACGCATCGCACAAAATTAGCTTGTATCTCCTAAACAACACGTTGTAACTCGAAAGGATTTGGTGTGGCCTGTACGTCTAAATGTGTAGCCTCAAAAGAGAACCCACAGGAGAATTTTCTTTCGTCAAAATTTGACAGAAAACCACGTTTTAAGGAAATCCCGCATTGTGCGAAATTATCTTGTTTTTCCTAAACAACACGTTGTAACTCGAAAAGCTCTGGTGTTGCGTGTATGTTTAAGCGTGTAGCCTCAAAAGAGAAGGCACAGAAGAGTTTTCTCTTGAAAGAATATGTAAGAATACCACGTTATAATGAAATACAGTGTTGCAGAGTAAAGACAAATACGTACGTATTGGAAACACTTTACTAGAAGAAATAACGCATCGTACAAAATCAGCTTGTATCTCCTAAACAACACGTTGTAACTCGAAAAGATTTGGAGTGGCGTGTAAGTCTAAACGTGTACCCTCAAAAGAGAAGCCACAGAAGAATTTTCCTTCGTCAAAATTTGTCAGAAAACCACGTTTTAAGGAAATCCCTCATCGTGCGAAATTACCTTGTTTTTCCTAATCAACACGTTGTAACGCGAAAAGCTTTGGTGTTTTCTGTATGTCTAAGCGTGTAGCCTCAAAAGAGAATGCACAGGAGAGTTTTCTCTCGAAAGAATATGTAAGAATACCACGATATAAGGAAATACAATATTGCAGAGTAAAGACAAATACGTACTTATTGGAAACAATTTACGAGAAGAAATAACACATCGCAAAAATTAGATTGTATCTCCTAAATAACACGTTGTAACTCGAAAAGATTTGGTGTGACGTGTACTTCTAAACGTGTAGCCTCAAAAGAGAACCCACAGGAGAATTTTCTTTCGTCAAAATTTGTCAGAAAACCACGTTTTAAGGAAATCCCGCATCGTGAGAAATTATCTTGTTTTTCCTAATCAACACGTTGTAACGCGAAAAGCTTTGGTGTTGCGTGTATGTCTAAGCCTGTAGCCTCAAAAGAGAATGCACAGGAGAGTTTTCTCTCGAAAGAATATGTAAGAATACCAGCTTACAAGGAAATACAGTGTTGCAGAGTAAAGACAATTACGTACGTATTGGAAACACTTTACAAGAAGAAATAACGCATCGTACAAAATTAGCTTGTATCTCCTAAACAGCACGTTGTAACTCGAAAAGATTTGGTGTGGCATGTACTTGTAAATGTGTAGCCTCAAAACAGAACCCACAGGAGAATTTTCTTTCGTCAAATTTGTCAGAAAACCACGTTTTAAGGAAAACCCGCATCATGCGAAATTATCTTGTTTTTCCGAAACAACATGTTGTAACTCGAAAAGCTTTGGTGTTGCGTGTATGTCTAAGCGTGTAGCCTCAAAAGAGAATGCACAGGAGAGTTTTCTCTGGAAAGAATATGTAAGAATACTACGTTATAAGGAAATACAGTGTTGCAGAGTAAAGATAAATAGGTACGTATTGTAAACACTTTACTACAAGAAATAACGCATTGTACAATATTAGCTTGTATCTCCTAAACAACACGTTGTAACTCGAAAAGAATTGGTGTGGCGTGTACGTCTAAAAGTGTAGCCTCAAACGAGAACCCATAGGAGAATTTTCTTTCGTCAAACTTTTTCAGAAAATCACGTTTTAAGGAAATCCCGCATCTTGCGAAATTATCTTGTTTTTCCTAAACAACATGTTGTAACGCGAAAAGCTTTGGTGTTGTGTGTATGTCTAAGCGTGTAGCCTCAAAAGAGAAAGCACTGGAGAGTTTTCTCTCGAAAGAATATGTAAGAATACCACGTTATAAGGAAATGCAGTGTTGCAGAATAAAGAAAAATACGTATGTATTGGAAACACTTTACTAGAAGAAATAACGCATCTTACAAAATTAGCTTGTATCTCCTAAACAGCACGTTGTAACTTGAAAGCTTTGGCGTTGCGTGTACGTCTTAACTTGTAGCCTCAAAAGAGAACCCACAGGAGAATTTTTTGTAGTCAACAATTTTTCAGAAAACCACGTTTTAAAGAAATCCCGCATCGTGTGAAATTATCTTGTTTTTCCAAAACAACACGTTGTAACTCGAAAAGCTTTGGTGTTGCGTGTATGTCTAATCGTGTAGACTCAAAAGAGAAGGCACAGGAGAGTTTTCTCTTGAAGGAATATGTAAGAATACCACGTTATAAAGAAATACAGTGTTGCAGAATAAAGATAAATACGTACGTATTGGAAACACTTTACGAGAAGAAATAACGCATCGTACAAAATTAGCTTGTATCTCCTAAACAACACGTTGTAACTCGAAAAGATTTGGTGTGACGTGTATGTCTAAACGTGTAGCCTCAAAAGAGAACCCACAGGAGAATTTTCTTTCGTCAAAATTTGACAGAAAACTACGTTTTAAGGAAATCCCGCATCGTGCGAAATTATCTTGTTTTTCATAAACAACATGTTGTAACTTGAAAAGCTTTGGTGTTGTGTGTATGTCTAAGCGTGTAGACTCAAAAGAGAACGCACAGGAGAGTTTTCTCTTGAAAGAATATGTAAGAATACCACGTTATAAGGAAATACAGTGTTGCAGAGTAAAGACAAATACAAACATATTGGAAACACTTTAGGAGAAGAAATAATGCATCGTACAAAATTAGATTGTATCTCCTAAACAACACGTTGTAAATCGAAAAGGTTTGGTGTGACGTGTACGTCTAAACGTTTAGCCTCAAAAGAGAACCGACAGGAGAAAATCTTTCGTCAAAATTTGTCAGAAAACCACGTTTTAAGGAAATCCTGCATCTTGCGAAATTATCTTGTTTTTCCTAAACAACATGTTGTAACTCGAAAAGCTTTGGTGTTGTGTGTATGTCTAAGCATGTAGCCTCAAAAGAGAACGCACAGCAGAGTTTTCTCTTGAAAGAATATGTAAGAATACCACGTTATAAGAAAATACAGTGTTGCAGAGTAAAGAAAATACTTAGATATTGTAAACACTTTACGAGAAGAAATAAAGCATCATAAAAAATTGGCTTGTATCTCCTAAACAACACGTTGTAACTCGAAAATATTTGGTGTGGCGTGTACGTCTAAACGTGTAGCCTCAAAAGGGAACCCACAGGAGAATTTTCTTTAGTCAACATTTTTTCAGAAAACCACGTTTTAAGGAAATCCCGCTTCGTGCGAAATTATCTTGTTTTTCCTAAACAACACGTTGTAACTCGAAAAGCTTTCGTGTTGCGTGTATGTCTAAGCGTGTAGCCTCAAAAGAGAAGGCACAGGAGCGATTTCTCTTGAAAGAATATGTAAGAATACCAAGTTATAAAGAAATACAGTGTTGCAGAGTAAAGACAAATACGTACGTATTGGAAACAATTTAGAAGAAGATATAACGCATCGTACAAAATTAGCTTGTATCTCCTAAACAACACGCTGTAATTCAAAAAGATTTGGTGTGGTGTGTACATCTAAACTTGGAGCCTCAAAAGAGAACCCACAGGAGAATTTTCTTTCATCAAAATTTGTCAGAACACCACGTTTTAAGGAAATTCCGCATCGTGTGAAATTATCTTGTTTTTCCTAATCAACACGTTGTAACGCGAAAAGCTTTGGTGTTGCGTGTATGTCTAAGCGTGTAGCCTCAAAAGAGAATGCACAGGAGAGTTTTCTCTTGAAAGAATATGTAAGAATACCACGTTATAAGGAAATACAGTGTTGCAGACTAAAGACAAATACGTACGTATTGGAAACACTTTACGAGAAGAAATAACGCATCGTACAAAATTAGCTTGTATCTCCCAAACAACATGATGTAACTCGAAAAGATTTGGTGTGGCATGTACGTCTAAACGTGTAGCCTCAAAAGAGTACCCATAGGAGAATTTTCTTTTGTCAAAATTTGTCAGAAACCACGTTTTAAAGAAATCCCGCATTGTTCGAAATTATCTTGTTTTTCCTAGTCAACACGTTCTAACGCGAAATGCTTCGGTGTTGCGTGTATGTGTAAGCGTGTAGCCTCAAAACAGAAGGCACAGGAGAGTTTTCTCTCGAAAGAATATGTAAGAATACCACGTTATAAGGAAATACAGTGTTGCAGAGTAAAGACAAATACGTACGTATTGGAAACATGTTACGAGAAGAAATAAAGCATCATACAAAATTAGCTTGTATCTCCTAAACAACACGTTGTAACTCGACAAGATTTGGTGTGGCGTGTACGTCTAAAGGTGTAGCCTCAAAAGAGAACCCACAGGAGAATTTTGTTTCGTCAAAATTCGTCAGAAAACCACGTTTTATGGAAATTCGGCATCGTGCGAAATTATCTTGTTTTTCCTAAACAACACGTCGTTACTTGAAAAGCTTTAGTGTTGCCTGTATGGGTAAGCGTGTAGCCTCAAAAGAGTAGGCACAGGAGAGTTTTCTCTCGAAAGAATATGTAAGCATACCACGTTATAAGGAAATACAGTGTTGCAGAGTAAAGACAAATACGTACGTATTGGAAACACTTAAATAGAAGAAATAACGCATTGTACAAAATTAACTTGTATCTCCTAAACAACACGTTGTAACTCGAAAAGATTTGGTGTGGCGTGTACATCTAAACGTGTAGCCTCAAAAGAGAACCCACAGGAGAATTTTCTTTCGTCAAAATTTGTCAGAAAACAACGTTTTAAGGAAATCCCGCATCGTGCGAAATTATCCTGTTTTTCTTAAACAACACGTCGTAACTCGAAAAGCTTTGGTGTTGCGTGTATGTCTAAGCGTGTAGCCTCAATAGTGAAGGCACAGGAGAGTTTTCTCTCGAAAGAATATGTAAGAATACCACGTTATAAGGAAATACAGTGTTGCAGAATAAAGAAAAATATGTACATATTGGAAACACTTTACAAGAAGAAAAATAACGCATCGTAAAAATTAGCTTGTATCTCCTAAACAAAACGTTGTAACTCCAAAAGATTTGGTGTGGCATGTACGTCTAAATGTGTACCCTCAAAGCAGAACCCACAGGAGAATTTTCTTTTGACAAAATTTTTTTCAGAAAACCACGTTTTAAGGAAATCCCGCATCGTGCGAAATTATCTTGTTTTTCCTAATCAACACGTTGTAACGCGAAAAGCTTTGGTGTTGCGTGTATGTCTAAGCGTGTAGCCTCAAAAGAGAACGCACAGGAGAGTTTTCTCTTGAATGAATATGTAAGAATACCACGTTATAAGGAAATACAGTGTTGCAGAGTAAAGACAAATACGTACGTATTGGAAACACTTTAAGAGAAGAAATAACGCATCGTACAAAATTAGCTTGTATCTCCCAAACAACACATTGTAATTCGAAAAGATTTGGTGTGGCATGTACGTCTAAACGTGTAGCCTCAAACGAGTACCCACAGGAGAATTTTCTTTCGTCAAAATTTGTCAGAAACCACGTTTTAAGGAAATCCCGCATTGTTCGAAATTATCTTGTTTTTCCTAGTCAACACGTTCTAACGCGAAATGCTTCGGTGTTGCGTGTATGTCTAAGCGTGTAGCCTCAAAACAGAAGGCACAGGAGAGTTTTCTCTCGAAAGAATATGTAAGAATACCACGTTATAAGGAAATACAGTGTTGCAGAGTAAAGACAAATACATACGTATTGGAAACACGTTACAAGAAGAAATGAAGCATCATACAAAATTAGCTTGTATCTCCTAAACAACACGTTGTAACTCGACAAGATTTGGTGTGGCGTGTACGTCTAAAGGTGTAGCCTCAAAAGAGAACCCACAGGAGAATTTTGTTTCGTCAAAATTCGTCAGAAAACCACGTTTTATGGAAATTCGGCATCGTGCAAAATTATCTTGTTTTTCCTAAACAACACGTCGTTACTTGAAAAGCTTTGGTGTTGCGTGTATGGGTAAGCGTGTAGCCTCAAAAGAGTAGGCACAGGAGAGTTTTCTCTCGATAGAATATGTAAGCATACCACTTTATAAGGAAATACAATGTTGCAGAGTAAAGACAAATATGTACGTATTGGAAACACTTTAATAGAAGAAATAACGCATTGTACAAAATTAACTTGTATCTCCTAAACAACACGTTGTAACTCGAAAAGATTTGGTGTCGCGTGTACGTCTAAACATGTAGCCTCAAAAGAGAACCCACAGGGGAATTTTCTTTCCTCAAAATTTGTCAGAAAATCACATTTGATGGAAATCCCACATCGTGCGAAATTATCTTGTTTTTCCTAAACAACACGTTGTAACTCGGAAAGCTTTGGTGTTGCGTGTATGTCTAAGCGTGTAGCCTCTAAAGACAAGGCACAGGAGACTTTTCTCTCAAAAGAATATGTAAGAATACCACGTTATAAGGAAATACAGTGTTGCAGAGTAAAGACAAATACATACGTATTGGAAACACTTTAAGAGAAGAAATAACGCATCTAACAAAATTAGCTTGTATCTCCTTAACAACACGTTGTAACTCGAAAAGATTTGGTGTGGCGTGTACGTCTAAACATGTAGCCTCAAAAGAGAACCCACAGGAGAATTTTCTTTCGTCAAAATTTGTCAGAAAACAACGTTTTAAGGAAATCCCGCATAGTGCGAAATTATCCTGTTTTTCTTAAACAACACGTCGTAACTCGAAAAGCTTTGGTGTTGCGTGTATGTATAAGCGTGTAGCCTCAATAGTGAAGGCACAGGAGAGTTTTCTCTCGAAAGAATATGTAAGAATACCACGTTATAAGGAAAAACAATGTTGCAGAGTAAAGAAAAATATGTACATATTTGAAACACTTTACAAGAAGAAATAATGCATCGTAAAAATTAGCTTGTATCTCCTAAACTACATGTTGTAACTCCAAAAGATTTGGTGTGGCATGTACGTCTAAATGTGTACCCTCAAAGCAGAACCCACAGGAGAATTTTCTTTCGTCAAAATTTTTTCAGAAAACCACGTTTTACGGAAATCCCGCATCGTGCGCAATTATCTTGTTTTTCCTAAACAACACGTTGTAACTCGAAAAGCTTTGGTGTTTTGTGTATGTCTAAGCGTGTAGCCTAAAAAGAGAACGCACAGGAGAGTTTTCTCTCGAAAGAATATGTAAGAATACCACGTTATAAGGAAATACAGTGTTGCAGAGTAAAGACAAATACGTACTTATTGGAAACACTTAACGAGAAGAAATAACGCTTCGCAAAAATTAGATTGTATCTCCTAAACAACACGTTGTAACTCGAAAAGATTTGGTGTGATGTGTACTTCTCAACATGTAGCCTCAAAACAGAACCCAAAGTAGAATTTTCTTTCTTCAAAATTTGTCAGAAAACCACGTTTTAAGGAAATCCCGCATCGTGCGAAATTATCTTGTTTTTCCTAAACAACATGTTGTAATTCGAAAGCTTTGGCGTTGCGTGTACGTCTAAGTGTGTAGCCTCAAAAGAGAATGCACAGGAGAGTTTTCTCTTGAAAGAATATGTAAGAATACCACGTTGTAAGGAAATACAGTGTTGCAGAGTAAAGAAAATACGTACGTATTGTAAGCACTTTACGAGAAGAAATAACGCATCGTACAAAATTGGCTTGTATCTCCTAAACAACACGCTGTAACTCGAAAATATTTGGTGTGGCGTGTACGACTCAACGTGTAGTCTCAAAAGAGAACCCACCTGAGAATTTTCTTTAGTCAACATTTTTTCAGAAAACCACGTTTTAAGGAAATCCCGCATCCTGCGAAATTATCTTGTTTTTCCTAAACAACACGTTGTACCTCGAAAAGCTTTGGTGTTGAGTGTATGTCTAAGCGTGTAGCCTCAAAAGTGAAGGCACAGGAGAGTTTTCTCTTGAAAGAATATGTAAGAATACCACGTTATAAGGAAATACAGTGTTGCAGAGTAAAGACAAATATGTACATATTGGAAACACTTTACAAGAAGAAATAACGCATCGTACAAATTTAGCTTGTATCTCCTAAACAACACGTTGTAACTCGAAAGATTTGGTGTGGCGTGTACGTCTAATCATGTAGCCTCAAAAGAGAACCCACAGGAGAATTTTCTTTCGTCAAAATTTGTCAGAAAACCACGTTTTAAGGAAATCCCGCATCGTGCGAAATTATCTTGTTTTTCCTAGTCAACACGTTATAACGCGAAAAGCTTTGGTGTTGCGTGCCTGTCTAAGCGTGTAGCCTCAAAAGAGAACGCACAGGAGAGTTTTCTCTCGAAAGAATATGTAAGAATACCACCTTATAAGGAAATACAGTGTTGCAGAGTAAAGACAAATACGTACGTATTGGAAACACTTTAGGAAATGAAATTACGCATCATACAAAATTAGCTTGTATCTCCTAAACAGCACGTTGTAACTCGAAAAGATTTGGTGTGGCATGTATGTGTAAACGTGTAGCCTCAGAACAGAACCCACAGGAGAATTTTCTTTCGTCAAAATATGTCAGAAAACCATGCTTTAAGGAAATCCTGCATCGTGCGAAATTATCTTGTTTTTCCTAAACAACATGTTGTAACTCGAAAAGCTTTGGTGTTGCGTGTATGTCTAAGCGTGTAGCCTCAAAAGAGAATGCACAGGAGAGTTTTCTCTCGAAAGAATATGTAAGAATACTGCGTTATAAGGAAATACAGTGTTGCAGAGTAAAGGTAAATAGGTACGTATTGTAAACACTTTAAAGCTTTGGCATTGCGTGTACATCTAAGTGTGTAGCCTCAAAAGAGAACGCACAGGAGAGTTTTCTCTTGAAAGAATATGTAAGAATACCACGTTATAAGGAAATACAGTGTTGCAGAGTAAAGAAAATACGTACGTATTGTAAACACTTTAAGAGAAGAAATAACGCATCGTACAAAATTAGCTTGTATCTCCTAAACAACACGTTGTAACTCGAAAATATTTGATGTGTCGTGTACGTGTAAACGTGTAGCCTCAAACGAGAACAAACAGGAGGATTTTCTTTCGTCAAAATTTGCCAGAAAACCATGTTTTAAGGAAATTCCGCATCGTGCGATATTATCTTGTTTTTCCTAAACAACACGTATTAACTCCAAAAGCTTTGGGGTTGCATGTATGTCTAAGCATGTAGCCTCAAAAGAGAAGGCACCGTAGAGTTTTCTGCCGAAAGAATATGTAACAATACCACGTTATAAGGAAATACAGTGTTGCAGAGCAAAGACAAATACATACATATTGGAAACACTTAAACTTTACTAGAAGAAATAACGCATCTTAAAAAATTAGCTTGTATCTCCTAAACAACATGTTGTAACCCGAAAAGATTTGTTGTGGCATGTACGTCTAAACATGTAGCCTCAAAAGAGAACCCACAGGAGAATTTTTTTTCATCAAAATTTGTCAGAAAACCACGTTTTAAAGAAATCCCGCCTCCTGCGAAATTATCTTGTTTTTCCTAAACAAAACGTTGTAACTCGAAAATCTTTGGTGTTGCGTGTATTTCTAAGCCTGTAACCTCAAAAGAGAACGCACAGGAGAGTTTTCTCTTGAAAGAATATGTAAGAATACCACGTTATAAGGAAATACAGTGTAGCAGAGTAAAGACAAATACATACGTATTGGAAACACTTTAAGAGAAGAAATAATGCATCATACAAAATTAGCTTGTATCTCCTAAACAACACGTTGTAACTCGAAAAGATTTGGTGTGACGTATACCTCTAAACGTGTAGACTCAAAAGAGAACCCACAGGAGAATTTTCTTTCGTCAAAAATTGTCAGAAAACTACGTTTTAAGGAAATCCCGCATCGTGCGAAATTATCTTATTTTTCCTAATCAACACGTTGTAACACGAAATGCTTTGGTTTTGCTTGTATGTTTAAGCGTGTAGCCTCAAAAGAGTAGGCACAGGAGAGTTTTCTCCCGAAAGAATATGTAAGAATACCACGTTATAAGGAAATACAGTGTTGCCGAGTAAAGACAAATACGTACGTATTGGAAACACTTTATGAGCAGAAATAAAGCATCATACAAAATTAGCTTGTATCTCCGAAACAACACATTGTAACTCGAGAAGACTTGGTGTGGCGTGTACGTCTAAACGTGTAGCCTCAAAAGAGAACCCACAGGAGAATTTTCTTTCGTCAAAATTCGTCAGAAAACCACTTTTTAAGAAAATCCAGCATAGTGAGAAATTATCTTGTTTTTCCTAAACAACAGGTCGTAACTAGAAAAACTCTGGTGTTGCGTGTATGGGTAAGCGTGTAGCCTCAAAAGAGTAGGCACAGGAGAGTTTTCTCTCGAAAGAATATGTAAGCATACCACGTTATAAGGAACTACAGTGTTGCAGAGTAAAGACAAATATGTACTTATTGGAAACACTTAAAGAGAAGAAACAACGCATTGTACAAAATTAACTTGTATCCCCTAAACAACATGTTTTAACTCGAATAGGTTTGGTGTGGCATGTACATCTAAACGTGTAGCCTCAAAAGAGAACCCACAGGAGAATTTTCTTTCGTTAAAATTTGTCAGAAAACCACGTTTTATGGAAATCCCGCAACGTGCGAAATTATCTTGTTTTTCGTAAACAACACGTTGTAACTCGAAAAGCTTTGATGTTGTGTGTATGTCTAAGCGTGTAGCCTCAAAAGAGATGGCACAGGAGAGTTTTCTCTCGATAGAATATGTAAGAATACCACGTTATAAGGAAATACAGTGTAGCAGAGTAAAGACAAATACGTACATATTGGAAACACTTTACGAGAAGAAATAACACATCGAACAAAATTAGCTTGTATCTCCTAAACAACACGTTGTAACTCGAAAAGATTTGGTGTGGCGTGTACGTCTAAACATGTAGCCTCAAAGAGAACCCACAGGAGAATTTTTGTTCGTCAAAATTTGTCAGAAAACCACGTTTTATGGAAATCCCGCATCGTGCAAAATTATCTTGTTTTTCCTAAACAACACGTCGTAACTCGAAAAGCTTTGGTGTTGCGTGTATGTCTAAGCGTGTAGCCTCAAAAGAGAAGGCACAGGAGAGTTTTCTCTTGAAAGAATATGTAAGAATACCACGTTATAAGGAAATACAGTGTTGCAGAATAAAGAAAAATACGTACGTATTGGAAACACTTTACAAGAAGAAATAATGCATCGTAAAAATTAGCTTGTATTTCCTAAACAACAAGTTGTAACTCAAAAAGATTTGGTGTGGCATGTACGTCTAAACGTGTAGCCTCAAAAGAGAACCCACAGGAGAATTTTCTTTCGTCAAAATTTGTCAGAAAACCACGTTTTATGGAAATCCCGCATCGTGCGAAATTATCTTGTTTTTCCTAAACAAAACGTTGTAACTCGAAAAGCTTTGGTGTTGCGTGTATGTCTAAGGGTGTAGCCTCAAAAGAGAAGGCACAGGAGAGTTTTCTCTCGAAAGAATATGTAAGAATACCACGTTATAAGGAAATACAGTGTTGCACAGTAAAGACAAATACGTACGTATTGGAAACACTTTATGAGAAGAAATAATGCTTCGTACAAAATTAGCTTTTAACTCCTAAACAACACGTTGTAACTCGAAAAGATTTGGTGTGGCGTGTACGTCTACACATGTAGCCTCAAAAGAGAACCCACAGGAGAATTTTCTTTCGTCAAAATTTGCCAGAAAACCACGTTTTAAGCAAATCCCGCATCGTGCGAAATTATCTTGTTTTTCCTAAACAACACGTCGTAACTCGAAAAGCTTTGGTGTTGCGTGTATGTCTAAGCGTGTAGCCTCAAAAGAGAAGGCACAGGAGAGTTTTCTCTCGAAAGAATATGTACGAATAACACGTTATAAGGAAATACAGTGTTGCAGAATAAAGAAAAATACGTACGTATTGGAAACACTTTACAAGAAGAAATAATGCATCGTAAAAATTAGCTTGTATTTCCTAAACAACAAGTTGTAACTCAAAAAGATTTGGTGTGGCGTGTACATCTAAACGTGTAGCCTCAAAAGAGAACCCACAGGAGAATTTTCTTTCGTCAAAATTTGTCAGAAAACCACGTTTTATGGAAATCCCGCATCGTGCGAAATTATCTTGTTTTTCCTAAACAACACGTTGTAACTCGAAAAGCTTTGGTGTTGCGTGTATGTCTAAGGGTGTAGCCTCAAAAGAGAAGGCACAGGAGAGTTTTCTCTCGAAAGAATATGTAAGAATACCACGTTATAAGGAAATACAGTGTTGCACAGTAAAGACAAATACGTACGTATTGGAAATACTTTACGAGAAGAAATAATGCTTCGTACAAAATTAGCTTGTAACTCCTAAACAACACGTTGTAACTCGAAAAGATTTGGTGTGGCGTGTACGTCTACACATGTAGCCCCAAAAGAGAACCCACAGAAGAATTTTCTTTCGTCAAAATTTGCCAGAAAACCACGTTTTAAGCAAATCCTGCATCGTGCGAAATTATCTTCTTTTTCCTAAACAACAGGTCATAACTCGAAAAGCTTTGATGTTGCGTTTATGTCTATGCGTGTAGCCTCAAAGGAGAACGCACAGGAGAGTTTTCTCTCGAAAGAATATGTAAGAATACCACGTTATAAGAAAATACAGTGTTGCAGAGTAAAGACAAATACGTACGTATTGGAAACACTTTACGTGAAGAAATAAGGCATTGTAAAAAATTAGCTTATATCTCCTATACAACACGTTGTAACTCGAAAAGATTTGGTGTGGCGTGTACGTCTATACGTGTAGCCTCAAAAGAGAACCAACAGGAGAATTTTCTTTCGTCAAAATTTGTCAGAAAACCACAATTTAAGGAAATCCCACATCGTGCGAAATTATCTTATTTTTCCTAATCAACACGTTGTAACACAAAATGCTTTGGTTTTGCCTGTATGTCTAAGCGTGTAGCCTCAAAAGAGAAGGCACAGGAGAGTTTTCTCTCGAAAGAATATGTAACAATACCACGTTATAAAGAAATACAGTGTTGCAGAGTAAAGACAAATATGTACGTATTGGAAACACTTTACGAGAAGAAATAACGCATCATACAAAATTAGCTTGTATCTCCTAAACAACACGTTGTAACTCAAAAAGATTTGGTGTGGCATGTACGTCTAAACGTGTAGCCTCAAAGGAGAACCCACACGAGAATTTTCTTTCGTCAAAATTTTTCAGAAAACCACGTTTAATGAAAATCCCGCATCGTGCGAAATTATCTTGTTTTTCCTAAACAACAGGTCGTAACTCGAAAAGCTTTGGTGTTGCGTGTATGTCTAAGCGTGTAACCTCAAAAGAGAAGGCACAGGAGAGTTTTCTCTTGAAGGAATATGTAAGAATACCACGTTATAAGGAAATACAGTGTTGCAGAATAAAGAAAAATACGTACGTATTGGAAACACTTTACAAGAAGAAATAATGCATCGTAAAAATTAGCTTGTATCTCCTAAACTACACGTTGTAACTCGAAAAGATTTGGTGTGGCGTGTACATCTATATGTGTAGCCACAAAACAGAACCCACAGGAGAATTTTCTTTCCTCAAAATTTTTTCAGAAAACCACGTTTTAAGGAAATCCCGCATCGTGCAAAATTATCTTGTTTTTCCTAAACAACACGTTGTAACTCGAAAAGCTTTGGTGTTGCGTGTATGTCTTAGCGTGTAGCCTCAAAAGAGAAGGCACAGGAGAGTTTTCTCTTGAAAGAATATGTAAGAATACCACGTTATAAAGAAATACAGTGTTGCATAGTAAAGACAAATATGTATGTATTGGAAACACTTTACGAGAAGAAATAACGCATAGTACAAAATAGCTTGTATCTCCTAAACAACACATTGTAACTGGAAAAGATTTGGTGTGGCGTGTACGTCTAAACATGTAGCCTCAAAAGAGAACCTACAGGAGAATTTTCTTTCGTCAAAATTTGTCAGAAAACCACATTTTAAGGAAATCCCGCATCGTGCGAAATTATCTTGTTTTTCCTAATCAACACGTTGTAACGCGAAAAGCTTTGGTGTTGCGTGTATGTCTAAGCGTGTAGCCTCAAAAGAAAAGGCACAGGACAGTTTTCTCTCGAAAGAATATGTAAGAATACCACGTTATAAGGAAATAGAGTGTTTCAGAGTAAAGACAAATATGTACGTATTGGAAAAACTTTTTGAGAAGAAATAAAGCATCTTACAAAATTAGCTGGTATCTCCTAAACACCAAGTTGTAACTCAAAAATATTTGGTGTGGCGTGTACATCTAAACGTGTAGCCTCAAAAGCGAACCCACAGGAGAATATTCTTTCTTTCGTCAAAATTTGTCAGAAAACCACGTTTTATGGAAATCCCGCATCGTGCGAAATTATCTTGTTTTTCCTAAACAACACAATGTAACTTGAAAAGCTTTGGTGTTGCGTGTATGTCTAAGGGTGTAGCCTCAAAAGAGAAGGCACAGGAGAGTTTTCTCTCGAAAGAATATGTAAGCATACCACGTTATAAGGAAATACAGTGTTGCACAGTAAAGACAAATACGTACGTATTGGAAACACTTTACGAGAAGAAATAACGCTTTGTAGAAAATTAGCTTGTAACTCCTAAACAACACGTTGTAACTCGAAAAGATTTGGTGTGGTGTGTACGTCTAACCGTGTAGCCTCAAAAGAGAACCCACAGGAGAATTTTCTTCTGTCAAAACTTGTCAGAAAACCACGTTTTAAGGAAATCCCGCATCGTGCGAAATTATCTTGTTTTTCCTAAACAACATATTTTAACTCGAAAAACTTTGGTGTTGCGTGTATGTCTAAGTGTGTAGCCTCAAAGAGAATGCACATGAGAGTTTTCTCTCGAAAGAATATGTAAGAATACCACGTTATAAAGAAATACAGTGTTGCAGAGTAAAGACAAATACGTACGTATTGGAAACACTTTACGTGAAGAAATAAGGCATTGTAAAAAATTAGCTTATATCTCCTATACAACACGTTGTAACTCAAAAAGATTTGATGTGGCGTGTACATCTATACGTGTAGCCTCAAAAGAGAACCAACAGGAGAATTTTCTTTCGTCAAAATTTGTCAGAAAAACCACATTTTAAGGAAATCCCGCATCGTGCCAAATTATCTTATTTTCCTAATCAACACGTGGTAACACGAAATGCTTTGGTTTTGCCTGTATGTCTAAGCATGTAGCCTCAAAAGAGAAGGCACAGGAGAGTTTTCTCTCGAAAGAATATGTAAGAACACCACGTTATAAGGAAATACAGTGTTGCAGAGTAAAGACAAATACGTACGTATTGGAAATACTTTATGAGAAGAAATAAAGCATCATACAAAATTAGCTTGTATCTCCTAAACAACACGTTGTAGCTTGAAAGGATTTGGTGTGGCGTGTACGTCTAAACGTGTAGCCTCAAAAGAGAACCCACAGGAAAATTTTCTTTTGTCAAAATTCGTCAGAAAACCACGTTTTAAGGAAATTCGGCATCGTGCGAAATTATCTTGTTTTTCCTAAACAACACATCGTAACTCGAAAAGCTTTGGTGTTGCGTGTATGGGTAAGCGTGTAGTCTCAAAATTGTAGGCACAGGAGAGTTTTTTCTCGAAAGAATATGTAAGCATACCACGTTATAAGGAAATACAGTGTTTCAGAGTAAAGACAAATATGTACGTATTGGAAACACTTTAAGAGAAGAAATAATGCATCGTACAAAATTAACTTGTATCTCCTAAATAACACGTTGTAACTCGAAAACATTTGGTGTGGCGTGTACGTCTAAACGTGTAGCCTCAAAAGAGAACCCACTGGAGAATTTTCTTTCGTCAAAATTTGTCACAAAACCACGTTTTATGGAAATCCCGCATCGTGCGAAATTATCTTGGTTTTCCTAAACAACATGTTTTAACTCGAAAAGCTTTGGTGTTGCGTGTATGTCTAAGCGTGTAGCCTCAAAAGGGAAGGCACAGGAGAGTTTTTCTCTCGAAAGAATATGTAAGAATACCACGTTTTAAGGAAATACAGTGTTGCAGAGTAAAGACAAATACATAAGTATTGGAAACACTTTACAAGAAGAAATAACGCATAGTAAAAATTAGCTTGTATTTCGTAAACTACACGTTGTAACTCGAAAAGATTTGGTGTGGTGTGTATGTCTAAATGTTTAGCCTCAAAACAGAACCCACAGGAGAATTTTCTTTCGTCAAAATTTTTTCAGAAAACCACGTTTTAAGGAAATCCCGGATCGTGCGAAATTATTATGTTTTTCCTAAAAAAAACTTTGTAACTCAAAAAGCTTTGGTCTTGCGTGTATTTCTTAGCGTGTAGCCTCAAAAGAGAAGGCACAGGAGAGTTTGCTCTCGAAAGAATATGTAAGAATACCACGTTATAAGGAAATACAGTGTTGCATAGTAAAGACAAATACGTACGTATTGGAAACACTTTACGAGAAGAAATAACGCTTCATACAAAATTAGCTTGTATCTCCTATACAACAAGTTGTAACTCGAAAAGATTTGGTGTGGCATGTACGTCTAAACGTGTAGCCTCAAAAGAGAACCTACAGGAGAATTTTCTTTCCTCAAAATTTGTCAGAAAACCACGTTTTAAGGAAATCCCGCATCGTGCGAAATTATCTTATTTTTCCTAATCAACACGTTGTAACACGAAATGCTTTGGTTTTGCCTATATGTCTAAGCGTGTAGCCTCAAAAGAGAAGGCACAGGAGAGTGTTCTCTCAAACGAATATGTAATAATACCACGTTATAAGGAAATACAGTGTTGCAGAGTAAAGACAAATATATACATATTGGAAACACTTTACGAGGAGAAATAAAGCATAGTACAAAATTAGCTTGTATCTCCTAAACAATAAGTTGTAATTTGAAAAGATTTTGTGTGGCATGTACGTCTAAACATGTAGCCTCAAAAGAGAACGCACAGGAGAATTTTCTTTCGTCAATATTTGTCAGAAAACCACGTTTTAAGGAAATCCGGCATCGTGCGAAATGATCTTGTTTTTCCTAAACAACACGTCGTAACTCGAAAAGCTTTGATGTTGCGTGTATGGGTAAGCGTGTAGCCTCAAAAGAGTAGGCACAGGAGAGTTTTTTCTCGAAAGAATATGTAAGCATACCACGTTATAAGGAAATACAGTGTTGCAGAGTAAAGACAAATAGGTACTTATTGGAAAAACTTTACGAGAAGAAATAACGCTTCGTACAAAATTAGCTTGTATCTCCTATACAACACGTTGTAACTCGAAAAGATTTGGTGTGGCGTGTACGTCTAAACGTGTAGCCTCAAAAGAGAACCCACAGGAGAATTTTCTTTCGTCAAAATTTGTCAGAAAACCACGTTTTATGGAAATCCCGCATCGTGCGAATTTATCTTGTTTTTCCTAAACAACACGTTGTAACTCGAAAAGCTTTGGTGTTGCGTGTATGTCTAAGCATGTAGCCTCAAAAGGGAAGGCACAGGAGAGTTTTCTCTCGAAAGAATATGTAAGAATACCACGTTATAAGGAAATACAGTATTGCAGAGTAAAGACAAATACATAAGTGTTGGAAACACTTTACAAGAAGAAATAAGGCATCGTAAAAATTAGCTTGTATCTCCTAAACTACACCTTGTAACTCGAAAAGATTTGGTGTGGCGTGTATTTCTAAATGTTTAGCCTCAAAACAGAACCCACAGGAGAATTTTCTTTCGTCAAAATTTTTTCAGAAAACCATGTTTTAAGGAAATCTGGCATCGTGCGAAATTATCATGTTTTTCCTAAAAAACACGTTGTAACTTGAAAAACTTTGCTGTTGCGTGTATGTCTTAGCGTGTAGCCTCAAAAGAGAAGGCACAGGAGAGTTTTCTCTCAAAAGAATATGTAAGAATACCACGTTATAAGGAAATACAGTGTTGAATAGTAAAAACAAATATGTACGTATTGGAAACACTTTACGAGAAGAAATAATGCATCGTAAAATATTAGCTTGTATCTCCTAAACAACACGTTGTAACTCGAAAAGATTTGGTGTCGCGTGTATGTCTAAACGTGTAGCCTCAAAAGAGAATCCACAGGAGAATTTTCTTTCCTCAAAATTTGTCAGAAAACCACGTTTTAAGGAAATCCCGCATCGTGCGAAATTATCTTGTTTATCCTAATCAACACGTTGTAAAGCAAAAAGCTTTGGTGTTACGTGTATGTCTAAGCGTGTATCCTCAAAAGAGAAGGCACAGGAGAGTTTTATCTCGAAAGAATATGTAAGAATACCACGTTATAAAGATATACAGTGTTGCAGAGTAAAGACAAATACGTATGTATTGGAAACACTTTAGGAAAAGAAATAAAACTTTGTACAAAATTAGCTTGTATCTCCTATACAACAAGTTGTATCTCGAAAAGATTTGGTGTGGCGTGTACGTCTAAACCTGTAGCCTCAAAAGAGAACCAACAGGAGAATTTTCTTTCGTCAAAATTTGTCAGAAAACCACGTTTTAAGGAAATCCCGCATCGGGCGAAATTATCTTATTTTTCCTAATCAACACGTTGTAACACGAAATGCATTGGTTTTGCCTGTATGTCTAAGCATGTAGCCTCAAAAGAGAAGGCACAGGAGATTTTTCTCTCGAAAGAATATGTAAGAATACCACGTTATAAGGAAATACATTGTTGCAGAGTAAAGACAAATACGTACGTATTGGAAACACTTTACGAGAAGAAATAAAGCATAGTACAAAATTAGCTTGTATCTCCTAAACAACAAGTTGTAACTCGAAAAGATTTGGTGTCGCGTGTATGTCTAAACGTGTAGCCTCAAAACAGAACCCACAGGAGAATTTTGTTTCGTCAAAATTTGTCAGAAAACCACGTTTTATGGAAATCCCGCATCGTGCGAATTTATCTTGTTTTTCCTAAACAACACGTTGTAACTCGAAAAGCTTTGGTGTTGCGTGTATGTCTACGCATGTAGCCTCATAAGGAAAGGCACAGTAGAGTTTTCTCTCGAAAGAATATGTAAGAATACCACGTTATAAGGAAATACAGTGTTGCAGAGTAAAGACAACTACATAAGTATTGGAAACACTTTACAAGAAGAAATAACGCATCGTAAAAATTACCTTGTATCTCCTAAACTACACGTTGTAACTCGAAAAGATTTGGTGTGGCGTGTATGTCTAAATGTTTAGCCTCAAAAGGGAACCCACAGGAGAATTATTTTTCGTCAAAATTTTTTCAGAAAACCACGTTTTAAGGAAATCCCGCATAGTGCGATATTATCTTGTTTTTCATAAATAACATGTTGTAACTCGAAAAGCTTTCGTGTTGCGTATATGTCTAAGCATGTAGCCTCAAAAGAGAAGGCACAGGAGAGTTTTCTCTTGAAAGAATATGTAAGAATACCACGTTATAAGGAAATCCAGTGTTGCATAGTAAAGACAAATACTTAGGTATTGGAAACACTTTACGAGAAGAAATAACGCTTCGTAAAATTTAGCTTGTATCTCCTATACAACACGTTGTAACTCGAAAAGATTTGGTGTGGCGTGTACGTCTAAATGTGGAGCCTCAAAAGAGAACCAACAGGAGAATTTTCTTTCCTCAAAATTTGTCAGAAAACCACGTTTTAAGGAAATCTCGCATCGTGCGAAATTATCTTATTTTTCCTAATCAACACGTTGTAACACGAAATGCTTTGGTTTTGCGTGTATGTCTAAGCGTGTAGCCTCAAAAGAGAAGGCACAGGAGAGTTTTCTCTCGAAAGAATATGTAAGAATACCAGGTTATAAGGAAATACAGTGTTGTAGAGTAAAGACAAATATGTACGTATTGGAAACACTTTACGAGAAGAAATAACGCTTTGTACAAAATTAGCTTGTATCTCCTATACAACACGTTGTAACTCGAAAAGATTTGGTGTGGCGTGTACGTCTAAATGTGTAGCCTCAAAAGAGTACCAACAGGAGAATTTTCTTTGGTCAAAATTTGTCAGAAAACCACGTTTTAAGGAAATCCTGCATCGTGCGAAATTATCTTATTTTTCCTAATCAACACGTTGTAACATGAAATGCTTTGGTTTTGCCTGTATATCTGAACCTGTAGCTTCAAAAGAGAAGGCACAGGAGAGTTTTCTCTCGAAAGAATATGTAAGAATACCACGTTATAAGGAAATACAGTGTTGCAGAGTAAAGACAAATATGTACGTATTGGAAACAGTTTACGAGAAGAAATAACGCTTCTTACAACATTAGCTTGTATCTCCTAAACAACACGTTGTAACTCGAAACAATTTGGTGTGGCATGTACGTCTAAACGTGTAGCCTCAAAAGAGAACCCACAGGAGAATTTTCTTTCGTCAAAATTTGTCAGAAAACCACATATTAAGGAAATCCCGCATCGTGCGAAATTATGTTCTTTTTCCTAAACAGCAAGTTGTAACTCGAAAAGCTTTGGTGTTCCGAGTATGTCTAAGCGTGTAGCCTCAAAAGAGAAGGCACAGGAGAGTTTTCTCTCGAAAGAATTTATAAGAATACCATGTTATAAGGAAATTCAGTGTTGCAGATTAAAGACAAATACGTAAGTACTGGAAACACTTTACTAGAAGAAATAACGCATCCTACAAAAATTAGGTTGTATCTCCTAAACAACACGTTGTAACTCGAATAGATTTGGTGTGGCGTGTACGTCTAAACGTGTAGCCTCAAAAGAGAACCCACAGGAGAATTTTCTTTCGTCAAGATTTGTCAGAAAACCACGTTTTAAGGAAACCCCGCATCGTTCGAAATTATCTTATTTTTCCTAATCAACACGTTGTAACACGAATGCTTTGGTTTTGCCTCTATGTCTAAGCGTGTAGCCTCAAAAGAGAAGGCACAGGAGAGTTTTCTGTCGAAAAAAATATGTAAAAATACCACGTTATAAGGAAATACAGTGTTGCTGAGTAAAGACAAATACGTACGTATTGGAAACACTTTACGAGAATAAATAACACATCATACAAAATTAGCTTCTATCTCCTAAACAACATGTTGTAACTCGAGAAGATTTGGTGTGCTGTGAACGTCTAAACGCGTAGCCTCAAAAGAGAACCCACAGGAGAATTTTATTTCGTCAAAATTTGTCAGAAAACCACGTTTTAAGGAAATCCCGCATCATGCGAAATTATCTTGTTTTTCCTAAATAAATCGTCGTAACTCGAAAAGCTTTGGTGTTGCGTGTATGGGTAAGCGTGTAGCCTCAAAAGAGTAGGCACAGGAGAGGTTTCTCTAGAAAGAATATGTACGCATACCACTTTGTAAGGAAATACAGTGTTGCAGAGTAAAGACAAATACGTACTTATTGGAAACACTTTAAGAGAAGAAAGAACGCATCGTGCAAAATTAACTCGTATCTCCTAAACAACACGTTGTAACTCGAAAAGATTTGGTGTGGCGTGTACGTCTAAATGTGTAGCCTCAAAAGAGAACCCACAGGAGAATTTTCTTTCGTCAAAATTTGTCAGAAAACCACGTTTTAAGGAAATCCCGCATCATGCGAAATTATCTTGTTTTTCCTAAACAACACGTTGTAACTTGAAAAGCTTTCGTGTGCGTGTATGTCTAAGCGTTTAGCCTCAAAAGAGAAGGCACAGGAGAGTTTTCTCTCGAAAGAATATGTAAGAATACCACGTTATAAGGAAATACAGTGTTGCAGAGTAAAGACAAATACATATGTATTGAAAATACTTTACGAGAAGAAATAACGCTTCCTACAATATCAGTTTGTATCTCCTATACAACACGTTGTAACTCGAAAAGATTTGGTGTGGCATGTACGTCTAAACGTGTAGCCTCAAAAGAGAACCCACATGTGAATTTTCTTTCGTCCAAATTTCTCAGAAAACCACGTTTTAATGAAATTACGCATCGTGCAAAATTATCTTGTTTTTCCAAAACAACACGTTGTAACACGAAAAGCTTTGGTGTTGCATGTATGTCTAAGCGTGTAGCCTAAAAAGAGAACGCACAGGAGAGTTTTCTCTCGAAAGAATATGTAAGAATACCACGTTATAAGGAAATCCAGTGTTGCATAGTAAAGACAAATACGTACGTATTGGAAACACTTTACGAGAAGAAATAATGCATCGTACAAAATTAGCTTGTATCTCCTAAAAAACACGTTGTAACTCGAAAAGATTTGGTGTGGCGTGTACGTCTAAACGTGTAGCCTCAAAAGAGAACCGACAGGAGAATTTTCTTTCGTCAAAATTTTTCAGAATACCACGTTTTAAAGAAATCCCGCATCTTGCAAAATTATCTTGTTTTTCCTAAACAACACGCTGTAACTTGAAAAGCTTTGGTGTTGCGTGTATGTCTAAGCCTGTACCCTCAAAAGAGAATGCACAGGAGAGTTTTCTCTCGAAAGAATATGTAAGAATACCACGTTATAAGGAAATCCAGTGTTGCAGAGTAAAGACAAATACATATGTATTGGAAACACTTTACGAGAAGAAATAATGCTTCGTACAAAACTAGCTTGTATCTACTATACAACACGTTGTAACTCAAAAAGATTTGGTGTGGTGTGTACGTCTAAATGTGTAACCTCAAAAGAGAACCAACAGGAGAATTTTCTTTCGTCAAAATTTGTCAGAAAACCACGTTTTAAGGAAATCCCGCATCGTGTGATATTATCTTATTTTTCCTAATCAACACGTTGTAACACGAAGGCTTTGGTTTTGCCTGTATGTCTAAGCGTGTAGCCTCAAAAGAGAAGGCACAGGAGAGTTTTCTCACGAAAAAATACGTAACAATACCACGTTATAAGGAAATACAGTGTTGCAGAGTAAACACAAATACTTACGTATTGGAAACACTTTAGGAGAAGGAATAACGCTTCGTACAAAATTAGCTTGTATCTCCTATACAACATGTTGTAATTCGAAAAGATTTGGTGTGGCATGTACGTCTAAACATGTAGCCTCAAAAGAGAACGAACAGGAGAATTTTCTTTCGTCAAAATTTGTCAGAAAACCACGTTTTAAGGAAATCACGCATCGTGCGAAATTAACTTATTTTTCCTAATCAACACGTTGTAACACGTAATGCTTTGGTTTTACCTGTATGTCTAAGCATGTAGCCTCAAAAGAGAAGGCACAGGAGAGTTTTATCTCAAAAGAATATTTAAGAATACCATGTTATATGGAAATACAGTGTTGCTGAGTAAAGACAAATACGTACGTATTGGAAACACTTTACGAGAATAAATAACACATCATGCAAAATTAGCTTGTATCTCCTAAACAACACGTTGTAACTCGAGAAGATTTGGTGTGACGTGAACGTCTAAACGTGTATCCTCAAAAGAGAACCCACAGGAGAATTTAATTTCATCAAAATTTGTCAGAAAACCCTGTTTTAAGGAAATCCCGCATCATGCGAAATTATCTTGTTTTTCCTAAACAACTCGTCGTAACTCGAAAAGCTTTGGTGTTGCGTGTATGGGTAAGCGTGTAGCCTCAAAAGAGTAGGCACAGGAGAGGTTTCTCTCGAAGGAATATGTACGCATACCACTTTGTAAGGAAATACAGTGTTGCAGAGTAAAGATAAATACGTACGTATTGGAAACACTTTAAGAGAAGAAAGAACGCATCGTACAAAATTAACTTGTATCTCCTAAACAACACGTTGTAACTCGAAAATATTTGGTGTGGCCTGTACGTCTAAATGTGTAGCCTCAAAAGAGAACCCCCAGGAGAATTTTCTTTCGTCAAAATTTGTCAGAAAACCACGTTTTAAGGAAGTCTCGCATCGTGCGAAATTATCTTGTTTTTCCTAAACAACACGTTGTAACTCGAAAAGCTTTCGTGTTGCGTATATGTCTAAGCATGTAGCCTCAAAAGAGAAGGCACAGGAGAGTTTTCTCTTGAAAGAATATGTAAGAATACCACGTTATAAGGAAATCCAGTGTTGCATAGTAAAGACAAATACTTAGGTATTGGAAACACTTTACGAGAAGAAATAACGCTTCGTAAAATTTAGCTTGTATCTCCTATACAACACGTTGTAACTCGAAAAGATTTGGTGTGGCGTGTACGTCTAAATGTGGAGCCTCAAAAGAGAACCAACAGGAGAATTTTCTTTCCTCAAAATTTGTCAGAAAACCACGTTTTAAGGAAATCTCGCATCGTGCGAAATTATCTTATTTTTCCTAATCAACACGTTGTAACACGAAATGCTTTGGTTTTGCGTGTATGTCTAAGCGTGTAGCCTCAAAAGAGAATGCACAGGAGAGTTTTCTCTCGAAAGAATATGTAAGAATACCATATTATAAGGAAATACAGTGTTGCAGAGTAAAGACAAATATGTACGTATTGGAAACACTTTACGAGAAGAAATAACGCTTCGTAAAATATTAGCTTGTATCTCCTAAACAACACGTTGTAACTCGAGAAGATTTGGTGTGGCATGAACGTCTAAACGTGTAGCCTCCAAAGAGAACCCACAGGAGAATTTTCTTTCTTCAAAATTTGTCAGAAAACCACGTTTTAAGGAAATCCCGCATCATGCGAAATTATCTTGTTTTTCATAAACAACACGTCGTAACTAGAAAAGCTTTGGTGTTGCCTGTATGGGTAAGCGTGTAGACTCAAAAGAGAAGGCACAGGAGAATTTTCTCTCGAAAGAATATGTAAGAATACCACGTTATAAGGAAATACAATGTTGCAGAGTGAAGACAAATATGTACGTATTGGAAACAGTTTAGGAGAAGAAATAACGCTTCTTACAACATTAGCTTGTATCTCCTAAACAACACGTTGTAACTCGAAAAGATTTGGTGTGGCATGTACGTCTAAACGTGTAGCCTCAAAAGAGAACCCACAGGAGAATTATCTTTCGTCAAAATTTGTCAGAAAACCACGTATTAAGGAAATCCCGCATCGTGCGAAATTATCTTGTTTTTCCTAAACAACACGTTGTAACTCGAAAAGCTTTGGTGTTGCGAGTATGTCTAAGCATGTAGCCTCAAAAGAGAAGGCACAGGAGAGTTTTCTCTCGAAAGAATTTGTAAGAATACCACGTTATAAGGAAATACAGTGTTGCAGATTAAAGACAAATACGTAAGTATTGGAAACACTTTACTAGAAGAAATAACGCATCTTACAAAAATTAGGTTGTATCTCCTAAACAACACGTTGTAACTCGAATAGATTTGGTGTGGCGTGTACGTCTAAACGTGTAGCCTCAAAAGAGAACCCACAGGAGAATTTTCTTTCGTCAAAATTTGTCAGAAAACCACGTTTTAAGGAAATCCCGCATCGTGTGATATTATCTTATTTTTCCTAATCAACACGTTGTAACACGAAGGCTTTGGTTTTGCCTGTATGTCTAAGCGTGTAGCCTCAAAAGAGAAGGCACAGGAGAGTTTTCTCACGAAAAAATACGTAACAATACCACGTTATAAGGAAATACAGTGTTGCAGAGTAAACACAAATACTTACGTATTGGAAACACTTTAGGAGAAGGAATAACGCTTCGTACAAAATTAGCTTGTATCTCCTATACAACATGTTGTAATTCGAAAAGATTTGGTGTGGCATGTACGTCTAAACATGTAGCCTCAAAAGAGAACGAACAGGAGAATTTTCTTTCGTCAAAATTTGTCAGAAAACCACGTTTTAAGGAAATCACGCATCGTGCGAAATTAACTTATTTTTCCTAATCAACACGTTGTAACACGTAATGCTTTGGTTTTACCTGTATGTCTAAGCATGTAGCCTCAAAAGAGAAGGCACAGGAGAGTTTTATCTCAAAAGAATATTTAAGAATACCATGTTATATGGAAATACAGTGTTGCTGAGTAAAGACAAATACGTACGTATTGGAAACACTTTACGAGAATAAATAACACATCATGCAAAATTAGCTTGTATCTCCTAAACAACACGTTGTAACTCGAGAAGATTTGGTGTGACGTGAACGTCTAAACGTGTATCCTCAAAAGAGAACCCACAGGAGAATTTAATTTCATCAAAATTTGTCAGAAAACCCTGTTTTAAGGAAATCCCGCATCATGCGAAATTATCTTGTTTTTCCTAAACAACTCGTCGTAACTCGAAAAGCTTTGGTGTTGCGTGTATGGGTAAGCGTGTAGCCTCAAAAGAGTAGGCACAGGAGAGGTTTCTCTCGAAGGAATATGTACGCATACCACTTTGTAAGGAAATACAGTGTTGCAGAGTAAAGATAAATACGTACGTATTGGAAACACTTTAAGAGAAGAAAGAACGCATCGTACAAAATTAACTTGTATCTCCTAAACAACACGTTGTAACTCGAAAATATTTGGTGTGGCCTGTACGTCTAAATGTGTAGCCTCAAAAGAGAACCCCCAGGAGAATTTTCTTTCGTCAAAATTTGTCAGAAAACCACGTTTTAAGGAAGTCTCGCATCGTGCGAAATTATCTTGTTTTTCCTAAACAACACGTTGTAACTCGAAAAGCTTTCGTGTTGCGTATATGTCTAAGCATGTAGCCTCAAAAGAGAAGGCACAGGAGAGTTTTCTCTTGAAAGAATATGTAAGAATACCACGTTATAAGGAAATCCAGTGTTGCATAGTAAAGACAAATACTTAGGTATTGGAAACACTTTACGAGAAGAAATAACGCTTCGTAAAATTTAGCTTGTATCTCCTATACAACACGTTGTAACTCGAAAAGATTTGGTGTGGCGTGTACGTCTAAATGTGGAGCCTCAAAAGAGAACCAACAGGAGAATTTTCTTTCCTCAAAATTTGTCAGAAAACCACGTTTTAAGGAAATCTCGCATCGTGCGAAATTATCTTATTTTTCCTAATCAACACGTTGTAACACGAAATGCTTTGGTTTTGCGTGTATGTCTAAGCGTGTAGCCTCAAAAGAGAAGGCACAGGAGAGTTTTCTCTCGAAAGAATATGTAAGAATACCAGGTTATAAGGAAATACAGTGTTGTAGAGTAAAGACAAATATGTACGTATTGGAAACACTTTACGAGAAGAAATAACGCTTTGTACAAAATTAGCTTGTATCTCCTATACAACACGTTGTAACTCGAAAAGATTTGGTGTGGCGTGTACGTCTAAATGTGTAGCCTCAAAAGAGTACCAACAGGAGAATTTTCTTTGGTCAAAATTTGTCAGAAAACCACGTTTTAAGGAAATCCTGCATCGTGCGAAATTATCTTATTTTTCCTAATCAACACGTTGTAACATGAAATGCTTTGGTTTTGCCTGTATATCTGAACCTGTAGCTTCAAAAGAGAAGGCACAGGAGAGTTTTCTCTCGAAAGAATATGTAAGAATACCACGTTATAAGGAAATACAGTGTTGCAGAGTAAAGACAAATATGTACGTATTGGAAACAGTTTACGAGAAGAAATAACGCTTCTTACAACATTAGCTTGTATCTCCTAAACAACACGTTGTAACTCGAAACAATTTGGTGTGGCATGTACGTCTAAACGTGTAGCCTCAAAAGAGAACCCACAGGAGAATTTTCTTTCGTCAAAATTTGTCAGAAAACCACATATTAAGGAAATCCCGCATCGTGCGAAATTATGTTCTTTTTCCTAAACAGCAAGTTGTAACTCGAAAAGCTTTGGTGTTCCGAGTATGTCTAAGCGTGTAGCCTCAAAAGAGAAGGCACAGGAGAGTTTTCTCTCGAAAGAATTTATAAGAATACCATGTTATAAGGAAATTCAGTGTTGCAGATTAAAGACAAATACGTAAGTACTGGAAACACTTTACTAGAAGAAATAACGCATCCTACAAAAATTAGGTTGTATCTCCTAAACAACACGTTGTAACTCGAATAGATTTGGTGTGGCGTGTACGTCTAAACGTGTAGCCTCAAAAGAGAACCCACAGGAGAATTTTCTTTCGTCAAGATTTGTCAGAAAACCACGTTTTAAGGAAACCCCGCATCGTTCGAAATTATCTTATTTTTCCTAATCAACACGTTGTAACACGAATGCTTTGGTTTTGCCTCTATGTCTAAGCGTGTAGCCTCAAAAGAGAAGGCACAGGAGAGTTTTCTGTCGAAAAAAATATGTAAAAATACCACGTTATAAGGAAATACAGTGTTGCTGAGTAAAGACAAATACGTACGTATTGGAAACACTTTACGAGAAGAAATAACGCTTCGTAAAATTTAGCTTGTATCTCCTATACAACACGTTGTAACTCGAAAAGATTTGGTGTGGCGTGTACGTCTAAATGTGGAGCCTCAAAAGAGAACCAACAGGAGAATTTTCTTTCCTCAAAATTTGTCAGAAAACCACGTTTTAAGGAAATCTCGCATCGTGCGAAATTATCTTATTTTTCCTAATCAACACGTTGTAACACGAAATGCTTTGGTTTTGCGTGTATGTCTAAGCGTGTAGCCTCAAAAGAGAATGCACAGGAGAGTTTTCTCTCGAAAGAATATGTAAGAATACCATATTATAAGGAAATACAGTGTTGCAGAGTAAAGACAAATATGTACGTATTGGAAACACTTTACGAGAAGAAATAACGCTTCGTAAAATATTAGCTTGTATCTCCTAAACAACACGTTGTAACTCGAGAAGATTTGGTGTGGCATGAACGTCTAAACGTGTAGCCTCCAAAGAGAACCCACAGGAGAATTTTCTTTCTTCAAAATTTGTCAGAAAACCACGTTTTAAGGAAATCCCGCATCATGCGAAATTATCTTGTTTTTCATAAACAACACGTCGTAACTAGAAAAGCTTTGGTGTTGCCTGTATGGGTAAGCGTGTAGACTCAAAAGAGAAGGCACAGGAGAATTTTCTCTCGAAAGAATATGTAAGAATACCACGTTATAAGGAAATACAATGTTGCAGAGTGAAGACAAATATGTACGTATTGGAAACAGTTTAGGAGAAGAAATAACGCTTCTTACAACATTAGCTTGTATCTCCTAAACAACACGTTGTAACTCGAAAAGATTTGGTGTGGCATGTACGTCTAAACGTGTAGCCTCAAAAGAGAACCCACAGGAGAATTATCTTTCGTCAAAATTTGTCAGAAAACCACGTATTAAGGAAATCCCGCATCGTGCGAAATTATCTTGTTTTTCCTAAACAACACGTTGTAACTCGAAAAGCTTTGGTGTTGCGAGTATGTCTAAGCATGTAGCCTCAAAAGAGAAGGCACAGGAGAGTTTTCTCTCGAAAGAATTTGTAAGAATACCACGTTATAAGGAAATACAGTGTTGCAGATTAAAGACAAATACGTAAGTATTGGAAACACTTTACTAGAAGAAATAACGCATCTTACAAAAATTAGGTTGTATCTCCTAAACAACACGTTGTAACTCGAATAGATTTGGTGTGGCGTGTACGTCTAAACGTGTAGCCTCAAAAGAGAACCCACAGGAGAATTTTCTTTCGTCAAAATTTGTCAGAAAACCACGTTTTAAGGAAATCCCGCATCGTGTGATATTATCTTATTTTTCCTAATCAACACGTTGTAACACGAAGGCTTTGGTTTTGCCTGTATGTCTAAGCGTGTAGCCTCAAAAGAGAAGGCACAGGAGAGTTTTCTCACGAAAAAATACGTAACAATACCACGTTATAAGGAAATACAGTGTTGCAGAGTAAACACAAATACTTACGTATTGGAAACACTTTAGGAGAAGGAATAACGCTTCGTACAAAATTAGCTTGTATCTCCTATACAACATGTTGTAATTCGAAAAGATTTGGTGTGGCATGTACGTCTAAACATGTAGCCTCAAAAGAGAACGAACAGGAGAATTTTCTTTCGTCAAAATTTGTCAGAAAACCACGTTTTAAGGAAATCACGCATCGTGCGAAATTAACTTATTTTTCCTAATCAACACGTTGTAACACGTAATGCTTTGGTTTTACCTGTATGTCTAAGCATGTAGCCTCAAAAGAGAAGGCACAGGAGAGTTTTATCTCAAAAGAATATTTAAGAATACCATGTTATATGGAAATACAGTGTTGCTGAGTAAAGACAAATACGTACGTATTGGAAACACTTTACGAGAATAAATAACACATCATGCAAAATTAGCTTGTATCTCCTAAACAACACGTTGTAACTCGAGAAGATTTGGTGTGACGTGAACGTCTAAACGTGTATCCTCAAAAGAGAACCCACAGGAGAATTTAATTTCATCAAAATTTGTCAGAAAACCCTGTTTTAAGGAAATCCCGCATCATGCGAAATTATCTTGTTTTTCCTAAACAACTCGTCGTAACTCGAAAAGCTTTGGTGTTGCGTGTATGGGTAAGCGTGTAGCCTCAAAAGAGTAGGCACAGGAGAGGTTTCTCTCGAAGGAATATGTACGCATACCACTTTGTAAGGAAATACAGTGTTGCAGAGTAAAGATAAATACGTACGTATTGGAAACACTTTAAGAGAAGAAAGAACGCATCGTACAAAATTAACTTGTATCTCCTAAACAACACGTTGTAACTCGAAAATATTTGGTGTGGCCTGTACGTCTAAATGTGTAGCCTCAAAAGAGAACCCCCAGGAGAATTTTCTTTCGTCAAAATTTGTCAGAAAACCACGTTTTAAGGAAGTCTCGCATCGTGCGAAATTATCTTGTTTTTCCTAAACAACACGTTGTAACTCGAAAAGCTTTCGTGTTGCGTATATGTCTAAGCATGTAGCCTCAAAAGAGAAGGCACAGGAGAGTTTTCTCTTGAAAGAATATGTAAGAATACCACGTTATAAGGAAATCCAGTGTTGCATAGTAAAGACAAATACTTAGGTATTGGAAACACTTTACGAGAAGAAATAACGCTTCGTAAAATTTAGCTTGTATCTCCTATACAACACGTTGTAACTCGAAAAGATTTGGTGTGGCGTGTACGTCTAAATGTGGAGCCTCAAAAGAGAACCAACAGGAGAATTTTCTTTCCTCAAAATTTGTCAGAAAACCACGTTTTAAGGAAATCTCGCATCGTGCGAAATTATCTTATTTTTCCTAATCAACACGTTGTAACACGAAATGCTTTGGTTTTGCGTGTATGTCTAAGCGTGTAGCCTCAAAAGAGAAGGCACAGGAGAGTTTTCTCTCGAAAGAATATGTAAGAATACCAGGTTATAAGGAAATACAGTGTTGTAGAGTAAAGACAAATATGTACGTATTGGAAACACTTTACGAGAAGAAATAACGCTTTGTACAAAATTAGCTTGTATCTCCTATACAACACGTTGTAACTCGAAAAGATTTGGTGTGGCGTGTACGTCTAAATGTGTAGCCTCAAAAGAGTACCAACAGGAGAATTTTCTTTGGTCAAAATTTGTCAGAAAACCACGTTTTAAGGAAATCCTGCATCGTGCGAAATTATCTTATTTTTCCTAATCAACACGTTGTAACATGAAATGCTTTGGTTTTGCCTGTATATCTGAACCTGTAGCTTCAAAAGAGAAGGCACAGGAGAGTTTTCTCTCGAAAGAATATGTAAGAATACCACGTTATAAGGAAATACAGTGTTGCAGAGTAAAGACAAATATGTACGTATTGGAAACAGTTTACGAGAAGAAATAACGCTTCTTACAACATTAGCTTGTATCTCCTAAACAACACGTTGTAACTCGAAACAATTTGGTGTGGCATGTACGTCTAAACGTGTAGCCTCAAAAGAGAACCCACAGGAGAATTTTCTTTCGTCAAAATTTGTCAGAAAACCACATATTAAGGAAATCCCGCATCGTGCGAAATTATGTTCTTTTTCCTAAACAGCAAGTTGTAACTCGAAAAGCTTTGGTGTTCCGAGTATGTCTAAGCGTGTAGCCTCAAAAGAGAAGGCACAGGAGAGTTTTCTCTCGAAAGAATTTATAAGAATACCATGTTATAAGGAAATTCAGTGTTGCAGATTAAAGACAAATACGTAAGTACTGGAAACACTTTACTAGAAGAAATAACGCATCCTACAAAAATTAGGTTGTATCTCCTAAACAACACGTTGTAACTCGAATAGATTTGGTGTGGCGTGTACGTCTAAACGTGTAGCCTCAAAAGAGAACCCACAGGAGAATTTTCTTTCGTCAAGATTTGTCAGAAAACCACGTTTTAAGGAAACCCCGCATCGTTCGAAATTATCTTATTTTTCCTAATCAACACGTTGTAACACGAATGCTTTGGTTTTGCCTCTATGTCTAAGCGTGTAGCCTCAAAAGAGAAGGCACAGGAGAGTTTTCTGTCGAAAAAAATATGTAAAAATACCACGTTATAAGGAAATACAGTGTTGCTGAGTAAAGACAAATACGTACGTATTGGAAACACTTTACGAGAATAAATAACACATCATACAAAATTAGCTTCTATCTCCTAAACAACATGTTGTAACTCGAGAAGATTTGGTGTGCTGTGAACGTCTAAACGCGTAGCCTCAAAAGAGAACCCACAGGAGAATTTTATTTCGTCAAAATTTGTCAGAAAACCACGTTTTAAGGAAATCCCGCATCATGCGAAATTATCTTGTTTTTCCTAAATAAATCGTCGTAACTCGAAAAGCTTTGGTGTTGCGTGTATGGGTAAGCGTGTAGCCTCAAAAGAGTAGGCACAGGAGAGGTTTCTCTAGAAAGAATATGTACGCATACCACTTTGTAAGGAAATACAGTGTTGCAGAGTAAAGACAAATACGTACTTATTGGAAACACTTTAAGAGAAGAAAGAACGCATCGTGCAAAATTAACTCGTATCTCCTAAACAACACGTTGTAACTCGAAAAGATTTGGTGTGGCGTGTACGTCTAAATGTGTAGCCTCAAAAGAGAACCCACAGGAGAATTTTCTTTCGTCAAAATTTGTCAGAAAACCACGTTTTAAGGAAATCCCGCATCATGCGAAATTATCTTGTTTTTCCTAAACAACACGTTGTAACTTGAAAAGCTTTCGTGTGCGTGTATGTCTAAGCGTTTAGCCTCAAAAGAGAAGGCACAGGAGAGTTTTCTCTCGAAAGAATATGTAAGAATACCACGTTATAAGGAAATACAGTGTTGCAGAGTAAAGACAAATACATATGTATTGAAAATACTTTACGAGAAGAAATAACGCTTCCTACAATATCAGTTTGTATCTCCTATACAACACGTTGTAACTCGAAAAGATTTGGTGTGGCATGTACGTCTAAACGTGTAGCCTCAAAAGAGAACCCACATGTGAATTTTCTTTCGTCCAAATTTCTCAGAAAACCACGTTTTAATGAAATTACGCATCGTGCAAAATTATCTTGTTTTTCCAAAACAACACGTTGTAACACGAAAAGCTTTGGTGTTGCATGTATGTCTAAGCGTGTAGCCTAAAAAGAGAACGCACAGGAGAGTTTTCTCTCGAAAGAATATGTAAGAATACCACGTTATAAGGAAATCCAGTGTTGCATAGTAAAGACAAATACGTACGTATTGGAAACACTTTACGAGAAGAAATAATGCATCGTACAAAATTAGCTTGTATCTCCTAAAAAACACGTTGTAACTCGAAAAGATTTGGTGTGGCGTGTACATCTAAACGTGTAGCCTCAAAAGAGAACCGACAGGAGAATTTTCTTTCGTCAAAATTTTTCAGAATACCACGTTTTAAAGAAATCCCGCATCTTGCAAAATTATCTTGTTTTTCCTAAACAACACGCTGTAACTTGAAAAGCTTTGGTGTTGCGTGTATGTCTAAGCCTGTACCCTCAAAAGAGAATGCACAGGAGAGTTTTCTCTCGAAAGAATATGTAAGAATACCACGTTATAAGGAAATCCAGTGTTGCAGAGTAAAGACAAATACATATGTATTGGAAACACTTTACGAGAAGAAATAATGCTTCGTACAAAACTAGCTTGTATCTACTATACAACACGTTGTAACTCAAAAAGATTTGGTGTGGTGTGTACGTCTAAATGTGTAACCTCAAAAGAGAACCAACAGGAGAATTTTCTTTCGTCAAAATTTGTCAGAAAACCACGTTTTAAGGAAATCCCGCATCGTGTGATATTATCTTATTTTTCCTAATCAACACGTTGTAACACGAAGGCTTTGGTTTTGCCTGTATGTCTAAGCGTGTAGCCTCAAAAGAGAAGGCACAGGAGAGTTTTCTCACGAAAAAATACGTAACAATACCACGTTATAAGGAAATACAGTGTTGCAGAGTAAACACAAATACTTACGTATTGGAAACACTTTAGGAGAAGGAATAACGCTTCGTACAAAATTAGCTTGTATCTCCTATACAACATGTTGTAATTCGAAAAGATTTGGTGTGGCATGTACGTCTAAACATGTAGCCTCAAAAGAGAACGAACAGGAGAATTTTCTTTCGTCAAAATTTGTCAGAAAACCACGTTTTAAGGAAATCACGCATCGTGCGAAATTAACTTATTTTTCCTAATCAACACGTTGTAACACGTAATGCTTTGGTTTTACCTGTATGTCTAAGCATGTAGCCTCAAAAGAGAAGGCACAGGAGAGTTTTATCTCAAAAGAATATTTAAGAATACCATGTTATATGGAAATACAGTGTTGCTGAGTAAAGACAAATACGTACGTATTGGAAACACTTTACGAGAATAAATAACACATCATGCAAAATTAGCTTGTATCTCCTAAACAACACGTTGTAACTCGAGAAGATTTGGTGTGACGTGAACGTCTAAACGTGTATCCTCAAAAGAGAACCCACAGGAGAATTTAATTTCATCAAAATTTGTCAGAAAACCCTGTTTTAAGGAAATCCCGCATCATGCGAAATTATCTTGTTTTTCCTAAACAACTCGTCGTAACTCGAAAAGCTTTGGTGTTGCGTGTATGGGTAAGCGTGTAGCCTCAAAAGAGTAGGCACAGGAGAGGTTTCTCTCGAAGGAATATGTACGCATACCACTTTGTAAGGAAATACAGTGTTGCAGAGTAAAGATAAATACGTACGTATTGGAAACACTTTAAGAGAAGAAAGAACGCATCGTACAAAATTAACTTGTATCTCCTAAACAACACGTTGTAACTCGAAAATATTTGGTGTGGCCTGTACGTCTAAATGTGTAGCCTCAAAAGAGAACCCCCAGGAGAATTTTCTTTCGTCAAAATTTGTCAGAAAACCACGTTTTAAGGAAGTCTCGCATCGTGCGAAATTATCTTGTTTTTCCTAAACAACACGTTGTAACTCGAAAAGCTTTCGTGTTGCGTATATGTCTAAGCATGTAGCCTCAAAAGAGAAGGCACAGGAGAGTTTTCTCTTGAAAGAATATGTAAGAATACCACGTTATAAGGAAATCCAGTGTTGCATAGTAAAGACAAATACTTAGGTATTGGAAACACTTTACGAGAAGAAATAACGCTTCGTAAAATTTAGCTTGTATTTCCTATACAACACGTTGTAACTCGAAAAGATTTGGTGTGGCGTGTACGTCTAAATGTGGAGCCTCAAAAGAGAACCAACAGGAGAATTTTCTTTCCTCAAAATTTGTCAGAAAACCACGTTTTAAGGAAATCTCGCATCGTGCGAAATTATCTTATTTTTCCTAATCAACACGTTGTAACACGAAATGCTTTGGTTTT
Organism: Apodemus sylvaticus; assembly: GCF_947179515.1. Lineage (NCBI taxonomy): Eukaryota > Metazoa > Chordata > Mammalia > Rodentia > Muridae > Apodemus > Apodemus sylvaticus. The sequence continues at coordinate 97,774,836 of NC_067484.1, read as the reverse complement.
GCGTGTATGTCTAAGCGTGTAGCCTCAAAAGAGAATGCACAGGAGAGTTTTCTCTCGAAAGAATATGTAAGAATACCATATTATAAGGAAATACAGTGTTGCAGAGTAAAGACAAATATGTACGTATTGGAAACACTTTACGAGAAGAAATAACGCTTCGTAAAATATTAGCTTGTATCTCCTAAACAACACGTTGTAACTCGAGAAGATTTGGTGTGGCATGAACGTCTAAACGTGTAGCCTCCAAAGAGAACCCACAGGAGAATTTTCTTTCTTCAAAATTTGTCAGAAAACCACGTTTTAAGGAAATCCCGCATCATGCGAAATTATCTTGTTTTTCATAAACAACACGTCGTAACTAGAAAAGCTTTGGTGTTGCCTGTATGGGTAAGCGTGTAGACTCAAAAGAGAAGGCACAGGAGAATTTTCTCTCGAAAGAATATGTAAGAATACCACGTTATAAGGAAATACAATGTTGCAGAGTGAAGACAAATATGTACGTATTGGAAACAGTTTAGGAGAAGAAATAACGCTTCTTACAACATTAGCTTGTATCTCCTAAACAACACGTTGTAACTCGAAAAGATTTGGTGTGGCATGTACGTCTAAACGTGTAGCCTCAAAAGAGAACCCACAGGAGAATTATCTTTCGTCAAAATTGTCAGAAAACCACGTATTAAGGAAATCCCGCATCGTGCGAAATTATCTTGTTTTTCCTAAACAACACGTTGTAACTCGAAAAGCTTTGGTGTTGCGAGTATGTCTAAGCATGTAGCCTCAAAAGAGAAGGCACAGGAGAGTTTTCTCTCGAAAGAATTTGTAAGAATACCACGTTATAAGGAAATACAGTGTTGCAGATTAAAGACAAATACGTAAGTATTGGAAACACTTTACTAGAAGAAATAACGCATCTTACAAAAATTAGGTTGTATCTCCTAAACAACACGTTGTAACTCGAATAGATTTGGTGTGGCGTGTACGTCTAAACGTGTAGCCTCAAAAGAGAACCCACAGGAGAATTTTCTTTCGTCAAAATTTGTCAGAAAACCACGTTTTAAGGAAATCCCGCATCGTGTGATATTATCTTATTTTTCCTAATCAACACGTTGTAACACGAAGGCTTTGGTTTTGCCTGTATGTCTAAGCGTGTAGCCTCAAAAGAGAAGGCACAGGAGAGTTTTCTCACGAAAAAATACGTAACAATACCACGTTATAAGGAAATACAGTGTTGCAGAGTAAACACAAATACTTACGTATTGGAAACACTTTAGGAGAAGGAATAACGCTTCGTACAAAATTAGCTTGTATCTCCTATACAACATGTTGTAATTCGAAAAGATTTGGTGTGGCATGTACGTCTAAACATGTAGCCTCAAAAGAGAACGAACAGGAGAATTTTCTTTCGTCAAAATTTGTCAGAAAACCACGTTTTAAGGAAATCACGCATCGTGCGAAATTAACTTATTTTTCCTAATCAACACGTTGTAACACGTAATGCTTTGGTTTTACCTGTATGTCTAAGCATGTAGCCTCAAAAGAGAAGGCACAGGAGAGTTTTATCTCAAAAGAATATTTAAGAATACCATGTTATATGGAAATACAGTGTTGCTGAGTAAAGACAAATACGTACGTATTGGAAACACTTTACGAGAATAAATAACACATCATGCAAAATTAGCTTGTATCTCCTAAACAACACGTTGTAACTCGAGATTTGGTGTGACGTGAACGTCTAAACGTGTATCCTCAAAAGAGAACCCACAGGAGAATTTAATTTCATCAAAATTTGTCAGAAAACCCTGTTTTAAGGAAATCCCGCATCATGCGAAATTATCTTGTTTTTCCTAAACAACTCGTCGTAACTCGAAAAGCTTTGGTGTTGCGTGTATGGGTAAGCGTGTAGCCTCAAAAGAGTAGGCACAGGAGAGGTTTCTCTCGAAGGAATATGTACGCATACCACTTTGTAAGGAAATACAGTGTTGCAGAGTAAAGATAAATACGTACGTATTGGAAACACTTTAAGAGAAGAAAGAACGCATCGTACAAAATTAACTTGTATCTCCTAAACAACACGTTGTAACTCGAAAATATTTGGTGTGGCCTGTACGTCTAAATGTGTAGCCTCAAAAGAGAACCCCCAGGAGAATTTTCTTTCGTCAAAATTTGTCAGAAAACCACGTTTTAAGGAAGTCTCGCATCGTGCGAAATTATCTTGTTTTTCCTAAACAACACGTTGTAACTCGAAAAGCTTTCGTGTTGCGTATATGTCTAAGCATGTAGCCTCAAAAGAGAAGGCACAGGAGAGTTTTCTCTTGAAAGAATATGTAAGAATACCACGTTATAAGGAAATCCAGTGTTGCATAGTAAAGACAAATACTTAGGTATTGGAAACACTTTACGAGAAGAAATAACGCTTCGTAAAATTTAGCTTGTATCTCCTATACAACACGTTGTAACTCGAAAAGATTTGGTGTGGCGTGTACGTCTAAATGTGGAGCCTCAAAAGAGAACCAACAGGAGAATTTTCTTTCCTCAAAATTTGTCAGAAAACCACGTTTTAAGGAAATCTCGCATCGTGCGAAATTATCTTATTTTTCCTAATCAACACGTTGTAACACGAAATGCTTTGGTTTTGCGTGTATGTCTAAGCGTGTAGCCTCAAAAGAGAAGGCACAGGAGAGTTTTCTCTCGAAAGAATATGTAAGAATACCAGGTTATAAGGAAATACAGTGTTGTAGAGTAAAGACAAATATGTACGTATTGGAAACACTTTACGAGAAGAAATAACGCTTTGTACAAAATTAGCTTGTATCTCCTATACAACACGTTGTAACTCGAAAAGATTTGGTGTGGCGTGTACGTCTAAATGTGTAGCCTCAAAAGAGTACCAACAGGAGAATTTTCTTTGGTCAAAATTTGTCAGAAAACCACGTTTTAAGGAAATCCTGCATCGTGCGAAATTATCTTATTTTTCCTAATCAACACGTTGTAACATGAAATGCTTTGGTTTTGCCTGTATATCTGAACCTGTAGCTTCAAAAGAGAAGGCACAGGAGAGTTTTCTCTCGAAAGAATATGTAAGAATACCACGTTATAAGGAAATACAGTGTTGCAGAGTAAAGACAAATATGTACGTATTGGAAACAGTTTACGAGAAGAAATAACGCTTCTTACAACATTAGCTTGTATCTCCTAAACAACACGTTGTAACTCGAAACAATTTGGTGTGGCATGTACGTCTAAACGTGTAGCCTCAAAAGAGAACCCACAGGAGAATTTTCTTTCGTCAAAATTTGTCAGAAAACCACATATTAAGGAAATCCCGCATCGTGCGAAATTATGTTCTTTTTCCTAAACAGCAAGTTGTAACTCGAAAAGCTTTGGTGTTCCGAGTATGTCTAAGCGTGTAGCCTCAAAAGAGAAGGCACAGGAGAGTTTTCTCTCGAAAGAATTTATAAGAATACCATGTTATAAGGAAATTCAGTGTTGCAGATTAAAGACAAATACGTAAGTACTGGAAACACTTTACTAGAAGAAATAACGCATCCTACAAAAATTAGGTTGTATCTCCTAAACAACACGTTGTAACTCGAATAGATTTGGTGTGGCGTGTACGTCTAAACGTGTAGCCTCAAAAGAGAACCCACAGGAGAATTTTCTTTCGTCAAGATTTGTCAGAAAACCACGTTTTAAGGAAACCCCGCATCGTTCGAAATTATCTTATTTTTCCTAATCAACACGTTGTAACACGAATGCTTTGGTTTTGCCTCTATGTCTAAGCGTGTAGCCTCAAAAGAGAAGGCACAGGAGAGTTTTCTGTCGAAAAAAATATGTAAAAATACCACGTTATAAGGAAATACAGTGTTGCTGAGTAAAGACAAATACGTACGTATTGGAAACACTTTACGAGAATAAATAACACATCATACAAAATTAGCTTCTATCTCCTAAACAACATGTTGTAACTCGAGAAGATTTGGTGTGCTGTGAACGTCTAAACGCGTAGCCTCAAAAGAGAACCCACAGGAGAATTTTATTTCGTCAAAATTTGTCAGAAAACCACGTTTTAAGGAAATCCCGCATCATGCGAAATTATCTTGTTTTTCCTAAATAAATCGTCGTAACTCGAAAAGCTTTGGTGTTGCGTGTATGGGTAAGCGTGTAGCCTCAAAAGAGTAGGCACAGGAGAGGTTTCTCTAGAAAGAATATGTACGCATACCACTTTGTAAGGAAATACAGTGTTGCAGAGTAAAGACAAATACGTACTTATTGGAAACACTTTAAGAGAAGAAAGAACGCATCGTGCAAAATTAACTCGTATCTCCTAAACAACACGTTGTAACTCGAAAAGATTTGGTGTGGCGTGTACGTCTAAATGTGTAGCCTCAAAAGAGAACCCACAGGAGAATTTTCTTTCGTCAAAATTTGTCAGAAAACCACGTTTTAAGGAAATCCCGCATCATGCGAAATTATCTTGTTTTTCCTAAACAACACGTTGTAACTTGAAAAGCTTTCGTGTGCGTGTATGTCTAAGCGTTTAGCCTCAAAAGAGAAGGCACAGGAGAGTTTTCTCTCGAAAGAATATGTAAGAATACCACGTTATAAGGAAATACAGTGTTGCAGAGTAAAGACAAATACATATGTATTGAAAATACTTTACGAGAAGAAATAACGCTTCCTACAATATCAGTTTGTATCTCCTATACAACACGTTGTAACTCGAAAAGATTTGGTGTGGCATGTACGTCTAAACGTGTAGCCTCAAAAGAGAACCCACATGTGAATTTTCTTTCGTCCAAATTTCTCAGAAAACCACGTTTTAATGAAATTACGCATCGTGCAAAATTATCTTGTTTTTCCAAAACAACACGTTGTAACACGAAAAGCTTTGGTGTTGCATGTATGTCTAAGCGTGTAGCCTAAAAAGAGAACGCACAGGAGAGTTTTCTCTCGAAAGAATATGTAAGAATACCACGTTATAAGGAAATCCAGTGTTGCATAGTAAAGACAAATACGTACGTATTGGAAACACTTTACGAGAAGAAATAATGCATCGTACAAAATTAGCTTGTATCTCCTAAAAAACACGTTGTAACTCGAAAAGATTTGGTGTGGCGTGTACGTCTAAACGTGTAGCCTCAAAAGAGAACCGACAGGAGAATTTTCTTTCGTCAAAATTTTTCAGAATACCACGTTTTAAAGAAATCCCGCATCTTGCAAAATTATCTTGTTTTTCCTAAACAACACGCTGTAACTTGAAAAGCTTTGGTGTTGCGTGTATGTCTAAGCCTGTACCCTCAAAAGAGAATGCACAGGAGAGTTTTCTCTCGAAAGAATATGTAAGAATACCACGTTATAAGGAAATCCAGTGTTGCAGAGTAAAGACAAATACATATGTATTGGAAACACTTTACGAGAAGAAATAATGCTTCGTACAAAACTAGCTTGTATCTACTATACAACACGTTGTAACTCAAAAAGATTTGGTGTGGTGTGTACGTCTAAATGTGTAACCTCAAAAGAGAACCAACAGGAGAATTTTCTTTCGTCAAAATTTGTCAGAAAACCACGTTTTAAGGAAATCCCGCATCGTGCGAAATTATCTTATTTTTCCTATTCAACACGTTGTAACACGAAATGCTTTGGTTTTCCCTGTATTTCTAAGCGTGTAGCCTCAAAAGAGAAGGCACAGGAGAGTTTTCTCTCGAAAGAATATGTAAGAATGCCACGTTATAAGGAAATACAGTGTTGCAGAGTAAAGACAAATACGTACGTATTGGAAACACTTTACGAAAAGAAATAACGCATCTTACAAAATTAGCTTGTATCTCCTAAAAAACACGTTGTAACTCGAAAAGATTTGTTGTGGCCGTGAACGTCTAAATGTGTAGCCTCAAAAGAGAACCCACAGGAGAATTTTCTTTCGTCAAAATTCGTCAGAAAACCACGTTTTAAGGAAATCCCGCATCGTGCGAAATTATCTTGTTTTTCCTAAACAACACGTTGTAACTCGAAAAGCTTTGGTGTTCCGTGTATGTCTAAGCGTGTAGCCTCAAAAGAGAAGGCACAGGAGAGTTTTCTCTCGAAAGAATATGTAAGAATACCACATTATAAGGAAATCCGGTGTTGCATAGTAAAGACAAATACGTACGTATTAGAAACACTTTACAAGATGTAATAATGCTTCGTACAAAATTAGCTTGTATCTCCTATACAACACGTTGTAACTCGAAAAGATTTGTGTGGCGTGTATGTCTACACGTGTAGCCTCAAAAGAGAACCAAGAGGAGAATTTTATTTAGTCAAATTTTGTCAGAAAACCACGTTTTAAGGAAATCCTGCATCGTGCGAAATTATCTTGTTTTTCCTAAACAACACGTATTAACTCGAAAAGCTTTATTGTTGCGTGTATGGGTAAGCGTGTAGCCTCAAAAGAGTAGCCACAGGAGAGTTTTCTCTCGAAAGAATATGTACGCATACCACTTTATAAGGAAATACAGTGTTGCAGAGTAAAGACAAAACGTACATGTTGGAAACACTTTAAGAGAAGAAATAACGCATCAAACAAATTAACTTGCATCTCCTAAACAACACGTTGTAACTCGAAAAGATTTGGTGTGGCGTGTACGTCTAAACATGTAGCTTCAAAAGAGAACCCACAGGAGAATTTTCTTTCGTCAAATTTCGTCAGAAAACCACGTTTTAAGGAAATCCCGCATCGTGCGAAATTATCTTGTTTTTCCTAAACAACACGTTGTAACTCGAAAAGCTTTGGTGTTGCGTGTATGTCTAAACGTGTAGCCTCAAAAGAGAAGGCACAGGAGAGTTTTCTCTCGAAAGAATATGTAAGAATACCACGTTATAAGGAAATACAGTGTGGCAGAGTAAAGACAAATACTTAAGTATTGGAAACACTTTCCGAGAAGAAATAACGCATCGTACAAAATTAGCTTGTATCTCCTAAACTACACGTTGTAACTCGAAAAGATTTGTTGTGGCATGTACGTCTAAATGTGTAGCCTCAAAACAGAACCCACAGGAGAATTTTCTTCCGTCAAAATTTTTTCAGAAAACCACGTTTTAAGGAAATCCAGCATCGTGCGAAATTATCTCGTTTTTCCTAAAAAACACGTTGTAACTCGAAAAGTTTGGTGTTGCGTGTATGTCTAAGCATGTAGCCTCAAAAGAGAGGGCACAGGAGAGTTTTCTCTCGAAAGAATATGTACGAATACCACGTTATAAGGAAATTCAGTGTTGCATAGTAAAGACAAATACATATGTATTGGAAACACTTTAAGAGAAGAAATAATGCATCGTACAAAGGTAGCTTGTATCTCCTAAACAACACGTTATAACTCGAAATGATTTGGTGTGGCATGTACGTCTAAATGTGTAGCCTCAAAAGAGAACCCACAGGAGAAATTTATTTCGTCAAAATTTGTCAGAAAACGACGTTTTAAGGAAATCCCGCATCATGCGAAATTATCTTATTTTTCCTAATCAATACAATGTAACACGAAATGCTTTGGTTTTGCCTGTATATCTAAGCCTGTAGCCTCAAAAGAGAAGGCACAGGAGAGTTTTCTCTTGAAAGAATATGTAAGAATACCACGTTATAAGGAAATACAGTGTTGCAGAGTAAAGACAAATACGTACGTATTGGAAACACTTTACGAGAAGAAATAACGCATCTTACAAAATTAGCTTGTATCTCCAAAAAACACGTTGTAACTCGAAAAGATTTGGTGTGGCCTGTACGTCTAAATATGTAGCCCCAAAGAGAAACCACAGGAGAATTTTCATTGGTCAAAATTTGTCAAAAAACCACGTTTTAAGGAAATCCCGCATCAAGCGAAATTATCTTGTTTTTTCCTAAACAACACGTTGTAACTCAAAAAGCTTTGTTGTTGCGAGTATGTCTAAGCGTGTAGCATCAAAAGAGAAGGCACAGGAGAGTTTTCTCTCGAAAGAATATGTAAGAACCCACGTTATAAGGAAGTACAGTGTTGCAGATTAAAGACAAATACGTAAGTATTGGAAACACTTTACTAGAAGAAATAACGCATCGTACAAAATTAGCTTGTATCTCCTAAACAACACGTTGTAACTCGAATAGATTTGGTGTGGCGTGTATGTCTAAACGTGTAGCCTCAAAAGAGAACCCACAGGAGAATTTTCTTTCGTCAACATTTGTCAGAAAACCACGTTTTAAGGAAATCCCGCATCGTGCGAAATTATCTTATTTTTCCTAATCAACACGTTGTAACACGAATGCTTTGGTTTTGCCTGTATGTCTAAGCATGTAGCCTCAAAAGAGAAGGCACAGGAGAGTTTTCTCTCGAAAGAATATGTAAGAATACCACGTTATAAGGAAATAAAGTGTTGCATAGTAAAGACAAATACGTATGTATTGGAAACACTTTAAGAGAAGAAATAATGCATCGTAAAAAGTTAGCTTGTGTCTCCTAAACAACACGTTGTAACTCGAAAAGATTTGGTGTGGCGTGTACGTCTAAACGTGTAGCCTCAAAAGTGAACCCACAGGAGAATTTTATTTCATCAAAATTTGTCAGAAAACCACGTTTTAAGGAAATCCCGCATCGTGCGAAATTATCATATTTATCCTAATCAACACGATGTAACAGGAAATGCTTTGGTTTTGCCTGTATGTCTAAGCATCGTACAAAATTAGCTTGTATCTCCTAAACAACACGTTGTAACTCGAAAATATTTGGTGTGGCGTGTAAGTCTAAACGTGTAGCCTCAAAAGAGAACCCACAGGAGAATTTTCTTTCGTCAAAATTTGTCAGATAACCACGTTTTAAGGAAATCCCGCATCGTGCGAAATTATCTTGTTTTTCATAAACAACATGTTGTAACTCGAAAAGCTTTGGTGTTGTGTGTATGTCTAAGCATGTAGCCTCAAAAGAGAACACACAGGAGAGTTTTCCCTCGAAAGAATATGTAAGAATACCACGTTATAAGGAAATCCAGAGTTGCATAGTAAAGACAAATACGTACGGATTGGAAACACTTTTTTGAGAAGAAATAACGCATTGTAAAAACTTAGTTTGTATCTCCTAAACAACACGTTGTAACTCGAAAAGATTTGGTGTGGCGTGTACGTCTAAACGTGTAGGCTCAAAAGAGAATCCACAGGAGAATTTTTTCGTCAAAATTTGTCAGAAAACCACGTTTTAAGGAAATCCCGCATCATGCGAAATTATCTTGTTTTTCCTAAACAACACGTAACTCGAAAAGTTTTGGTGTTGCGTGTTTGTCTAAGCGTGTAGCCTCAAAAGAGAAGGCACCGGAGAGTTTTCTCTCGAAAGAATATGTAAGAATACCACGTTATAAGGAAATACAGTGTTCCAGAGTAAAGACAAATACATACATATTGGAAACACTTAAACTTTACGAGAAGAAATAACGAATTGTACAAAATTAGCTTGTATGTCCTAAACAGCACGCTGTAACTCGAAAACATTTGGAGTGGCGTGTACGTCTAAACGTGTAGCCTCAAAAGAGAACCCACAGGAGAATTTTCTTTCGTCAAAATTTGCCAGAAATCCACGTTTTAGGAAATACAGCATTATGCGAAATTATCTTGTTTTTCCTAAACAACACGTTGTAACTCGAAAAGCTTTGGTGTTGCGTGTATGTCTAAGTGTGTAGACTCAAAAGGGAAGGCACAGCAGATTTTTCTCTCGAAACAATAAGTAAGAATACCACGTTATAAGGAAATACAGTGTTGCAGAGTAAAAACAAATACGTACGTATTGGAAACACTTTACAAGAAAAAATAACGCATCGTACAAAATGAGCTTGAATCTCCTAAACTACACGTTGTAACTCGAGAAGATTTAGTGTGTCGTTTACGTCTAAATGTGTAGCCTCAAAAGAGAACCCACTGGAAAATTTTCTTTCGTCAACATTTTTTCAAAAAACCACGTTTTAAGGAAATCCAGCATCGTGCGAAATTATCTTGTTTTTCCTAAAGAACACGTTGTAACTCGACAAGCTTTGGTGTTGCATGTATATCTAAGCGTGCAGCCTCAAAAGAGAACGCACAGGAGAGTTTTCTCTCAAAAGAATATGTAAGAATACCACAATATAAGGAAATACAGTGTTGCAGAGTAAAGACAAATATGTACGTATTGTAAACACTTTACGAGAAGAATACCACAATATAAGGAAATACAGTGTTGCAGAGTAAAGACAAATATGTACGTATTGTAAACACTTTACGAGAAGAAATAACACATCATACAAAATTAACTTGTATCTCCTAAACAACATGTTGTAAATCGAAAAGATTTGGTGTGGCGTGTACGTCTAAACGTGTAGCCTCAAAAGAGAACCCACAGGAGAATTTTCTTTCGTCAAAATTTGTCAGAAAACCACGTTTTAAGGAAATCCAGCATCATGCGAAATTATCTTGTTTTTCCTAAACAACACGTTGTAACTCAAAAAGTTTTGGTGTTGTGTGTATGTCTAAGCGTGTAGCATCAAAAGAGAAGGTATAGGAGAGTTTTCTCTTGAAACAATATGTAAGAATACCACATTATAAGGAAATACAGTGTTGCAGAGTAAAGACAAATAGGTACGTATTGGAAACACTTTACCAGAAGAAATAACGCATCTTAAAAATTAGCTTGTATCTCCTAAACAACACGTTGTAACTTGAAAATATTTGGTGTGGCGTGTACGTCTAAACATTTAGCCTCAAAAGAGAACACACAGGAGAATTTTCTTTCGTCAAAATTTGTCTGAAAACCATGTTTTAAGGATATGCCGCATCGTGCGAAATAATCTTGTTTTTCCTAAACAACATGTTGTAACTCGAAAAGGTTTGGTGTTTCGTGTATGTCTAAGCGTGTAGCCTCAAAAGAGACCGCACATGACAGTTTTCTCTCGAAAGAATATGTAAGAATACCACGTTATAAGGAAATACAGTGTTGCAGAGTAAAGACAAATACATACATATTGGAAACACTTTATGAGAAGAAATAATGCATCGTACAAAATTTGCTTGTATCTCTTAAACAACACGGTGTAACTCGAAAAGGTTTGGTGTGGCGTGTACGTCTAAACATGTAGCCTCAAAAGAGAACCCACAGGATAATTTTCTTTCGTCAAAATTTGTCAGAAAACCACGTTTTAAGGAAATCCCGCATCGTGCAAAATTATCTTGTTTTTCCTAAACAACACGTCGTAACTCGAAAAGCTTTGGTGTTGCGTGTATGTCTAAGCGTGTAGCCTCAAAAGAGAATGCACAGGAGAGTTTTCTCTCGAAAGAATATGTAAGAATACCACAATATAAGGAAATACAGAGTTGCAGAGTAAAGACAAATATGTACGTATTGGAAACACTTTATGAGAAGAAATAACGAATTGTAAAAAATTAGCTTGTATCTCCTAAACAACACATTGTAACTCGAAAAGATTTGGTGTGGCGTGTACGTCTAAACGTGTAGCCTCAAAAGAGTACCCACAGGAGAATTTTCTTTCGTCAAAATTTTTCAGAAAACCACGTTTTTATGGAAATCACGCATCGTGCGAATATATCTTGTGTTTCCTAATCAACACGTTGTAACTCGAAAAGCTTTGGTGTTGCGTGTATGACTATGCGCGTAGCTTCAAAAGCGAAGGCACAGGAGAGTTTTCTCTCGAAACAATATTTAAGAATACCACCTTATAAGGAAATACAGTGTTGCAGAATAAAGACAAATAAGTACGTTTTGGAAACACTTTACGAGAAGAAATAACGCATCATAAAAATTAACTTGTATCTCCTATACAACACGTTGTAAATCGAAAATATTTGGTGTGGCGTGTACGTCTAAACGTGTAGCCTCAAAAGAGAACCCACAGGAGAATTTTCTTTCGTCAAAATTTTTCAGAAAACCACGTTTTAAGGAAATCCCGCATCGTGCGAAATTATCTAATTTTTTAATTAGACACATGAGAGTTTTCTCTCGAAAGAATATGTAAGAATATCACGTTATAAGGAAATACAGTGTGGCAGAGTAAAGACAAATACTTACGTATTGGAAACACTTTACAAGAAGAAATAACGCATCGTAATAAATTAGCTTGTATCTCCTAAACCATACGTTGTAACTCGAAATATTTGGTGTGGCGTGTACGTCTAAACATGTAGCCTCAAAAGGGAACCCACAGGAGAATTTTCTTTCGTCAAAATTTGTCAGAAAACCAGGTTGTAAGAAAATCCCGCATCGTGCGAGATTATCTTGTTTTTTCTAAACAACACGTTGTAACTCGAAAAGAATACCACGTTATAAGGAAATACAGTGTTGCAGAATAAAGACAAATACGTACATATTGGAAACACTTTACGAGATGAAATAATGCACGGGCGGTGGCGGAGGCAGCAGTGCAGCAGTGGCTGTTCCAGCTGAAGGGCCATCAGCAGTGGAACCAAGGCGACACAGTGTCCAGTTAGGCCCTGCGCCCACGACCACTGACCTTCGCTGACCAGCCGGGCGGCAAGCAGCTGCGGTTGTGCAGTGCCTTTCGCTGCACGGAAGCCACTTCAGAACGCGGCCTCCCACCAGTCAGGAGAGACTCACCTCCATCTTGATTTCGGACTCCAGAGATCGGACAGACTGAGGTACACAAACATAATCTGAGGCCAACACCGCAGGGGTCTGAGCCCGACGGGCATTGGCCTGCACCCAGGCCCTGGGCTGTTCGGGTGGCCATCGGGGTGCCAACCCAGCCAGGAGGTTTTTTTGCCCTGGCCAGCGCACGCGCCGCCATTTTGCCTACAGGACCCAGAGTGCTCGGGAGGGCAGAGAAGGCTAACAAGCGTAGCCCGAGGCTAACAAAATGGGGGTCTAGGCCCCAAAAGGCACAGGACTGACCCCAAGAACTGGGCGGCTTGGTGGGCCATCTGTGTGTCAACCCGCCCAGGAGGTTGTTAGCACAGCAGACTCTCCCAGTGCTTTCGGGGAGCGCGGGCGCGCCCGCCGGGCATCCGGGTCACCTGGCAGACCCAATTAACAGTCATAGCCCCAGGGGAACTTTGCTCCGACCTTGGCCTCCCAGGCTTTTGCCTGGACTCAGGGCCTGGGCGACCAGGCTAACTTTGTGTGTGTCAGCCCGGTTGGGGAATCAGCTGCCCAGCAGAGTGAGCTGAACACAGGGGAGGTCACAGTAGCATACACCATCGGTGCTCCCTGGGGGTGCACACGGGCTCCATCTGGTCCACAGACACAATCTGGGGCAAGGCCTCAGGCGGAAGCCCTCAGCTCAACTCTCTCTGCTTCAGATCAGCCTGGGCGGCCACACCACATCTCCAGGTCCCTCACGAGGCTAGCGGGGGCTTCCGGGCGGCCAGCTGGGAGAAGACGGTGTGCTCTGGTAAATCCTGCGGGCCCCAGCGGGAGCCTTCAGGTGCCTGCTTCGGAATCTGAACAGCCTGGACAGCAGCACCCTGTCTACAGGCAGTGCAGGGTGTAAGCTCTGCACCAGAGGCCAACGGGGAAGGGGCACCTTGCACTGGTGAATCCAGCACTGACAAGACCAAGTAACACCAGTGAGAACTAGATGGCAAAAGGGAAACGCAGGAACGTCACTAACAGAAATCAAGGCAATATGGCAACATCTGAACCCAATTCTCCTCTACCAGCATATCCTGGATACCCCATCACACCAGTAAAACAAGATTTGTATTTAAAATCACTGGTTATGATGCTGGTACAGGAACACATGAAGGACATACTTAAAGAAATTCAGGAGAAAATGGATCAAAAGTTAGAAGCCCTTACTAGGGAAACACAAAAATCATTGAAAGAAATCCGAGAGAATATAAAAGCCAACCAGGAGGAAACGCAAAAATCACTTAAAGAAATACAGGAGAACTTTGGTCAACAGGCTGAGGTCATGAAAGAGGAAACACAAAAATCTCTTAAAGAATTACAGGAAAGCACAAACAAGCAAGTGAAGGAGCTAAGCAAAACCATCCAGGATCTAAAATCAGAAGTAGAAACAACAAAGAAAACTCAAAGGGAGACAACTTTGGAGATAGAAAGCCTTGGGAAGAAATCAGGGGACAGAGATGCAAATATCAACAACAGAATACAAGAGATAGAAGAAAGAATCTCAGATGCTGAAGATTCCATAGAAACCATGGACTCAACAGTTAAAGAAAATGCAAAATGCAAAAAGCTTGTAACCCAAAATATCCAGGAAATCCAGGACACAATGAGAAGACCAAACCTAAGGATTATAGGCATAGATGAGAGTGAAGATTTACAACTTAAAAGGCCAGCAAATATCTTCAATAAAATTATGGAAGAAAACTTCCCTAACCTAAAGAGAGAGATGCCCATGAATATACAAGAAGCCTACAGAACTCCAAACAGACTGGACTAGAACAGAAATACTTCCCATCACATAATAATCAAAACACCAAATGTTCTAAACAAAGAAAGAATATTAAAGGCAGTAAGAGAAAAAGGCCAAGTAACATATAAAGGAAGACCTATCAGAATCACAGCAGACTTTTCATCTGAGACTATGAAGGCTAGAAGGTCCTGGAGGGTCTCATGCAGACTCTAAGAGAACACAAATGCCAACCAAAATTACTATATCCAACAAAACTCTCAATCACCATAGATGGAGAAACTAGGATATTTCACGACAAAACCAAGTATACCCAATATCTATCCACAAACCCAGCCCTAAAAAGGATAATAGGAGGACAACACCAATACAAGGAGGGAAACTTCACCCTGGAAAAAGCAAAATAGTAACCTTTCCTCAAACCCAAAAGAAGTTAAGCAATCAAATTTAAAAAATAACGTCAAAAATGATAGGAAGTAACAATCACTATTCCTTAATATCTCTTAACATCAATGGACTTAATGCCCCAATAAAAAGACACAGACTAACTGACTGGATACGTAATCAGGTCCCTACATTTTGCTGCTTACAGGAAACACACCTCAGGGTCAAAGACAAACACAACCTTAGAGTAAAAGGCTGGAAGACAATTTTACAAGCAAATGGTCTCAGGAAACAAGCTGGAGTAGCCATTTTAATATCAGATAAAATTGACTTTCAATCCAAAGTCATCAATAGAGACTCTGAGGGACACTTCTTGCTGGTCAAGGGAAAAATACAACAAGAAGAACTCTCAATCCTGAACATCTATGCTCCAAATGCAAGGGCACCCTCTTTCATAAAAGAAACTTTATTAAAACTCAAAGCACACATTGCACCTAACACAATAATTGTGGGTGACTTCAACACTGCACTTTCCTCAATGGACCGATCAGGAAAACAGAAACTAAACAAGGACACAATGAAACTAATTGAAGCTTTGGACCAATTAGATTTAACAGATATATATAGAACATTCTATCCTAAAACAAAAGAATATACCTTTTTTTCAGCACCTCATGGTACCTTCTCAAAATCGACCATATAATTGGTCACAAGACAGACCTCAACAAATATAAGAAGATAGAACTAATCCCATGCCTCCTATCTGATCACTATGGAGTAAAAGTGGTCTTCAATAGCAACAGAAACAAGAGAAAACCCACATACACATGGAAACTGAACAATACTCTACTCAATGATACCTTGGTCAAGGAAGAAATAAAGAAAGAAATTAAAGACTTTTTAGAACAAAATGAAAATGAAAACACTACATACCCAAATCTATGGGACACAATGAAAGCAGTGCTAAGAGGAAAACTCATAGCCCTGAGTGCCTCCAAAAAGAAAACGGAGAGAGCATACATTATCAGCTTAATGACACACCTGAAAGCCCCAGAACAAAAAGAAGCTATTTCACCCAGGAGGAGTAGAAGGCAGGAAATCATCAAACTCAGGGCCGAAATCAATCAAGTAGAAACAAAGAGAACCATACAAAAAATCAACAAAACCAGGAGCTGGTTCTTTGAGAAAATCAACAAGATAGATAAACCCTTAGCCAGACTGACCAAAGGGCACAGAGAAAGTATCCAAATTAACAAACTTAGAAATGAAAAGGGCGATATAACAACGGAAACTGAGGAAATCCAAAAATTCATCAGATCCTACTACAAAAGCCTGTACTCAACACAACTGGAGAATCTGGAGGAAATGGACAATTTCCTTGACAGATACCAAATACCAAAATTAAATCAGGACCAACTAGACCATCTAAACAATCTCATAAAGCCTAAAGAAATAGAAGGAGTCATAGAAAGTCTTCCAACCAAAAAAAGCACAGGACCAGATGGTTTCAGTGCAGAATTCTACCAGACCTTCAAAGAAGAGTTAACACCAATACTCTTCAAACTATTCCACAAAATAGAAACAGAAGGAAGACTCCCCAATTCCTTCTACGAAGCCACAATTACGGTGATACCAAAGCCACAAAAAGATCCAACAAAGACAGAGAACTTCAGACCAATTTCCCTTATGAACATCAATGCAAAAATACTCAATAAAATTCTTGCCAACCGAATCCAAGAACACATAAAAATGATCATCCACCATGATAAGTAGGCTTTATCCCGGGAATGCAGGGTTGGTTCAATATACGGAAATCCATCAATACAATCCACTACATAAACAAACTCAAAGAACAAAACCACATAGTCATTTCATTGGATGCTGAAAAAGCATTTGACAAAATTCAGCAACCTTTCATGCTTAAAGTCTTGGAGAGAACAGGAATTCAAGGCCCATACCTAAACATAGTAAAAGCAATATACAGCAAACCGGTAGCCAGCATCAAACTAAATGGAGAAAAACTTGAAGCAATCCCACTGAAATCAGGGACCAGACAAGGCTGTCCCCTTTCTCCTTATCTTTTCAATATTGTACTTGAGGTACTAGCTTGGGCAATTCGACAACATAAGGAGGTCAAAGGGATACAAATTGGAAAGGAAGAAGTCAAACTATCATTATTTGCAGACGACATGATCTTCTACCTAAGTGACCCAAAGAACTCCACTAGAGAGCTCCTACAGCTTATAAACAACTTCAGCAAAGTGGCAGGTTATAAAATCAACTCAAGCAAATCAGTGGCCTTCCTATACTCAAAGGATAAGCAGGCTGAGAAAGAAATTAGGGAAATGACCCCCTTCACAATAGCCACAAACAGTATAAAGTATCTTGGGGTGACTCTTACCAAACATGTGAAAGATCTGTATGACAAGAACTTCAAGACTCTGAAGAAGGAAATGGAAGAAGACCTCAAAAAATGGGAAAACCTCCCATGCTCATGGAACGGTAGAATCAATATAGTTAAAATGGCCATTTTGCCAAAAACAATATACAGATTCAATGGATACCCATCAAAATCCCAACTCAATTCTTCACAGAGATAGAAAGAGCAATTATCAAATTCATCTGGAACAACAAAAAACCCAGGATAGCTAAAAATATTCTCAGCAACAAAAGAAAATCTGGGGGAATCAGTATCCCTGACCTCAAGCAATACTACAGAGCAATAGTGTTAAAAACTGCATGGTATTGGTACAGTGACAGGCAGGAGGATCAATGGAACAGGATTGAAGATCCAGAAATGAACCCACACATCTATGGCCACTTGATCCTTGACAAAGAGGCTGAAAACATCCAATGGAAAAAAGATAGCCTTTTCAACAAATGGTGCTGGTTCAACTGGAGGTCAGCATGCAGAAGAATGCGAATTGATCCATTCTTGTCTCCTTGTACTAAGCTCAAATCCAAATGGATCAAGGACCTCCACATAAAGCCAGACACACTGAAGCTAATAGAAAAGAAACTGGGGAAGACCCTTGAGGACATCGGTACAGGGAGAAAGTTTCTGAACAGAACACCAATAGCGTATGCTCTAAGAGCAAGAATTGACAAATGGGACCTCATAAGGTTACAGAGTTTCTGTAAGGCAAAGGACACCATCAAGAGGACAGATAGTCAACCAACAAACTGGGAAAAGATCTTCACCAATCCTACATCAGATAGAGGGCTAATATCCAATATATATAAAGAACTCAAGAAGTTAGACTCCAGAAAACCGAACAACCCTATTAAAAATGGGGTACAGTGTTAAACAAAGAATTCACACCTGAAGAACTTCGGATGGCGGAGAAGCATCTTAAAAAATGCTCAACTTCATTAGTCATTAGGGAAATGCAAATCAAAACAACCCTAAGATTTCATCTTACACCAGTCAGAATGGCTACGATTAAAAATTCAGGAGACAGCAGGTGTTGGAGAGGGTGTGGATAAAGAGGAACACTCCTCCACTGCTGGTGGGGTTGCAAATTGGTACAACCACTCTGGAAATCAGTCTGGTGGTTCCTCCGAAAACTGGGCACCTCACTTCCAGAAGATCCTGCTATACCACTCCTGGGCATATATCCAGAGGATTCCCCACCATGTAATAAGGATACACTCTCTACTATGTTCATAGCAGCCCTATTTATAATTGCCAGATGCTGGAAAGAACCCAGGTATCCCTCAACAGAAGAGTGGATGCAAAAAATGTGATATATCTACACAATGGAGTACTATTCAGCCATTAGAAACAATGAATTCATGAAATTCTTAGGCAAATGGATGGAGCTAGAGAACATCATACTAAGTGAGGTAACCCAGACTCAAAAGGTGAATCATGGTATGCACTCACTAATAAGTGGTTATTAACCTAGAAAACTGGAATACCCAAAACATAATCCACACATCAAATGAGATACAAGAAGAAAGGAGGAGTGGCCCCTGGTTCTGGAAAGACTCAGTAAAATAGTATTCTTCAAAACCAGAACGGGGAAGTGGGAATGGGTGGGAGGGAGGACAGGGGAAGAGAATGGGGCTTACGGGACTTTCGGGGAGTGGGGGGGCTAGAAAAGAGGAAATCATTTGAAATGTAAATAAATTATATCAAATAAAAAAATTAAAAAAAAAGGCATCGTAAAAAATTAGCATGTATCTCCTAAACAACACGTTGTAACACGAAAAGATTTGGTGTGGCGTGTACGTCTAAACGTGCAGCCTCTAAAGAGAACACACAGGAGAATTTTCTTTCGTCAAAATTTTTCAGAAAACCACGTTTTAAGGAAATCCTGCATCGTGCGAAATTATCTTGTTTTTCCTAAACAACACGTTGTAACTCGAAAAGCTTTGGTGTTGCGTGTATGTCTAAGCGTGTAACCTCAAAAGAGAAGGCACAGGAGAGTTTTCTCTCAAAAGAATATGTAAGAATACCACGGTATAAGGAAATACATTGTTGCAGAGTAAAGACAAAAAGTACATATTGGAAACAGTTAAACTTTAGGAGAAGAAATAAAGCATCCTACAAAATTAGCTTGTATCTCCTAAACAGCACGTTATAACTCGAAAAGATTTGGTGTGGCGTGTACGTCTACACGTGTAGCCTAAAAAGAGACCCCACAGAAGAATTTTCTTTCTTCAAAATTTGTCAGAAAACCATGTTTTAAGGAAATCCAGCATCGTGCGAAATTATCTTGTTTTTTGTTAACAACACGTTGTAACTCGAAAAGCTTTCGTGTTGAGTGTATGTCTAAGAGTGTAGCCTCAAAAGAGAAGGCACAGGAGAGTTTTCTCTCGAAAGAATATGTAAGAATACCATGTTATAAGGAAATACAGTGTTGCAGAGTAGAGACAAATACTTACATATTGGAAACAGTTAAACTTTAGGAGAAGAAATAAAGCATCCTACAAAATTAGCTTGTATCTCCTAAACAGCACGTTATAACTCGAAAAGATTTGGTGTGGCGTGTACGTCTACACGTGTAGCCTAAAAAGAGACCCCACAGAAGAATTTTCTTTCTTCAAAATTTGTCAGAAAACCATGTTTTAAGGAAATCCAGCATCGTGCGAAATTATCTTGTTTTTTGTTAACAACACGTTGTAACTCGAAAAGCTTTCGTGTTGCGTGTATGTCTAAGAGTGTAGCCTCAAAAGAGAAGGCACTGGAGAGTTTTCTCTCGAAAGAATATGTAAGAATACCATGTTATAAGGAAATACAGTGTTGCAGAGTAGAGACAAATACTTACATATTGGAAACACTTTAGGAGAAGAAATAACGCATCTTACAAAATTAGCTTGTATCTCCTAAACAACACGTTGTAACTCGAAAAGATTTGGTGTGGCGTGTATGACTAAATGTGTAGCCTCAAAAGAGAACCCAAGGGAGAATTTTCTTTCCTCAAAATTTGTCAGAAATCCACATTTTAAGGAAATCCCGCATTGTGCGAAATTATCTTGTTTTTCCTAAACAACATGTTTTAACTCGAAAAGCTTTGGTGTTGCGTGTATGTCTAAGCGTGTAGCCTCAAAAGAGAAGGCACTGGAGAGTTTTCTCTCGAAAGAATATGTAAGAATACCACGTTATAAGGAAATACAGTGTTGCAGAGTAAAGACAAATACGTACGTATTGGAAACACTTACGAGAAGAAATAACGCATCGTACAAAATTAGCTTGTATCTCCTAAACAACACGTTGTAACTCGAAAAGATTTGGTGTGGCGTGTGCGTCTAAACGTGTAGCCTCAAAAGAGAACCCACAGGAGAATTTTCTTTCGTCAAAATTTTTCAGAAAACCACGTTTTAAGGAAATCCTGCATCGTGCGAAATTATCTTGTTTTTCCTAAACAACACGTTGTAACTCGAAAAGCTTTTGTGCTGCGTGTATGTCTAAGCGTGTAGCCTCAAAAGAGAGCGCACAGGAGAGTTTTCTCTCGAAAGAATTATAAGAATACCACGTTATAAGGAAATACAGTGTTGCAGAGTAAAGACAAATATGTACATATTGGAAACACTTTACGAGAAGAAATAACGCATCATACAGAATTAGCTTGTATCTCCTAAACAACACTTTGTAACTCGAAAAGATTAGGTGTGGCGTGTACGTCTAAACGTGTATCCTCAAAACAGAACCCACTGGAGAATTTTCTTTCGTCAATTTTTTTAGCAAACCACGTTTTAAGGAAATCCTGCATCGTGCGAAATTATCTTGTTTTTCCTAAACAACATGTTGTAACTCGAAAAGCTTTGGTGTTGCGTGTATGTCTAAACGTGTAGCCTCAAAAGAGAAGGCACAGGAGAGTTCTCTCGAAAGAATATGTAAAGTACCACGTTATAAGGAAATACAGTGTTGCAGAGTAAAGACAAATATGTACGTATTGGAAACACTTTAAGAGAAGAAATAACGCATCGTACAAAATTAAATTGTATCTCCTAAATAACACGTTGTAACTCAAAAATATTTGGTGTGGCGTTTACGCCTAAACGTGTAGCCTCAAAAGAGAACCCACAGGAGAAGTTTCTTTCGTCAATTTTTTTCAGAAAACAACATTTTAAGGAAATCCAGCATCGTGCGATATTACCTTTTTTTCCTAAACAACACGTTGTAACTCGAAAAGCTTTGGTGTTGCGTGTATGTCTAAGCGTGTAGCCTCAAAAGAGAAGGCACAGGAGAGTTTTCTCTCGAAAGAATATGTAAGTATACCACGTTATAAGGAAATACAGTGTTGCACAGTAAAGACAAATACGTATTTATTGGAAACACTTTACAAGAATAAATAAAGCATCGTACAAAATTAGCTTGTATCTCCTAAACTACACGTTGTAACTCGAAAAGATTTGGTGTGGCGTGTACGTCTAAACGTGTAGCCTCAAAAGAGAACCCACAGGAGAATTTTCTTTCGTCAAAATTTTTTCAGACAACCACGTTTTAAGGAAATCCCGCATCGTGCGAAATTATCTTGTTTTTCCTAAACAACATGTTTTAACTCGAAAAACTTTGGTGTTGCGTGTATATCTAAGCGTGTAGCCTCAAAAGAGAATGCACAGGAGAGTTTTCTCTTGAAAGAATATGTAAGAATACCACGTTATAAGGAAATACAGTGTTGAAGAATAAAGAAAAATACGTACATATAGGAAACACTTTAGGAGAAGAAATAACGCATCGTACTAAATTAGCGTGTATCTCCTAAACAGCACGTTGTGACTCGAAAAGATTTGGTGTGGCGTGTACGTCTAAACGTGTAGCCTCAAAGGAGAACCCACAAGAGAATTTTCCTTCTTCAAAATTTGTCATAAAACCACGTTTTAAGGAAATCCAGCATCATGCGAAATTATCTTGTTTTTCCTAAACAACACGTTGTAACTCGAAAAGCTTTGGTGTTGCATGTATGTCTAAGCATGTAGCCTCAGAAGAGAAGGCACAGGAGAGTTTTCCTCGAAAGAATATGTGAGAATACCACGTTTAAGGAAATACAGTGTTGCAGAGTAAAGACAAATATGTACATATTGGAAACACTTTAGAAGAAGAAATAACGCATCATACAAAATTACCTTGTATCTCCTAAACAACACGTTGTAACTCGAAAAGATTTGGTGTGGCATGTGCGTCTAAACGTGTAGCCTCAAAAGAGAAACCACAGGAGAATTTTCTTTCGTCAAAATTTTCAGAAAACCACGTTTTAAGGAAATCCCGCATAGTGTGAAATTATCTTGTTTTTCCTAAACAAAACGTTGTAACTCGAAAAGCTTTGGTGTTGCGTGTATGTCTAAGCGTGTAACCTCAAAAGAGAAGGCACAGGAGAGTTTTCTCTCGAAAGAATATGTAAGAATACCACGTTATAAGGAAATACAGTGTTGCAAAGTAAAGACAAATACGTACGTATTGGAAACACTTTACGAGAAGAAATAACGCTTCGTACAAGCTTGTATCTCCTAAACAACACATTTTTACTCGAAATGATTTGGTGTGGCGTGTGTGTCTAAACATGTAGCCACAAAAGAGAACCCACAGGTGAATTTTCTTTCGTCAAAATTTGTCAGAAAACCACGTTTTAAGGAAATCCCGCACCGTGCGAAATTATCTTGTTTTTCCTAATCAACACGTTGTAACTCGAAAAGCTTTGGTTTTGCGTGTATATCTATGCATGTAGCCTCAAAAGTCAAGGCTCAGGAGAGTTTTCTCTCTAAAGAATATGTAAGAATACCATGTTATAATGAAATACAGTGTTTGCAGAGTAAAGAAAAATATGTACGTATTGGAAACACTTTACGAGAAGAAATAACGCATCTTACAAAATTAGCTTGTATCTCCTAAACAGCAAGTTGTAACTCGAAAAGATTTGGTGTGGTGTGTACGTCTAAAAGTGTAGCCTTAAAAGAGAACCCACAGGAGAATTTTCTCTGGTCAAATTTGTCAGAAAACCACGTTTTAAGGAAATCTCGCATCGTGTTCAATTATCTTGTTTTTCCTAATCAACACGTTGTAACTCGAAAAGCTTTGGTGTTGCGTGTATGTCTAAACGTGTAGCCTCAAAAGAGAAGGCACAGGAGAGTTTTCTCTCAAAAGAATATGTAAGAATACCACGTTATAAGGAAATACAGTGTTGCAGAGTAAAGACAAATACGTACGTACTGGAAACACTTAAACTTTACGAGAAGAAATAACTTATCATACAAAATTAGCTTGTATCTCCTAAACAGCACGTTGTAACTCGAAAAGATTTGGTGTGGCGTGTACATCTAAACATGTAGCCTTAAAAGAGAACCCACAGGAGAATTTTCTTTCGTCAAAATTTTTCAGAAAACCACGTTTTAAGGAAATCCTGCATCGTGTGAAATTATCTTGTTTTTCCTAAACAAAATGTCTAACTCGAAAAGCTTTGGTGTTGCGTGTAAGTCTTAGCGTGTAGCTTCAAAAGAGAAGGCAATGGAGAGTTTTCTCTCGAAAGAATATGTAAGAATACCACGTGATAAGGAAATACACTGTTGCAGAGTAAAGACAAGAACGTATGTATTGGAAACATTTTAGGAGAAGAAATAACGCATCATAAAAAATTAGCTCATATCTCCTAAACAACACGTTGTAACTCGAAAGGATTTGGTGTGGCGTGTGCGTCTAAACGTGTAGCTTCAAAAGAGAACCAACAGGAGAATTTTCTTTCGTCAAAATTTTTCAGAAAAGCACGTTTTAAGGAAATCCCGCATCGTGCGAAATTATCTTGTTTTTCGTAAACAAAACGTGGTAACTCGAAACCCTTTGGTGTTTCTTGTATGTCTAAGCGTGTAGCCTCAAAAGAGAAGGCACAGGAGAGTTTTTTCTCGAAAGAATATGTAAGAATACCACGTTATAAGAGAATACATCGTTGCAGAGCAGAGACAAATACGTACGTATTGGAAACATTTTACGAGAAGATATAATGCTTCATAAAAGCTTGTATCTCCTAAACAACACGTTTTAACTCGAAATGATTTGGTGTGGCGAGTACGTCTAAACGTGTAGCCTCAAAAGAGAACCCACAGGAGAATTTTCTTTTCTCAAAATTTGTCAGAAAACCACGTTTTAAGGAAATCCCGCATCGTGGGAAATTATCTTGTTTTTCCTAATCAACACGTTGTAACTCGAAAAGCTTTGGTTTTGCGTGTATGTCTAAGCATGTAGCCTCAAAAGAGAAGGAACAGGAGAGTTTCCTCTCGAAAGAATATGTAAGAATACGACGTTATAAGGAAATACAGTGTTGCAGAGTAACGACAAATACATACAGATTGGAAACACTTTACTAGAAGAAATAACGCATCGTAAAAAATTAGCTTGTATCTCCTAAACAGCACGTTGTAACTCGAAAAGATTTAGTGTGGCGTGTACGTCTAAACATGTAGCCTTAAAAGAGAACCCACAGGAGAATTTTCTTTTGTCAAAATTTGTCAGAAAACCACGTTTTAAGGAAATCCCGCATCGTGCGATATTATCTTGTTTTTCCTAAACAACACGTTGTAACTTGAAAAGCTTTGGTGTTGCGTGTAAGTCTAAGCATGTAGCCTCAAAAGAGAAGACAAAGGAGAGTTTTTTCTCGAAAGAATATGTAAGAATACCACGTTATAAGGAAATACAGTGTTGCAGAGTAAAGACAAATATGTACTTATTGGAAACACTTAAACTTCATGACAAGAAATAACACATCGTAAAAAATTAGCTTGTATCTCCTAAAGAACACGTGGTAACTCGAAAAGATTTGGTGTGGCATGTATAACTAAACGTGTAGCCTCAAAAGAGAACCCATAGGAGAATTTTCTTTGGTCAAAATTTCTCAGAAAACCACATTTTAAGGAAATCCTGCATCGTGCGAAATTATCTTGTTTTTTTCCTAAACAGCACGGTGTAACTCGAAAAGCTTTGGTGTTGCATGTATGTCTAAGCGTGTAGCCTCAAAAGAGAAGGCACAGGAGAGTTTTCTCTCGAAAGGATATGTCAGAATATCACGTTATAAGGAAATACAGTGTTGCAGAGTAAAGACAAATAAGTACATATTGGAAACACTTTACGAGAAGAAATAAGGCATCTTACAAAATTAGCTTGTATCTCCTAAACAACACGTTGTAACTCGAAAAGATTTGGTGTGGCGTGTGCGTCTAAACGTGTACCCTCAAAAGAGAACCCACAGGAGAATTTTCTTTCGTCAAAATTTTTCAGACAACCACGTTTTAAGGAAATCCCGCATCGTGCGAAATTATCTTGTTTTTCCTAAACAAAACGTCCTAACTCGAAAATCTTTGGTGTTGCGTGTATGTCTAAGCGTGTAGCCTCAAAGGAGAAGGCACAGGAGAGTTTTCTCTCGAAAGAATATGTAAGAATACCGTGTTATAAGGAAATACAATGTTGCAGAGTAAAGACAAATAAGTACGTATTGGAAACACTTTACGAGAAGAAATAATTCTTCGTACAAGCTTGTATCTCCTAGACAACACGTTTTAACTCGAATTAATTTGGTGTGGCGTGTACGTCTAAAGGTGTAGCCTCAAAATAGAACCCACAGGAGAATTTTCTTTCGTCAAAATTTGTTAGAAAACCACATTTTAAGGAAATACCGCATCGTGCGAAGTTATCTTTTTTTCCTAATCAACACGTTGTAACTCGAAAAGCTTTGGTTTTGCGTGTATGTCTAAGCATGTAGTCTCAAAAGAGAAGGCACAGGAGAGTTTTCTCTCGAAAGAATATGTAAGAATACCAACTTATTAGGAAATACAGTGTTGCAGAGTAAAGACAAATATGTACATATTGGAAACACTTAAACTTTACGAGAAGAAATAATGCATCGTACAAAATTAGCTTGTATCTCCTAAACAACACGTTTTAACTCGGAGAGATTTGATGTAGCTTGTACGTCTAAACGTGTAGCCTCAAAGGAGAACCCACAGGAGAATATTCTTTAGTCAAAATTTGTCAGAAATCCACGTTTTAAGGAAATCCCGCATCGTGAGAAATTATCTTGTTTTTCCTAAACAACACATTGTAACTCGAATAGCTTTGTGTTGCGTGTATGTCTACGCGTGTAGCCTCAAAAGAGAAGGCACAGGAGAGTTTTTTCTCGAAAGAATATGTAAGAATACCACGTTATAAGGAAATACATTGTTGCAGAGCAGAGACAAATACGTACGTATTGGAAACATTTTACGAGAAGAAATAACGCTTCATAAAAGCTTGTATCTCCTAAACAACACGTTTTAACTCGAAATGATTTAGTGTGACGTGTACGTCTAAACGTGTAGCCTCAAAAGAGAACCCACAGGAGAATTTTCTTTCTTCAAAATTTGTCAGAAAACCACGTTTTAAGGAAATCCCGCATCGTGGGAAATTATCTTGTTTTTCCTAATCAACACGTTGTAATTCGAAAAGCATTGGTTTTGCGTGTATGTCTAAGCATGTAGCCTCAAAAGAGAAGGAACAGGAGAGTTTCCTCTCGAAAGAATATGTAAGAATACGACATTATAAGGAAATACAGTGTTGCAGAGGAAAGACAAATACATACGGATTGGAAACACTTTACTAGAAGAAATAACGCATCGTAAAAAATGAGCTTGTATCTCCTAAACAGCACGTTGTAACTCGAAAAGTTTTAGTGTGGCATGTACGTCTAAACATGTAGCCTTAAATGAGAACCCACAGGAGAATTTTCTTTTGTCAAAATTTGTCAGAAAACCACGTTTTAAGGAAATCCCACATCGTGCGAAATTATCTTGTTTTTCCTAAACAACACGTTGTAACTCGAAAAGCTTTGGTGTTGCGTGTAAGTCTAAGCGTGTAGCCTCAAAAGAGAAGGCAAAGGAGAGTTTTCTCTCGAAAGAATATGTAAGAATACCACGTTATAAGGAAATACAGTGTTGCAGAGTAAAGACAAATATGTACTTATTGGAAACACTTAAACTTTACGACAAGAAATAACACATCGTAAAAAATTAGCTTATATCTCCTAAACAACAGGTTGTAACTCGAAAAGATTTTGTGTGGCGTGTACGTCTAAACGTGTAGCCTCAAAAGAGAACCCACAGGAGAATTTTCTTTCGTCAAAATTTGTCAGAAAACCACGTTTTAAGGAAATCCCGCATCCTGTGAAATTATCTTGTTTTTCCTAAACAACACATTGCAACTCGAAAACCTTTGGTGTTGCGTGTAAGTCTTAGCATGTAGCCTCAAAAGAGAAGGCAATGGAGAGTTTTCTCTCGAAAGAATATGTAAGAATACCACGTTATAAGGAAATAGAGTGTTGCAGAGTAAAGACAAATACTTACGTTTTGGAAACACTTAAACTTTATGAGAAAAAATAACACATCGTAAAAAATAGCTTGTATCTCCTAAAGAACACGTGGTAACTCGAAAAGATTTGGTGTGGCATGTATGACTAAACGTGTAGCCTCAAAAGAAAACCCATAGGAGAATTTTCTTTGGTCAAAATTTGTCAGAAAACCACATTTTAAGGAAATCCTGCATCGTGCAAAATTATCTTGTTTTTCCTAAACAAAACGTTGTAACTCGAAAAGCTTTGGTGTTGCGTGTATGTCTAAGTGTGTAGCCTCAACAGAGAAGGCACAGAAGAGTTTTCTCTTGAAAGAATATGTCAGAATACCACGTTATAAGGAAATACAGTGTTGCAGAGTAAAGACAAATAAGTACATATTGGAAACACTTTACGAGAAGAAATAACGCATCGTACAAAATTAGCTTGTATCTCCTAAACAACACGTTGTAACTCGAAAAGATTTGGTGTGGCGTGTGCGTCTAAACATGTAGCCTCAAAAGAGAACCCACAGGAGAATTTTCTTTCGTCAAAATTTTTCAGACAACCACGTTTTAAGGAAATCCCGCATCATGCGAAATTATCTTGTTTTTCCTAAACAAAACGTCCTAACTCGAAAATTTTTGGTGTTGCGTGTATATCTAAGCGTGTAGCCTCAAAGGAGAAGGCACAGGCGAGTTTTCTCTCGAAAGAATATGTAAGAATACCATGTTATAAGGAAATACAGTGTTGCAGAGTAAAGACAAATAAGTATGTATTGGAAACACTTTACGAGAAGAAATAATTCTTCGTACAAGCTTGTATCTCCTAAACAACACATTTTAACTCGAATTGATTTGGTGTGGCGAGTACGTCTAAAGGTGTATCCTCAAAAGAGAACACACAGGAGAATTTTCTTTCGTCAAAATTTGTTAGAAAACCACATTTTAAGGAAATACCGCATCGTGCGAAATTATCTTTTTTTTCCTAATCAACACGTTGTAACTTAAAAAGCTTTGGTTTTGCGTGTATGTCTAAGCATGTAGCCTCAAAAGAGAAGGCACAGGAGAGTTTTCTCTCGAAAGAATATGTAAGAATACCACCTTATTAGGAAATACAGTGTTGCAGAGTAAAGACAAATATTTACATATTGGAAACACTTAAACTTTACGAGAAGAAATAATGCATAGTACAAAATTAGGTTGTATCTCCTAAACAACACGTTGTAACTCGGAGAGATTTGATGTGGCTTGTGTGTCTAAACGTGTAGCCTCAAAGGAGAACCCACAGGAGAATATTCTTTAGTCAAAATTTGTCATAAAACCACGTTTTAAGGAAATCCCGCATCGTGAGAAATTATCTTGTGTTTCCTAAACAACACATTGTAACTCGAAAAGCTTTGTGTTGCGTGTATGTCTACGCGTGTAGCCTCAAAAGAGAAGGCACAGGAGAGTTTTCTCTCAAAAGAATATGTAAGAATACCACGTTATAAGGAAATACAGTGTGGCAGAGTAAAGACAAATAAGTACTTATTGGAAACACTTTAGGAGAAGAAATAACACATCGTACAAAATTAGCTTGTATCTCCTAAACAACACGTTGTAACTCGAAAAGATTTGGTGTGGCGTGTACGTCTAAACATGTAGCCTCAAAAGAGAACCCACAGGACAATTTTCTTTCGTCAAAATTTTTTCAGTAAACCACGTTTTAAGGAAATCCCGCATCATGCGAAATTATCTTGTTTTTCCTAAACAACACGTGGTAACTCGAAAAGCTTTGGTTTTGCGTGTATGTCTAAGCGTGTAGCCTCAAAAGAGAAGGCACAGGAGAGTTTTCTCTCGAAAGAATATGTAAGAATACCACGTTATAAGTAAATACATTGTTGCAGAGTAAAGACAAATACGTACGTAATGGAAACACTTTATGAGAAGAAATAATGCTTCGCACAAGCTTGTATCGCCTAAGCAACACGTTTTAACTCGAAATAATTTGGTGTGGCATGTACGTCTAAACGTGTAGCCTCAAAAGAGAATCCACAGGAGAATTTTCTTTCGTCAAAATTTGTCAGAAAACCACGTTTTAAGGAAATCCCGCATCGTCCGAAATTATATTGTTTTTCCTAATCAACACGTGTAACTCAAAAAGATTTGGTTTTGCGTGTATGTCTAAGCATGTAGCCTCAAAAGAGAAGGCACAGGAGAGTTTTCTCTTGAAAGAATATGTAAGAATACCACGTTATAAGGAAATACAGTGTTGCAGAGTAAAGCAAATACATACGTATTGGAAACACTTTACAAGAAGAAATAACGCATCATAAAAAATTAGCTTGTATCTCCTAAACAACACGTTGTAACTCGAAAAGATTTGATGTGGCTTGTGCGTCTAAACGTGTAGCCTCAAAGGAGAACCCACAGGAGAATATTCTTTAGTCAAAATTAGTCAGAAAACCACGTTTTAAGGAAATCCCACATCGTGCGAAATTATCTTACTTTTCCTAAAGAACACTTTGTAACTCAAAAAGCTTTGGTTTTGCGTGTATGTCTAAGCGTGTAGCCTCAAAAGTGAAGGCACAGGAGAGTTTTCTCTCGAAAGCATAAGTAAGAATACCACGTTATAAGGAAATACAGTATTGCAGAATAAATAAAAATGCGTACGTATTGGAAACACTTTACGAGAAGAAATAATGCAACGTAGAAAATTAGCTTGTATCTCCTAAACAACACGTTGTAACTCGAAAATATTTGGTGTGCTGTATACGTCTAAATGTGTATCCTCAAAAGAGAACCCACAGGAGAATTTTCTTTCCTCAAAATTTGACAGAAAACCATGTTTTAAGGAAATCCCGCATGGTGCGAAATTATCTTGTTTTTCCTAAACAAGTTGTAACTCGAAAAGCTTTGCTGTTTCGTGTATGTCTAAGCGCGTAGCCTCAAAAGAGAAGGTACAGGAGAGTTTTCTCTTCAAAGAATATGTAAGAATACGACGTTATAAGGAAATACAGTGTTGCAGAGTAATGCAAATACATACGTATTGGAAACACTTTACAAGAAGAAATAACGCATCATAAAAAATTAGTTTGTATCTCCTAAACAACACGTTGTAACTCGGAAAGATTTGATGTGGCGTGTACGTCTAAACGTGTAGCCTCAAAGGAGAACCCACAGGAGAATATTCTTTATTCAAAATTAGTCAGAAAACCACGTTTTAAGGAAATCCTGCATCGTGCGAAATTACCTTGTTTTTCCTAAAGAACACTTTGTAACTCGAAAAGCTTTGGTGTTGAGTGTATGTCTAAGCGTGTAGCCTCAAAAGAGAAGGCACAGGAGAGTTTTCTCTCGAAAGAATATGTAAGAATACCATGTTATAAGGAAATACAGTGTTGCAGAGTAAAGACAAATACGTACTTATTGGAAATACTTTACAAGAAGAAATAACGCATCGTACAAAATTAGCTTGTATCTCCTAAATTACACGTTGTAACTCGAAAGGATTTGGTGTGCCGTGTACGTCTAAACATGTAGCCTCAAAAGAGAACCCACAGGAGAATTTTCTTTCGTCAATTTTTTTTCAGAAAACCACGTTTTAAGGAAATCCCGCATCGTGCGAAATTATTTTGTTTTTCCTAAACAACATGCTGTAACTCGAAAAGCTTTGGTGTTTAGTGTATGTCTAAGCATGTAGCCTCACAAGAGAACGCACAGGAGTGTTTTCTCTCGAAAGAATATGTAAGCATATCACGTTATAAGGAAATACAGTGTTGCAGAATAAAGACAAATACGTACATATTGGAAACACTTAAACTTTAAGAGAAGAAATAATGCACCGTACAAAATTAGCTTGTATCTCCTAACAGCACATTGTAACTGGAAAAGATTTGGTGTGGCGTGTACATCTAAACGTGTAGCCTCAAAATAGAACCCACAGGAGAATTTTCTTTCGTCATAATTTGTCAGAAAACCACGTTTTAAGGAAATTCCGCATCATGCGAAATTATCTTGTTTTTCCTAAACTACACGTTGTCACTTGAAAAGCTTTGGTGTTGCGTGTATGTCTAAGTGTGTAGCTTCAAAAGAGAAGCCACAGGAGAGTTTTCTCTCGAAAGAATATGTAAGAATACCACGTTATAAGGAAATACAGTGTTGCAGAGTAAAGCAAATACATACGTATTGGAAACACATTACAAGAAGAAATAACGCATCATACAAAATTAGCTTATATCTCCTAAACAACACGTTGTAACTCGAAAAGTTTGATGTGGCTTGTGCGTCTAAACGTGTAGCCTCAAAGGAGAACCCACAGGAGAATATTCTTTAGTCAAAATTAGTCAGAAAACCACGTTTTAAGGAAATCCCACATCGTGGGAAATTATCTTGTTTTTCCTAAAGACCACTTTGTAACTCGAAAAGCTTTGGTGTTGCGTGTATTTCTAAGCATGTAGCCTCAAAAGAGAAGGCACAGGAGTGTTTTCTCTCAAAAGAATATGTAAGAATACCACGTTATAAGGAAATACGGTGTTGCAGAGTAAAGATAAATACATACGTATTGGAAACACTTTACAAGAAGAAATAACGCATCGTACAAAATTAGCTTGTATCTCCTAAACAACACGTTGTAGCTCGAAAATATTTGGTGTGCTGTGTACGTCTAAACGTGTAGCCTCAAAAGAGAACCCACAGGAGAATTTTCTTTCCTCAAAATTTGACAGAAAACCACGTTTTCAGGAAATCCCGCATCGTGCGAAATTATCTTGTTTTTCCTAAACAAGTTGTAACTCGAAAAGCTTTGCTGTTGCATGTATGTCTAAGCACGTAGCCTCAAAAGAGAAGGCACAGGAGAGTTTTCTCTTCAAAGAATATGTAAGAATACCACGTTATAAGGAAATACAGTGTTGCAGACTAAAGACAAATATGTACTTATTGGAAACACTTTACAAGAAGAAATAACGCATGGTACAAAATTAGCTTGTATCTCCTAAACTACACGTTGTAACTCGAAGAATTTGGTGTGACATGTCCGTCTAAACGTGTAGCCTCAAAAGAACACCGACAGGAGAATTTTGTTTCGTCAAAATTTTTTCAGAAAACCACGTTTTAAGGAAATCCCGCATCGTGCGAAATTATCTTGTTTTTTCCTAAACAACAGGTTGTAACTCGAAAAGCTTTGGTGTTTAGTGTATGTCTAAGCGTGCATCCTCAAAAGAGAACGTACAGGAGTGTTTTCTCTCGAAAGAATATGTAAGAATACCACGTTATAAGGAAATACAGTGTTGCAGAGTTAAGAAAAATATGTATGAATTGGAAACACTTTACGAGAAGAAATAACGCATCTTACAAAATTAGCTTGTATCTCCTAAACAACACGTTGTAACTCGAAAAGATTTGGTGTGGCGTGTACATCTAAACGTGTAGCCTCAAAAGAGAACCCACAGGAGAATTTTCTTTCGTCAAAATTTGTCAGAAAACAATGTTTTAAGGAAATCCTGCATCGTGCGAAATTATCTTCTTTTTCCTAAAGACCACTTTGTAACTCGAAAAGCTTTGGTTTTGCGTGTATGTCTAAGCATGTAGCCTCAAAAGAGAAGGCACAGGAGAGTTTTCTCTCGAAAGAATATTTAAGAATACCACGTTATAAGGAAATACAGTGTTGCAGAGTAAAGACAAATATGTACGTATTGGAAACACTTTACTAGAAGAAACAATGCATCGTAAAAAATTACCTTGTATCTCCTAAATTACACGTTGTAATTCGAAAAGATTTGGTGTGGCGTGTATGTCTAAACATGTAGCCTCAAAAGAGAACTCACAGGAGAATTCTCTTTCATCAACATTTTTTCAGAAAACCACGTTTTAAGGAAATCCCCCATCGTGCGAATTTATCTTGTTTTTCCTAAACAACATTTTGTAACTCGAAAAGCTTTGGTGTTTAATGTATGTCTATGCGTGTAGCCTCAAAATAGAGCGCACAAGAGTGTTTTCTCTCGAAAGAATATGTAAGCATAACACGTTATAAGGAAATACACTGTTGCACAGTAAAGACAAATAGGTACGTATTGGAAACACTTAAACTTTACGAGAATAAATAACGCATCATACAAAATTAGCTTGTATCTCCTAAAGAAGACGCTGTAACTTGAAAAGATTTGGTGTGGCGTGTACATCTAAACGTGTAGCTTCAAAAGAGAACCCATATGAGAAATTTCTTTCGTCAAAATTTGTCAGAAAACCATGTTATAAGGAAATCCCGCATCGTGCGAAATTATCTTGTTTTTCCTAAACAAGACATTGTAACTCGAAAAGCTTTGGTGTTGCGTGTATGTCTAAGCCTGTAGCCTCAAAAGAGAAGGCACAGGAGAGTTTTTTCTCGAAAGAATATGTAAGAATACCACGTTATAAGGAAATACAGTGTTGCAGAGTAAAGACAAATACGTACATATTGGAAACACTTAAACTTTACGAGAAGAAATAATGCATCGTAAAAAAATAGCTTGTATCTCCTAAACAGCACGTTGTAACTCGAAAGTATTTGGTGTGGCGTGTACGTCTAAACGTGTAGCCTCAAAAGAGAAACCACAGGAGAATTTTCTTTCGTCAAAATTTGTCAGAAAACCACGTTTTAAGGAAATCCCGCATCGTGCGAAATTATCTAGTTTTTCCTAAACAACACGTTGTCACTCGAAAAGCTTTGGTGTTGCGTGTATGTCTAAGCGTGTAGCCTCAAAAGAGAACGCAGAGGAGAGTTTTCTCTCGAAAGAATATGTAAGAATACCACGTTATAAGGAAATACAGTGTTGCAGAGTAAAGACAAATACGTACGTTTTGGAAACACTTTACGAGAATAAATAATGCATCATACAAAATTAGCATGTATCTCCTAAACTACACGTTGTAACTCGAAAAGATTTGGTGTGGCGTGTACGTCTAAACATGTAGCCTCAAAAGAGAACCCACAGGAGAATTTTCTTTCGTCAACATTTGACAGAAAACCACGTTTTAAGGAAATCCCGCATCGTGCGAAATTATTTATTTTTTCCTGAACAACACGTTGTAATTCGAAAAGCTTTGGAGTTGCGTGTATATCTACGCTTGTAGCCTCAAAATAGAACGCAGAGGAGAGTTTTCTCTCGAAAGAATATGTAAGAATACCACGTTATAAGGAAATACAGTGTTGCAGAATAAAGAAAAATACGTACATATTGGAAACACTTTACGAGAAGAAATAATGCATCGTACAAAATTAGCTTGTATTTCCTAAACAACACGTTGTAACTCGAAAAAATTTGGTGTGGCGTGTACCTCTAAGCGTGTAGCCTCAAAAGAGAACCCACAGGAGAATTAATTTTCTTTCATCAAAATTTGTCAGAAAACCACGTTTTATGGAAATCCCGCATCGTGCGAAATTATCTTGTTTTTCCTAAACAACACGTTGAGACTCGAAAAGCTTTGGTGTTGCGTGTAGGTCTAAGCATATAGCCTCAAAAAGGAAGGCACAGGAGAGTTTTTTCTCTAAAGAATATGTAAGAATACCACGTTATAAGGAATTACAGTGTTGCAGAGTAAAGACAAATACATAAGTATTGGAAACACTTTACATGAAGAAATAACGCATCGTAAATATTAGCTTATATCTCCTAAACAACACGTTGTAACTCGAAAAGTTTTGGTGTGGCATGTACGTCAAAACGTGTAGCCTCAAAAGAGAACCCACAGGAGAATTTTCTTTCCTCAAATTTTTTCAGACAACCATGTTTTAAAAAAATCCCGCATCGTGTGAAATTATCTTGTTTTTCC
Organism: Apodemus sylvaticus; assembly: GCF_947179515.1. Taxonomy (NCBI): domain Eukaryota; kingdom Metazoa; phylum Chordata; class Mammalia; order Rodentia; family Muridae; genus Apodemus; species Apodemus sylvaticus. The sequence goes on along the minus strand of NC_067484.1, from coordinate 97,739,504 downwards.
TTAACAACACATGGTAATTCGAAAAGCTTTGGTGTTGCGTGTATGTCTAAGCGTGTAGCCTCAAAAGAGAAGGCACAGGACAGTTTTCTCTCGAACGAATATGTAAGAATACAATGTTACAAGGAAATACAGTGTTGCAGCATAAAGACAAATAAGTACATATTGGAAACACTTAAACTTTACGAGAAGAAATAATGCATCGTGTAAAATTAGCTTGTATCTCCTAACAGCACGTTAAAACTCGAAAAGATTTGGTGTGGCGTGTACGTCTAAACGTGTAGCCTCAAAATAGAACCCACAGGAGAATTTTCTTGAGTCAAAATTTGTCAGAAAACCACGTTTTAAGGAAATCCCGCATCATGCGTAATTATCTAGTTTCTCCTAAACAACACGTTGTCACTTGAAAAGCTTTGGTGTTGCGTGTATGTCTAAGCGTGTAGCCTCAAAAGAGAAGCCACAGGAGAGTTTTCTCTCGAAAGAATATGTAAGAATACCACATTATAAGGATATACAGTGTTGCAGAGTAAAGCAAATACGTACGTATTGGAAACACTTTACAAGAAGGAATAACGCATCATACAAAATTAGTTTGTATCTCCTAAACAACACGTTGTAACTCGAAAAGTTTGATGTGGCTTGTACGTCTAAACGTGTAGCCTCAAAGGAGAACCCACAGGAGAATATTCTTTAGTCAAAATTAGTCAGAAAACCACGTTTTAAGGAAATCCCGCATCCTGCGAAATTATCTAGTTTTTCCTAAAGACCACTTTGTAACTCGAAAAGTTTGGTGTTGCGTGTATTTCTAAGCATGTAGCCTCAAAAGAGAAGGCACAGGAGTGTTTTCTCTCGAAAGAATATGTAAGAATACCACGTTATAAGGAAATATGGTGTTGCAGAGTAAAGAGAAATACATACGTATTGGAAACACTTTACAAGAAGAAATAACGCATCGTACAAAATTAGCTTGTATCTCCTAAATTACACGTTGTAACTCGAAAAGATTTGGTGTGGCGTGTACGTCTAAACGTGTAGCCTCAAAAGAGAACCCACAGGAGAATTTTCTTTCGTCAAAATATGTCAGAAAATCACGTTTAAGGAAATCCCGCATCGTGCGAAATTATCTAGTTTTTCATAAACAACATGTTGTCGCTAGAAAAGCTTTGGTGTTGCGTGTATTTCTAAGCGTGTAGCCTCAAAAGAGAACGCCCAGGAGAGTTTTCTCTCGAAAGAATATGTAAGAATACCACGTTATAAGGAAATACAGTTTTGCAGAGTAAAGACAAATATGTATGTATTGGAAACACTTTACGATAAGAAATAACGCATCTTACAAAATTAGCTTGTATCTCCTAAACAACACGTGGTAACTCGAAAAGATTTGGTGTGGCGTGTACTTCTAAACGTGTAGCCTCAAAAGTGAACCCACAGGAGAATTTTCTTTCGTCAAAATTTGTCAGAAAACCATGTTTTAAGGAAATCCCGCATCGTGCGAAATTATCTTCTTTTTCCTAAAGACCACTTTGTAACTCGAAAAGCTTTGGTTTTGCGTGTATGTCTAAGCATGTAGCCTCAAAAGAGAAGGCACAGGAGAGTTTTCTCTCGAAAGAATATTTAAGAATACCACGTTATAAGGAAATAAAGTGTTGCAGAGTAAAGACAAATATGTACGTATTGGAAACACTTTACAAGAAGAAACAATGCATCGTAAAAAATTAGCTTGTATCTCCTAAATTACACGTTGTAACTCGAAAAGATTTGGTGTGGCGTGTACGTCTAAACATGTAGCCTCAAAAGAGAACTCACAGGAGAATTCTATTTCGTCAACATTTTTTCAGAAAACCACGTTTTAAGGAAATCCCCCATCGTGCGAATTTATCTTGTTTTTCCTAAACAACGCGTTGTAACTCGAAAAGCTTTGGTGTTTAATGTATGTCTATGCGTGTAGCCTCAAAAAAGAACGCACAGGAGTGTTTTCTCTCGAAAGAATATGTAAGCATAACACGTTATAAGGAAATACACTGTTGCAGAGTAAAGACAAATAGGTACGTATTGGAAACACTTAAATTTTACGAGAATAAATAACGCATCATACAAAATTAGCTTGTATCTCCTAAACAACACGTTGTAACTTGAAAAGATTTGGTGTGGCGTGTACATCTAAACGTGTAGCTTCAAAAGAGAACCCATATGAGAAATTTCTTTCGTCAAAATTTGTCAGAAAACCATGTTATAAAGAAATCCCGCATCGTGCGAAATTATCTTGTTTTTCCTAAACAAGACATTGTAACTCGAAAAGCTTTGGTGTTGTGTGTATGTCTAAGCCTGTAGTCTCAAAAGAGAAGGCACAGGAGAGTTTTTTTCTCGAAAGAATATGTAAGAATACCACGTTATAAGGAAATACAGTGTTGCAGAGAAAGACAAATACGTACATATTGGAAACACTTAAACTTTACGAGAAGAAATAATGCATCGTACAAAATTAGCTTGTATCTCCTAAACAGCACGTTGTAACTCGAAGGATTTGGTGTGGCGTGTATGTCTAAATGTGTAGCCTCAAAAGAGAAACCACAGGAGAATTTTCTTTCGTCAAAATTTGTCAGAAAACCACGTTTTAAAGAAATCCTGCATCATGCGAAATTATCTAGTTTTTCCTAAACAACACGTTGTCACTCGAAAAGCTTTGGTGTTGCGTGTATGTCTAAGCGTGTAGCCTCAAAAGAGAACGCAGAGGAGAGTTTTCTCTTGAAAGAATATGTAAGAATACCACGTTATAAGGAAATACAGTGTTGCAGAGTAAAGACAAATACGTACGTTTTGGAAACACTTTACGAGAATAAATAATGCATCGTACAAAATTAGCATGTATCTCCTAAACTACACGTTGTAACTCGAAAAGATTTGGTGTGGCGTGTACATCTAAACATGTAGCCTCAAAGAGAACCTACAGGAGAATTTTCTTTCGTCAACATTTGACAGAAAACCACGTTTTATGGAAATCCCGCATCGTGCGAAATTATCTTGTTTTTCCTAAACAACACGTTGAGACTCGAAAAGCTTTGGTGTTGCGTGTAGATCTAAGCGTATAGCCTCAAAAGGGAAGGCACAGGAGAGTTTTCTCTCGAAAGAATATGTAAAAATACCACGTTATAAGGAATTACAGTGTTGCAGAGTAAAGACAAATACATAAGTATTGGAAACACTTTACATGAAGAAATAACGCATCGTAAATATTAGCTTGTATCTCCTAAACAACACGTTGTAACTCGAAAAGTTTTGGTGTGGCGTGTACGTCAAAACGTGTAGCCTCAAAAGAGAACCCACAGGAGAATTTTCTTTCCTCAAATTTTTTCAGAAAACCATGTTTTAAGGAAATCCTGCATCGTGCGAAATTATCTTGTTTTTCCTTAACAACACATCGTAATTCGAAAAGCTTTGGTGTTGCTTGTATGTCTAAGCATGTAGCCTCAAAAGAGAAGGCACAGGACAGTTTTCTCTCGAACGAATATGTAAGAATACAATGTTACAAGGAAATACAGTGTTGCAGCATAAAGACAAATAAGTACATATTGGAAACACTTAAACTTTACGAGAAGAAATAATGCATCGTATAAAATTAGCTTGTATCTCCTAACAGCACGTTAAAACTCGAAAAGATTTGGTGTGGCGTGTACGTCTAAACGTGTAGCCTCAAAAGAGAACCCACAGGAGAATTTTCTTGAGTCAAAATTTGTCAGAAAACCACGTTTTAAGGAAATCCCGCATCATGCGTAATTATCTAGTTTCTCCTGAACAACACATTTTCACTTGAAAAGCTTTGGTGTTGCGTGTATGCCTAAGCGTGTAGCCTCAAAAGAGAAGGGACAGGAGAGTTTTCTCTAGAAAGAATATGTAAGAATACCACGTTATAAGGAAATACAGTGTTGCAGAGTAAAGCAAATACGTACGTATTGGAAACACTTTACAAGAAGAAATAACGCATCATACAAAATTAGCTTGTATCTCCTAAACAACACGTTGTAACTCGAAAAGTTTGATGTGGCTTGTACGTCTAAACGTGTAGCCTCAAAGGAGAACCCACAGGAGAATATTCTTTAGTCAAAATTAGTCAGAAAACCACGTTTTAAGGAAATCCCGCATCCTGCGAAATTATCTAGTTTTTCCTAAAGACCACTTTGTAACTCGAAAAGCTTTGGTGTTGTGTGTATTTCTAAGCATGTAGCCTCAAAAGAGAAGGCACAGGTGTGTTTTCTCTCGAAAGAATATGTAAGAATACCACGTTATAAGGAAATACAGTGTTGCAGAGTAAAGAGAAATACATACGTATTGGAAACACTTTACAAGAAGAAATAACGCATCGTACAAAATTAGCTTGTATCTCCTAAATTCCACGTTGTAACTCCAAAAGATTTGGTGTGGCATGTACGTCTAAACGTGTAGCCTCAAAAGAGAACCCACAGGAGAATTTTCTTTCGTCAAAATATGTCAGAAAATCACGTTTAAGGAAAGCCCGCATCGTGCGAAATTATCTAGTTTTTCATAAACAACACGTTGTTGCTAGAAAAGCTTTGGTGTTGCGTGTATTTCTTAGCGTGTAGCCTCAAAAGAGAACGCCCAGGAGAGTTTTTTCTCGAAAGAATATGTAAGAATACCACGTTATAAGGAAATAGAGTTTTGCAGAGTAAAGACAAATACTTATGTATTGGAAACACTTTAGGATAAGAAATAACGCATCTTACAAAATTAGCTTGTATCTCCTAAACAGCACGTTGTAACTCGAAAAGATTTGGTGTGGCGTGTACGTCTAAACATGTAGCCTCAAAAGAGTACGCACAGGAGAATTTTCTTTTGTCAGAATTTGACAGAAAACCAGGTTTTAAGGAAATCCCGCATCGTGCGAAATTATCTATTTTTTCCTTAACAACACATCGTAACTCGAAAAGCTTTGGTGTTGCGGGTATTTCTAAGCTTGTAGCCTCAAACTAGAACGCACAGGAGAGTTTTCTCTCGAAAGAATATTTAAGAATACCATGTTATATGGAAATACAGTGTTGCAGAATAAAGACAAATAAGTACGTATTGGAAACACTTTATGAGGAGAAATAACACATCATAAAAAATTAGCTTGTATCTCCTAAACAACACGTTGTAACTCGAAAGATTTGGTGTGGCGTGTACGTCTAAACGTGTAGCCTCAAAAGAGAACCCACAGGAGAATTTTCTTTCCTCAAAATTTGTCAGAAAACCATGTTTAAAGGAAATCCTGTATTGTGCGAAATTATCTTGTTTTTCCTAAACAACACGTCATAACTCGAAAAGCTTTGGTGTTGCGTGTATGTCTAAGCGTGTAGCCTCAAATGAGAAGGCACAGGAGAGTTTTCTCTCAAAAGAATATGTAAGAATACCACGTTATAAGGAAATACAGTGTTGCAGAGTAAAGACAAATACGTACATATTGGAAAGAATTAAACTTTACGAGAAGAAATAATGCATCGTACAGAATTAGCTTGTATCTCCTAAACAGCACGTTGTAACTCGAAAAGATTTGGTGTGCTGTGTACGTCTAAACGTGTCGCCTCAAAAGAGAACCCACAGGAGAATTTTCTTTCGTCAAAATTTACAGAAAACCAAGTTTTAAGGAAATCCCCCATCGTGCGAAATTATCTAGTTTTTCCTAAACATCACATTGTAACTCGAAAAGCTTTGGTGTTGCGTGTATATCTAAGCGTGTAGCCTCAAAAGAGAAGGCACAGGAGAGTTTTCTCTCGAAAGAATATGTAAGAATACCACGTTATAAGGAAATACAGTGTTGCAGAGTAAAGCAAATACGTACGTATTGGAAACACTTTATGAGAAGAAATAACGCATCGTACAAAATTAGCTTGTATCTCCTAAACTACACGTTTTAACTCGAAAAGATTTGGTGTGGCGCGTACGTCTAAACGTGTAGCCTCAAAAGAGAACCCACAGGAGAATTTTCTTTCGTCCAAATTTGTCAGAAAACCACGTTCTAAGGAAATCCCCCATCGTGGGAAATTATCATGTTTTTCCTAATCAACACGTTGTAACTCGATAAGCTTTGGTGTTCCGTGTATGTGTAAGCGTGTAGCCTCCAAAGAGAAGGCAAAGGAGAGTTTTCTCTCGAAAGAATATGTAAGAATATCACGTTATAAGGAAATACAGTATTGCAGAGTAAAGACAAATAAGTACGTATTGGAAACACTTTACGAGAAGAAATAACGCATCATACAAAATTAGCTTGTATCTCCTAAACAACACGTTGTAACTCGAAAGATTTGGTGTGGCGTGTACGTCTAAACGTGTAGCCTCAAAAGAGAACCCACAGGAGAATTTTCTTTCGTCAAAATTTGGCAGAAAACCATGTTTTAAGGAAATCCTGTATTGTGCGACATTATCTTGTTTTTCCTAAACAACACATTGTAACTCGAAAAGCTTTGGTGTTGCATGTATGTCTAAGCGTGTAGCCTCAAAACAGAAGGCACAGGAGAGTTTTCTCTCGAAAGAATATGTAAGAATACCACGTTATAAGGAAATACAGTGTTGCAGAGTAAAGACAAATACGTACATATTGGAAACACTTAAACTTTAAGAGAAGAAATAATGCATCGTACAGAATTAGCTTGTATCTCCTAAACAGCACGTTGTAACTCGAAAGGATTTGGTGTGGCTTGTACGTCTAAATGTGTAGCCTCAAAAGAGAACCCACAGGAGACTTTTCTTTCGTCAAAACTTGTCAGAAAACCACGTATTAAGGAAATCCCGTATCGTGAGAAATTATCTATTTTTTCCTAAACAACACGTCGTAACTCGAAAAGCTTTGGTGTTGCCTGTATGTCTAAGCTTGTAGCCTCCAAAGAGAACGCACAAGAGAGTTTTCTCTCAAAAGAATATGTAAGAATACCACGTTATAAGGAAATACAGTGTTGCAGAATAAAGAAAAATAGGTACGTATTGGAAACACTTTATGAGAAGAAATAACGCAACGTACAAAATTACCTTGTATCTCCTAAACAACATGTTGTAACTCGAAAATATTTGGTGTGCTGTGTACGTCTAAACATGTCGCCTCAAAAGAGGACCCACAGGAGAATTTTCTTTCGTCAAAATTTACAGAAAACCAAGTTTTAAGGAAATCCCCCATCGTGCGAAATTATCTTGGTTTTCCTAAACATCACGTTGTAACTCGAAAAGCTTTGGTGTTGTGTGTATGTCTAAGCATGTAGCCTAAAAAGAGAACGCACAGGAGAGTTTTCTCTCGAAAGAATATGTAAGAATACCACGTTATAAGGAAATATAGTATTGAAGAGTAAAGACAAATATGTACATATTGGAAACACTTTACGAGAAGAAATAACGCATCATAAAATATTAGCTAGTATCTCCTAAACAACACGTTTTAATTCGAAAAGATTTTGTGTGGCATGTACGTCTAAACGTGTAGCCTCAAAAGCGAACCCACAGGAGAATTTTCTTTCCTCAAAATTTGTCAGAAAACCATGTTTTAAGGAAAACCTGCATCTTGCGAAATTGTCTTGTTTTTCCTAAACAACACATCGCAACTCGAAAAGCTTTGGTGTTGCGTGTATGTCTAAGCGTGTAGCCTCAAAAGAGAAGGCAAAGGAGAGTTTTCTCTCGAAAGAATATATAAGAATACCACGTTATAAGGAAATACAGTGTTGCAGACTAAAGACAAATACGTACATATTGGAAACAATTAAACTTTACGAGAGGAAATAATGCATCGTACAAAATTAGCTTGTATCTCCTAATCAGCATGTTGTAACTTGAAAAGATTTGGTGTGGCGTGTACATCTAAACGTGTAACCTCAAAAGCGAACCCATAGGAGAATTTTCTTTCGTCAAAATTTTTCAGAAAATCACGTTTTAAGGAAATCCCGCATCGTGCGAAATTATCTTGTTTTTCCTAAACAACACTTTGTAACTCGAAAACCTTTGGCGATGCGTGTATGTCTAAGCGTGTAGCCTCAAAAGAGAAGGCACAGGAGAGTTTTCTCTGGAAAGAATATGTAAGAATACCACGTTATAAGGATATAGAGTGTTGCAGAGTAAAGCAAATACGTACGTATTGGAAACACTTTATGAGAAGAAATAACGCATCGTACAAAATTAGCTTGTATCTCCGAAACTACACGTTGTAACTCGAAAAGATTTGGTGTGGCGTGTACGTCTAAACATGTAGCCTCAAAAGAGAACCCACAGAAGAATTTTCTTTCGTCAAAATTTGTCAGAAAACCACGTTTTAAGGAAATCCCCCATCGTGCGAAATTATCATGTTTTTCCTAATCAACACGTTGTAACTCGAAAAGCTTTGGTGTTGCGTGTATGTGTAAGCGTGTAGCCTCCAAAGAGAAGGCAAAGGAGAGTTTTCTCTTGAAAGAATATGTAATAATATCACGTTATAAGGAAATACAATATTGCAGAGTAAAGACAACTACGTACGTATTGGAAACACTTTATGAGAAGAAATAACGCATCATACAAAATTAACTTGTTTCTCCTAAACAACACGTTGTAACTCAAAAGATTTGGTGTGGCGTGTACGTCTAAACGTGTAGCCTCAAAAGAGAACCCACAGGAGAATTTTCTTTCCTCAAAATTTGTCAGAAAACCATGTTTAAAGGAAATCCTGTATTGTGCGAAATTATCTTGTTTTTCCTAAACAACACGTCGTAACTCGAAAAGCTTTGGTGTTGCGTGTATGTCTAAGCGTGTAGCCTCAAATGAGAAGGCACAGGAGAGTTTTCTCTCAAAAGAATATGTAAGAATACCACGTTATAAGGAAATACAGTGTTGCAGAGTAAAGACAAATACGTACATATTGGAAAGAATTAAACTTTACGAGAAGAAATAATGCATCGTACAGAATTAGCTTGTATCTCCTAAACAGCACGTTGTAACTCGAAAAGATTTGGTGTGGCGTGTACGTCTAAATGTGTAGCCTCAAAAGAGAACTCACAGGAGAATTTTCTTTCGTCAAAATTTGTCAGAAAACCACGTTTTAAGGAAATCCCGCATCGTGCGAAATTATCTATTTTTTCCTAAACAACAGGTTTAACTCGAAAAGCTTTGGTGTTGCGTGTATGTCTAAGCTTGTAGCCTCCAAAGAGAACGCACAATAGAGTTTTCTCTCAAAAGAATATTTAAGAATACCACGTTATAAGGAAATACAGTGTTGCAGAATAAAGAAAAATACATACGTATTGGAAACACTTTATGAGAAGAAATAACGCAACGTACAAAATTAGCTTGTATATCCTAAACAACACGATGTAACTCCAAAATATTTGGTGTGCTGTGTGCGTCAAAACGTGTGGCCTCAAAAGAGAACCCACAGGAGAATTTTCTTTCCTCAAAATTTATCAGAAAACCACGTTTTAAGGAAATTCCGCATCGTGCGATATTATCTTGTTTTTCCTAAACATCACGTTGAAACTCGAAAAGCTTTGGTGTTGCGTGTATGCCTAAGCGTGTAGCCTCAAAAGAGAATGCACAGGAGAGTTTTCTCTCGAAAGAATATGTAAGAAAACCACGTTATTAGGAAATACAGTGTTGCAGAGTAAAGACAAATATGTACGTATTGGAAACACTTTATGAGAAGAAATAACGCATCATAAAAAGTAGCTTGTATCTCCTAAACAACACGTTGTAACTCGAAAAGATTTGGTGTGGCGTGTACGTCTAAACGTGTAGCCTCAAAAGAGAACCCACAGGAGAATTTTCGTTCATCAAAATTTGTCAGAAAACCATGTTTTAAGGAAATCCCGCATCGTGAGAAATTATCTTGTTTTTCCTAAACAACACATCGTAACTCGAAAAGCTTTGGTGTTGCGTGTATGTCTAAGCGTGTAGCCTCAAAAGAGAAGGCACAGGAGAGTTTTCTCTCTAAAGAATATGTAAGAATACCATATTATAAGGAAATACAGTGTTGCAGAGTAAAGGCAAATACGTACATGTTGGAAACACTTAAACTTTACGAGAGGAAATAATGTATCGTGCAAAATTAGCTTGTATCTACTAAACAGCACGTTGTAACTCAAAAAGATTTGGTGTGACGTGTACGTCTAAACGTGTAGCCTCAAAAGAGAACCCACAGGAGAATTTTCTTTCGTCAAAATTTGTCAGAAAACCACGTTTTAAGGAAATCCGGCCTCGTGCGAAATTATCTTGTTTTTCCTAAACAACACGTTGTCACTCATAAAGTTTGGTGTTGCGTGTATGTCTAAGTGTGTAGCCTCAAAACAGAATGCACAGGAGATTTTTCTCTCGAAAGAATATGTAAGAATACCACGTTATAAGGAAATACAGTGTTGCAGAGTAAAGAAAATACATACATATTGGAAACACTTTACATAAAGAAATAACGCATCGTACAAAATTAGCTTGTATCTCCTAAAGTACACGTTGTAACTTGAAAAGATTTGGTGTGGCGTGTACGTCTAAACGTGTAGCCTCAAAAGAGAACCGACAGGAGAATTTTCTTTCGTCAAAATTTTTTCAGAAAACCACGATTTAAGGAAATCCCGCATCGTGCGAAATTATCTGGTTTTTCCTAACAAACATGTAGTAACTCTAAAAGCTTTGGAGTTTCGTGTATGTCTAAGCGTGTAGCCTCAAAAGAGAACAGACAGGAGAGTTTTCTCTCAAAAGAATATGTAAGAATACCACGTTATAAGGAAATACAGTGTTGCAGATTAAAGAAAAATACGTACATATTGGAAACACTTTACGAGAAGAAATAAGGCATCTTAAAAAATTAGCTAGTATTTCCTAAACAAAATGTTGTAACTCGAAAAGATTTAGTGTGACGTGTACGTCTAAACGTGTAGCCTCAAAAGAGAACCCACAGGAGAATTTTCTTTCGTCAAAATTTGTCAGAAAACCACATTTTTAGGAAATCCCGCATTGTGCGAAATTATCATGTTTTTCCTAATCAACACGTTGTAACTCGAAAAGCTTTGGTGTTGCGTGTAGGTCTAAGCGTGTAGCATCAAAAGAGAAGGCAAAGGAGAGTTTTCTCTCGAAAGAATATGTAAGAATACCACGTTATAAGGAAATACAGTATTGCAGAGTAAATACAAATACGTACGTATTGGAAAAACTTTATGAGAAGAAATAACGCATCATACAAAATTAGCTTGTATCTCCTAAACAACACGTTGTAACTCGAAAAGATTTGGTGTGGCATGTACGTCTAAATGTGTAGCCTCAAAAGAGAACCCACAGGAGAATTTTCTTTCATCAAACTTTGTCAGAAAACCATGTTTTAAGGAAATCCCGCATCGTGTGAAATTATCTTGTTTTTCCTAAACAACACATCATAACTCGAAAAGCTTTGGTGTTGCGTGTATATCTAAGCGTGTAGCCTCAAAAGTGAAGGCACAGGAGAGTTTCCTCTCGAAAGAATATATAAGAATACCACATTATAAGGAAATACAGTGTTGCAGAGTAAAGAAAAATACGTACATATTGGAAACACTTTACGAGAAGAAATAACGCATCTTACAAAATTAGCTTGTATCTCCTAAATAACGCGTTGTAATTCCAAAAGATTTGTTGTGGCGTGTACGTCTAAACTTGTAGCCTCAGAAGAGAAGCCACAGGAGGATTTTCTTTCGTCAAAATTGGTCAGAAAACCACGTTTTAAGGAAATCCCGCATCTTGCGTAATTATCTTGTTTTTCCTAAACAACGCGTTTTCACTCGAAAAGCTTTTGTGTTGCGTGTATGTCTAAGCATGTAGCCTCAAAAGAGAACGCACAGCAGATTTTTCTCTTGAAAGAATATGTAAGAATACCACATTATAAGGAAATACAGTGTTGCAGAGTAAAGCAAATATGTACGTATTGGAAACACTTTAAAAGAAAAAATAACGCATCATAAAAAGTAGCTTGTATCTCCTAAACAACACGTTGTAACTCGAAAAGATTTGGTGTGGCGTGTACGTCTAAACGTGTAGCCTCAAAAGAGAACCCACAGGAGAATTTTCTTTCGTCAAAAATTTTTCAGAAAACCACGATTTAAGGAAATCCCGCATCGTGCGAAATTATCTGGTTTTTCCTAAACAACACGTAGTAACTCTAAAGGATTTGGTGTTTCGTGTATGTCTAAGCATGTAGCCTCAAAAGAGAAGGGACAGGAGAGTTTTCTCTAGAAAGAATATGTAAGAATACCACGTTATAAGGAAATACAGTGTTGCAGAGAAAAGAAAAATACGTACATATTGGAAACACTTTACGAGAAGAAATAAGGCATCTTAAAAAATTAGCTAGTATCTCCGAAACAACACATTGTAACTCGAAAAGATTTAGTGTGGCGTGTACGTCTAAACGTGTAGCCTCAAAAGAGAACCGACAGGAGAATTTTCTTTCGTCAAAATTTGTCAGAAAACCACGTTTTAAGGAAATCCCGCATCATGCGAAATTATCATGTTTTTCCTAATTAACACGTTGTAACTCGAAAAGCTTTGGTGTTGCGTGTATGTCTAACCGTGTAGCCTCAAAAGAGAAGGCAAAGGAGAGTTTTCTCTCGAAAGAATATGTAAGAATACCACGTTATAAGGAAATACAGTATTGCAGAGTAAAGACAAATACGTATGTATTGGAAAAACTTTATGAGAAGAAATAACGCATCATACAAAATTAGCTTGTATCTCCTAAACAACACGTTGTAACTCGAAAAGATTTGGTGTGGCGTGTACGTCTAAACGTGTAGCCTCAAAAGAGAACCCACAGGAGAATTTTCTTTCATCAAACTTTGTCAGAAAACCATGTTTTAAGGAAATCCCGCATCATGAGAAATTATCTTGTTTTTCCTAAACAACACATCATAACTCGAAAAGCTTTGGTGTTGCGTGTATATCTAAGTGTGTAGCCTCAAAAGAGAAGGCACAGGAGAGTTTTCTCTCGAAAGAATATGTAAGAACACCACGTTATAAGGAAATACAGTGTTGCAGAGTAAAGAAAAATAAGTACGTATTGGAAACACTTTACGAGAAGAAATAACGCATCTTACAAAATTAGCTTGTATCTCCTAAACAACACGTTGTAATTCCAAAAGATTTGGTGTGGCGTGTACGTCTAAACGTGTAGCCTCAAAAGAGAACCCACAGGAGAATTTTCTTTCGTCAAAATTTGTCAGAAAACCACGTTTTAAGGAAACCCCGCATCTTTCGAAATTATCTTGTTTTTCCTAAACATCACGTTGTAACTTGAAAAGCTTTGGTGTTGCGTGTATGTCTAAGCGTTTAGCCTCAAAAGAGAACGCACAGGAGAGTTTTCTCTCAAAAGAATATGTAAGAAAACCACGTTATAAGGAAATACAGTGTTGCAGAGTAAAGACAAATATGTACATATTCTTAACATTTAAACTTTATGAGAGGAAATAATGCATCGTACAAAATTAGCTTGTATCTACTAAACAGCATGTTGTAACTCGAAATGATTTAGTGTGACGTGTACATCTAAACATGTAGCCTCAAAAGAGAACCCACAGGAGAATTTTTTTTTCATCTAAATTTGTCAGAAAACCACGTTTTAAGGAAATCCGGCCTCGTGCGAAATTATCTTGTTTTTCCTAAACAACACGTTGTCACTCGTAAAGCTTTGGTGTTGCATGTATGTCTAAGCATGTAGCCTCAAAAGAAAACGCACAGGAGATTTTTCTCTCGAAAGAATATGTAAGAATACCACGTTATAAGGAAATACAGTTTTGCAGAGTAAAGCAAATATGTACATATTGGAAACACTTTTCAAAAAGAAATAACGCATCGTACAAAATTAGCTTGTATCTCCTAAACTACACGTTTTAACTCGAAAAGATTTGGTGTGGCGTGTACGTCTAAACGTGTAACCTCAAAAGAAAACGCACAGGAGAATTTCCTTTCGTCAAAATTTTTTCAGAAAACCACGATTTAAGGAAATCCAGCATCGTGCGAAATTATCTGGTTTTTCCCAAACAATACGTAGTAACTCTAAAAGCTTTGGTGTTTCGTGTATGTCTAAGCGTGTAGCCTCAAAAGAGAACAGACAGGAGAGTTTTCTCTCAAAAGAATATGTAAGAATACCACGTTATAAGGAAATACAGTGTTGCAGAGTAAAGAAAAATACGTACATATTGGAAACACTTTACGAGAAGAAATAAGGCAGCTTAAAAAATTAGCTAGTATCTCCTAAACAACACGTTGTAACTCGAAAAGATGTAGTGTGGTGTGTACGTCTAAACGTGTAGCCTCAAAAGAGAACCAACAGGAGAATTTTCTTTCGCAAAATTTGTCAGAAAACCACGTTTTAAGGAAATCACATATCGTGAGAAATTATCATGTTTTTCCTAATCAACACGTTGTAACTCGAAAGCTTTGGTGTTGCGTGTATGTCTAAGCGTGTAGCCTCAAAAGAGAAGGCAAAGGAGAGTTTTCTCATGAAAGAATATGTAAGAATACCACGTTATAAGGAAATACAGTATTGCAGAGTAAAGACAAATACGTACATATTGGAAACGCTTAAACTTTACGAGAAGAAATAATGCATCGTAAAAAATTAGCTTGTATCTCCTAAACTGCACGTTGTAACTCGAAAATATTTGGTGTGGCGTGTACGTCTAAACATGTAGCCTCAAAAGAGAACCCACAGGAGAATTTTCTTTCGTCAAAATTTGTCAGAAAACCACGTTTTAAGGAAATCCCGCATCATGCGAAATTATCTAGTTTTTCCTAAACAACACGTTGTCACTCGAAAAGCTTTGCTGTTGCATGTATGTCTAAGCGTGTAGCCCCAAAAGAGAACGCACAGGAGAGTTTTCTCTCCAAAGAATATGTAAGACTACCACGTTATAAGGAATTACAATGTTGCAGAAAAAAGAAAAATACATACGTATTGGAAACACTTTACGAGAAGAAATAACGCAACATTCAAAATTAGCTTGTATCTCCTAAACAACACGTTGGAAGTCGAAAATATTTGGTGTACTGTGTACGTCTAAACGTGTAGCCTCAAAAGAGAACCAACAGGAGAATATTCTGTCTTCAAAATTTGACAGAAAACCACGTTAAGGAAATCCCGCATTGTGCGAAAGTATCTTGTTTTTCCTAAACAACACGTTGTAACTCGAAAAGCTTTGGTGTTGCGTGTATGTCTAAGCTTGTAGCCTCAAAAGAGAATGCACAGGAGAGTTTTCTCTTGAAAGAAAAGTAAGAATACCACGTTATAAGGAAATACAGTGTTGCAGAGTAAAGACAAATACTTACATATTGGAAACACTTTACGAGAAGAAATAACACATCGTACAAAATTAGCTTGTATCTCCTAAACAACAAGTTGTAACTCGAAAAAATTTGATGTGGCATGTATGTCTAGACGTGTAGCCTCAAAAGAGAACCCACAGGAGAATTTTCTTTCGTCAAAATTTTTCAGAAAACCACGTTTAAGGAAATCCCGCATCATGCGAAATTATCTTGTTTTTCCTAAACAACATGTTGTAACTTGAAATGCTTTGGTGTTGCGTGTATGTCTAAGCGTGTAGCCTCAAAAGAGAAGCCAAAGGAGAGTTTTCTCTCAAAAGAATATGTAAGAATACCACGTTATAAGGAAATACAATATTGCAGAGTAAAGACAAATATGTACGTATTGGAAAAACTTTACGAGAAAAAATAAAGCATCATACAAAATTTGCTTTTATCTCCTAAACAACACGTTGTAACTCAAAACGATTTGGTGTGGCGTATACGTCTAAACGTGTAGCCTCAAAAGAGAACCCACAGGAGAATTTTCTTTCCTCAAAATTTATCAGAAAACCATGTTTAAAGAAATCCCGCATCGTGCGAAGTTATCTTGTTTTTCCTAAACAACACCTTGTAACTCGAAAAGCTTTGGTGTTGCGTGTATGTCTAAGCGTGTAGCCTCAAAAGAGAAGGTACAGGAGAGTTTTCTCTCGAAAGAATATGTAAGAATACCACGTTATAAGGAAATGCAGTGTTGCAGAGGAAAAACAAATACATACGTATTAGAAACACTTTACGAGAAGAAAAAACGCATCGTACAAAATTAGCTTGTATCTCCTAAACAACAAGTTGTAACTCGCAAAGATTTGATGTGGCGTGTAGGTCTAAAGGTGTAGCCTCAAAAGAGAACCCACAGGAGAATTTTCTTTCGTCAAAATTTGTTAGAAAACCACGTTTTAAGGAAATCCCACATCGTGCGAAATAATCTTGTTTTTCCTAAACAACATGTTGAAACTCACAAAGCTTTGGTGTTGCGTGTATGTCTAAGCATGTAGCCTCAAAAGAGAAGGCACAGTAGAGATTTCTCTTGAAAGAATATGTAAGATTAACATGTTATAAGGAAATACATTGTTGCAGAGTAAAGACAAATACATAAGTATTGGAAACACTTTACGAAAAGAAATAACGCTTCGTGCAAAATTAGCTTGTATCTCCTAAACAACACGTTGTAACTCGAAAAGATTTGGTGTGGCGTTTACGTCTAAACGTGTAGCCTCAAAAGAGAACCCACAGGAGAATTTTCTTTCGTCAGAATTTGTCAGAAAACCACCTTTTTAGGAAATCCCGGATTGTGCGAAATTATCTTGTTTTTCCTAAACAACACATCGTAACTCGAAAAGCTTTGGTGTTGCGTGTATGTCTAAGCGTGAAGCCTCAAAAGAGAAGGCACAGGAGAGTTTTCTCTCGAAAGAATATGTAAGAATACCACATTATAAGGAAATACAATGTTGCAGAGTAAAGAAAAATACGTATGTATTGGAAACACTTTACGAGAATAAATAACGCATCTTGCAAAATTAGCTTGTATCTCCTAAACAACACGTTGTAACACGAAAAGATTTGGTGTGACGTGTACGTCTAAACATGTAGCCTCAAAAGAGAACCCATAGGAGAATTTTCTTTCGTCAAAATTTGTCTGAAAACCACGTTTTAAGGAAATCCCGCATCGTGCGAAATTATGTTTTTCCTAATCAACACGTTGTAACTCGAAAAGCTTTGTTGTTGCGTGTATGTCTAAGCGTGTAGCCTCAAAAGAGAAGGGAAAGGAGAATTTTCTCTGGATAGAATATGTAAGAATACCACGTTATAAGGAAATACAGTGTTGCAGAGTAAAGACAAATACTTATATATTGGAAACACTTTCAGAGAAGAAATAACGCATCCTAAAAATTAGCTTGTATCTCCTAAACAACAAGTTGTAACTCGAAAAGATTTGATGTGGCGTGTACATCTAAACGTGTAGCCTCAAAAAAGAACCCAGAGGAGAATTTTCTTTCGTCAAAATTTGTCAGAAAACCATGTTTTAAGGAAATCCTGCATCGTGCGCAATTATCTTGTTTTTCCTAAACAACACATCGTAACTCGAAAAGCTTTGGTGTTGCTTGTATGTCTAAGTGTGTAGCCTCAAAAGAGAAGGCACAGGAGAATTTTCTCTCGAAAGAATATGTAAGAATACCACGTTATAAGGAAATACATTGTTGCAGCTAAAGACAAATACGTACATATTGGAATCGCTTAAACTTTACGAGAAGAAATAATGCATCGTACAAAATTAGCTTGTATCTCCTAAACAACACGTTGTAATTCGAAAAGATTCGCTGTGGTGTGTACGTCTAAACATGTAGCATCAAAAGAGAACCCACAGGAGAATTTTCTTTCGTCAAAATTTGACAGAAAACCACGTTTTAAGGAAATCCCGCATCGTGTGAAATTATCTAGTTTTTCCTAAACAACACGGTGTCACTCGAAAACCTTTGGTGTTGCCTGTATGTCTAAGCGTGTAGCCTCAAAAGAGAACGCACTGGAGAGTTTTCTCTCTAAAGAATATGTAAGAATACCACGTTATAAGGAAATACAGTGTTGCAGAGTAAAGACAAATACACGAGTATTAGAAACACTTTACGAGAAGAAATAATGCTTCGTGCAAAATTAGCTTGTATCTCCTAAACAGCATGTTGTAACTTGAAAAGATTTGGTGTGGCATGTACGTCTAAACGTGTAGCCTCAAAAGAGAACCCACAGGAGAATTTTCTTTCGTCAAAATTTGTCAGAAAACCACGTTTTTAGGAAATCCCGCATCCTGCGAAATTATCTTGTTTTTCCTAAACAACAACTTGTAACTCAAAAATCTTTGGTTTTGCGTTTATGTCTAAGCGTGTAGCCTCAAAAGAGAAGGCATAGGAGAGTTTTCTCTCGAAAGAATATGTAAGAATACCGCGTTATAAGGAAATACAGTGTTGCAGAGCAAAGACAAATAAGTAGGTATTGGAAACACTTTACGAGAAGAAATAACGCATCGTACAAAATTAGCTTGTATCTCCTAAACAACACGTTGTAACTCGAAAAGATTTGGTGAGGCATTTACATCTAAACGTGTAGCCTCTAAAGAGAACCCACAGGAGAATTATCTTTCATCAAAATTTGTCAGAAAACCACGTTTTAAGGAAATCCAGCATCGTGCGAAATTATCTTGTTTTTCCTAAACAACACGTTGTAACTCGAAAAGCTTTGGTGTTGCGTGTATGTCTAAGCGTGTAGCCTCAAAAGAGAATGCACAGGAGAGTTTTCTTTCGATAGAATATGTAAGAATACCACGTTATAAGGAAATACAGTGTTGCAGAATAAAGACAAATAATAACGTATTGGAAACACTTTATGAGAAGAAATAACGCATCGAACAAAATTAGCTTGTATCTCCTAAACAACACGTTGTAACTCGAAATGATTTGGTGTGGTGCTTACATCTAAACATGTAGCCTCAAAAGGGAACCCACAAGAGAATTTTGTTTCGACAAAATTTTTCAGAAAACCATGTTTTAAGGAAATCCTGCATCAAAAGAAATTATCTTGTTTTTCCTAAACAACACCTTGTAACTTGAAAAGCTTTGGTGTTGCGTGTATGTCTAAGCGTGTAGCCTGAAATGAGAAGGCACAGGAGAGTTTTCTCTCGAAAGAATTTGTAAGAATACCACGTTATAAGGAAATACAGTGTTGCAGAGTAAAGACAAATACGTACGTATTGGAAACACTTTCCGAGAAGAAATAACACATCATACAAAATTAGCTTTTATCTCCTAAACAACACGTTGTAACTCGAAAAGATTTGATGTGGTGTGTATGACTAAACGTGTAGCCTCAAAAGAGAACCCACAGGAGAATTTTCTTTCGTCAAAATTTTTCAGAAAACCACGTTTTTAGGAAATCCTGCATCATGCAAAATTATCTTATTTTTCCTTAACAACACGTTCTAACTCGAAAAGCTTTGGTGTTGCGTGTACGCCTAAGCGTGTAACCTCAAAAGAGAAGGCACAAGAGAGTTTTCTCTCAAACGAATATGAAAGAATACCACGTTATAAAGAAATACAGTGTTGCAGAGTAAAGACAAATACGTACATATTGGAAACACTTTACGAGAAGAAATAAGGCTTGGTACAAAATTAGCTTGTATCTCCTAAACAACACGTTGTAACTCGAAAAGATTTGGTGTGGCGAGTACATCTAAATGAGTAGCCTCAAAAGAGAACCCACAGGAGAATTTTCTTGCCTCAAAATGTGTCAGAAAACCACGTTTTAAGGAAATCCAGCATCGTGCGAAATTATCTTGTTTTTCCTAAACAACACGTTGTATCTCGAAAAGCTTTGGTGTTGCGTGTATGTCTAAGGGTGTAGCCTCAAAACAGAACGCACAGGAGAGTTTTCTCTCGAAAGAATATGTAAGAATACCACGTTATGAGGAAATATAGTGTTGCAGAATAAAGACAAATACGTACATATTGGAAACACTTTACGAGAAGAAATAGCACATTGTACAAATTAGCTTGTATCTCCTAAACAACAAGTTGTAACTCGAAAAGATTTGATGTGGCGTGTACATCTAAACATGTATCCTCAAATGAGAACCCACAGGAGAATTTTCTTTCGTCAAAATTTGTCATAAAACCACGTTTTAAGGAAATCCCGCATTGTGTGAAATTATCTTGTTTTTCCTAAACAACACGTTGTCACTCGAAAAGCTTTGGTGTGGCGTGTATGTCTAAGCGTGTAGCCTCAAAAGAGAACGCACAGGAGAGGTTTCTCTCGAAAGAATATGTAAGAATACCACGTTATAAGGAAATACAGTGTTGCAGAGTAAAGGAAATACATACGTATTTGAAACACTTTAAAGAAGAAATAACTCATCCTACAAAATTAGCTTGTATCTCCTTAACAACACGTTGTAACTCGGAAAGATTTGATGTGGCGTGTAAGTCTAAAAGTGTAGCATCAAAAGAGAACCCAAAGGAGAATTTGCTTTCGTCAAAATTTGTCAGAAAACCACGTTTTAAGGAAATCCCACATCGTGCGAAATTATCCTGTTTATCCTGAACAATACGTTGTAACTCGCAAAGCTTTGGTGTTGCGTGTATGTCTAAGTGTGTAGCCTCAAAAGAGAAGGCACAGGATAGTTTTCTCTCGAAAGAATATGAAAGAATACCACGTTATAAGGAAATACAGTGTTGCAGAGTAAAGACAAATACGTATGTATTGGAAACACATTACGAGAAGAAATAACTCTTTGTACAAAATTAGCTTATATCTCCTAAACATCATGTTGTAACTCGAAAAGATTTGGTGTGGCGTGTACGTCTAAAGGTGTAGCCTCAAAAGATAACCCATAGTAGAATTTTCTTTCATCAAAATTTGTCAGAACACCACGTTTTAAGGAAATCCCGCATCCTGAGAAATTATCTTGTTTTTCCTAATCAACACGTTGTATTTAAAAAAGCTTTGATTTTGCTTGTATGTCTAAGCGTGTAGCCTCAAAAGAGAAGGCACAGGAGAGTTTTCTCTCGAAAGAATATGTAAGAATACCACGTTATAGGGAAATACAGTGTTGCAGAGTAAAGACAAATACGTAGGTATTGGAAACACTTTACGAGAAGAAATAACTAATCGTACAAAATTAGCTTGTATCTCCTAAACAACACGTTGTAACTCGAAAATATTTGGTGTGGTGTGTACGTCTAAACATGTAGCCTCAAAAGGGAACTGACAGGAGAATTTTCTTTAGTCAATATTTGTCAGAAAACCAGGTTTTAAGGAAATCCCACATCGTGCGAAATTATCTTGTTTTTCCTAAACAACAAGTTGTCACTCGAAAAGCTTTGGTGTTGCGTGTATGTCTTAGCGTGTACTCTCAAAAGAGAATGCACAGGAGAGTTTTCTTACGAAAGAATATGTAAGAATACCACGTTATAAGGAAATATAGTGTTGCAGAATAAAGAAAATATGTACGTATAGGAAACCCTTTAAAGAAGAAATAACGCATCGTACAAAATTAGCTTGTATCTCCTAAACAACACGTTGTAACTCAGAAAGATTTGATGTGGCTTGTATATCTAAAAGTGTAGCCTCAAAGGAGAACCCACAGGAGAATATTTTTTCGTCAAAATTTGTCAGAAAACCACGTTTTAAGGAAATCCCGCATCGTGCCAAATTATCTTGTTTTTCCTAAACAAAACTTTGTAACTCGAAAAGCTTTGGTGTTGTGTGTATGCCTAAGCGTGTAACCTCAAAAGAGAAGGCACGGGAGTGTTTTCTCTGGAAAGAATATGTAAGAAAACCACGTTATAAGCAAATACAACGTTGCAGAGTAAAGACAAATATGTACATATTGGAAATATTTTAGGAGAAGAAATAAAGCTTCGTACAAAATTAGCTTGTATCTCTTAAACAACAAGTTGTAACTCGAAAAGATTTGGTGTGGCGTGAACGTCTAAACGTGTAGCCTCAAAAGAGAACCCACAGGAGAAATTACTTTCGTCAAAATTTGTCAGAAAACCAAGTTTTAAGGAAATTCCACATCGTGCGAAATTATCTTCTTTTTCCTAAACAACACATCGTAACTCAAAAAGCTTTGGTGTTGCGTGTATGTCTAAATGTGTAGCCTCAAAAGAGAAGGCACAGGAGAGTTTTCTCTCGAAAGAATATGTAAGAATACCACGTAATAAGGAAATACAGTGTTGCAGAGTAAAGACAAATACGTACGTATTGGAAACACTTTAGGAGAAGAAATAACGCATCATACAAAATTACCTTGTATCTCCTAAACAACACGTTGTAACTCGAAAAGATTTGGTGTGGCGTGTACGTCTAAACGTCTAGCCTCAAAAGAGTAGCCACAGGAGAATTTTCTTTCGTCATAATATTTCAGAAAACCACGTTTTAAGGAAATCCCGCATCGTGCGAAATTACCTTGTTTTTCCCAAACAAGACCTTGTAACCCGAAAATCGCTTGGTGTTGCATGTATGTCTAAGCGTGTAGCCTCAAAAGAGAAGGCACAGGAGAGTTTTCTCTCTAAAGAATATGTAAGAATACCACATTATAAGGAAATACAGTGTTGCAGAGTAAAGCAAATACGTATGTATTGGAAACACTTTAAATAAGAAATAACGCATCTTACAAAAATAGCTTGTATCTCCTAAACAACACGTTGTAATTCGGAATGATTTGATGTGGCTTGTACGTCTAAACGTGTAGCCTCAAAGGAGAACCCACAGGAGAATATTCTTTCTTCAAAATTTGTCAGAAAACCATGTTTTAAGGAAATCCCGCATCGTGCGAAATTATCTTGTTTTTCCTAAACAAAACTTTGTAACTCGAAAAGCTTTGGTGTTGCGTGTATGTCTAAGCGTGTAGCCTGAAAAGGGAAGGCACAGGAGAGTTTTCTCTAGAAAGAATATGTAAGAATACCACGTTATAAGGAAATACAGTGTTGCAGAGTAAAGCAAATATGTATGTATTGGAAACACTTTAAAGAAGAAATAACACATCGTACAAAATTAGCTTTTATCTCCTAAACAACACGTTGTAACTGAAAAGATTCTAAACGTGTAGCCTCAAAGGAGAACCCACAGGAGAATATTTTTTCGTCAAAATTTGTCAGAAAACCACGTTTTAAGGAAATCCCGCATCGTGCCAAATTATCTTGTTTTTCCTAAACAAAACTTTGTAACTCGAAAGCTTTGGTGTTGTGTGTATGCCTAAGCGTGTAACCTCAAAAGAGAAGGCACGGGAGTGTTTTCTCTGGAAAGAATATGTAAGAAAACCACGTTATAAGCAAATACAACGTTGCAGAGTAAAGACAAATATGTACATATTGGAAATATTTTAGGAGAAGAAATAAAGCTTCGTACAAAATTAGCTTGTATCTCTTAAACAACAAGTTGTAACTCGAAAAGATTTGGTGTGGCGTGAACGTCTAAACGTGTAGCCTCAAAAGAGAACCCACAGGAGAAATTACTTTCGTCAAAATTTGTCAGAAAACCAAGTTTTAAGGAAATTCCACATCGTGCGAAATTATCTTCTTTTTCCTAAACAACACGTCGTAACTCAAAAAGCTTTGGTGTTGCGTGTATGTCTAAATGTGTAGCCTCAAAAGAGAAGGCACAGGAGAGTTTTCTCTCGAAAGAATATGTAAGAATACCACGTTATAAGGAAATACAGTGTTGCAGAGTAAAGACAAATACGTACGTATTGGAAACACTTTAGGAGAAGAAATAACGCATCATACAAAATTACCTTGTATCTCCTAAACAACACGTTGTAACTCGAAAAGATTTGGTGTGGCGTGTACGTCTAAACGTCTAGCCTCAAAAGAGTAGCCACAGGAGAATTTTCTTTCGTCATAATATTTCAGAAAACCACGTTTTAAGGAAATCCCGCATCGTGCGAAATTACCTTGTTTTTCCCAAACAAGACCTTGTAACCCGAAAATCGCTTGGTGTTGCATGTATGTCTAAGCGTGTAGCCTCAAAAGAGAAGGCACAGGAGAGTTTTCTCTCTAAAGAATATGTAAGAATACCACATTATAAGGAAATACAGTGTTGCAGAGTAAAGCAAATACGTATGTATTGGAAACACTTTAAATAAGAAATAACGCATCTTACAAAAATAGCTTGTATCTCCTAAACAACACGTTGTAATTCGGAATGATTTGATGTGGCTTGTACGTCTAAACGTGTAGCCTCAAAGGAGAACCCACAGGAGAATATTCTTTCTTCAAATGTAGCCGCCAGCAGCTACATGTAAACTGGGTTACCTGTTGAGAGAATTTTGGGGTCATAGGGAAGAGCGGCGAAAAGAACGTACGGCTAAGTCAATGTTCACTGATCAAAGCCGTAAACTTTAATGGCGCCGGACCTTTTAACAGTTTGGGCAAACCCTCCCCCCAGACTCCAGGCTGAGTTCCGGTGGAAGTTGTCTAGCTTCTCTTGGAGGTCTTCGTCTTGACTGCTCCGGCAGCTGGGTGGGTCACCTGTTTAATTCAGGAATCCCTATACCAGGAAGAACAATGAACTTAACCTTTACTACGTGCACTCCACCCTAGGTGGAGCAGAATCCTGGCTAACTGGGAGAAGTTAACCTTGACCAAAGTCAAACTCTGACCAAGTGCAAGACTGCCCCAATATGGCTCTGTACATGTCCTCCCTTTTTTTATTAATTTGAACACGAGGAGGTAGAAAACAAGTGGATAAATATCCTTCATAAGAAGGCGGGCCTTAACCAGGAGGGGAAGCATTGACCGTAATTCCTCTTAAATATTGTATAACGTCTTTTTCAGAGGAGGGGTAATAGGCTCCCTTATTATTTTAAGGACAGCCTCTCGACGTTAACCCCTATGCAATTAGGTGTACTTCCTGGGGACTCAGAAGCAGAAATTCACCTCCCCATGCAGTGCTTTGCCTCGCACGTCTCGCTGGTACCCATGTTTGTTCATAAACAAACACACATAGATCTGAGTTCTATGTGGCTCCCTCTTTGGAGATCCACTTGTGTAAGTTTTGAAGCCAGGGGGGTCTGCAAGTGTCTTTAACAGACATGTAATCTCTCCATCCAGGTGAGCCTGGGTGGAGACAGCCAGTCTGCTTAACAGACAAGGTCAAGAGTTAAAGGTGGAATAGGATTAACTTGTCCCAGAAGTATCCAATTCAGTTGTAAATTAACAACTTTAAGGATCCAAAGCTTGGCCTCTGAGGTGGGAGAGGTAGCCTTGTGAATCAAGAGATATGCTGTTACTTCTCAGGAAAAGTGGAGACTATATGTTAAATTAACACAGCTGGCTGAAGATTGTTAGCCATCTTCAAAATTGGAATCTTCAAAATTGGAATTATTTCTAGACCAGTCTATGGTTGAGTCAGCTGAGCACAATAAGGAGAAGAGTCATTTTAACTCTTCTAATTAATTTTTCCTAAGCTAGCATAACAGTCTCCATGTTCTGTCCCACAAAGTCTAAAAGCTTGAAGCTAGGCAATTTATCTAACCTGGGACATTTAACAATTGAGGTAAGTCAAGAACATATATCCAATATAGCTCTTATGTTACCATGGTCTGGGCATTCAGCAAGCACAGTCAGCATATCTTCTGCAGCATTCTGTGGAAAAAACAGAGGACATGCCTTCTCCCCCAATATTAAATCAGGATCATGGCATATGTTAGTAAGTGAATTCCTTCATTTCACCTAGACATCAATATGCCTAATTACAAGATGTCATATACATTTAGCAAGGAGTTTCTTGGCATCCAATTTTTAAAATTTTTTTAAAAACATGCAAGCATAATTTAAATTATATGCACAGGGACACAATTTCCCCTCTCTTCTTTCTTCCAAGATATTGTTTTATTAATTTAAGTTGGAACACAAAGTATAAACCATAACATAGGCAATAACTATGTAATTATATAAAATATAGTTGCTTTTTCTGTTAGAGCAGTTGCAACTAGACAGCCTAAAAATGAATCATTAGTCACATGTACATATTTTTTTAATCTTTTAAATTAGAAATATGAATATCATTTATCTGTAATAACTAAGTCCTCTAGGATTAACACCATTACGTGGTAGAGGTAGAAATTGAGGACATCAAGAACAAATCTTTATAATTTGATGTGCACAAAATATAAAATTATTTCAAATACCTAAAGGACAGTCATTTAGAGAATATATCCTTTGTTCTTAGAAATTTGAATCACATTTGTACAAACTGTAGAAATTAAGAATTTGCAGTATTAAAAATGGACCAATTTTAAGCAATTATAAACCATGAGCTATGTATATCTACTATTATTAAAAGCTTGACCTTTAACATCTTAAAAATAGCTGCTATAGCACCCAATTCAGGTATCTGTGTTGAAGCAGGGAGAAACTTAAAGGAATAAACATGTGATCTGATAGTACAAATTATCTTTTGGATAACAATTATTAATTTTGCCTAAAAATGCTTACCATGTAATAGACCAACCATTAATAATAAATTTGATTGTTGCTTGAAGCAAGGAACAAACGTTTCCTACCTTGAAAACAGAGGTTTAAGACCTTCTGTGGCAAGCTTAAAATGAGGTAAATAAGATAAAGCCAATTAATATATCTTAACAACCTTTGAAAATCATTTACCTAAAAATTCTAAAAGTCTATAGGAGCAAGGGCCTGTAACAAACATTCTATGAACATTATACACTGAAAATTTTAAGATCTTAACTTCTAGTATTGAAACAGAGACAAAACACTTTTTCTCACAAGACATAAGGCGGTTAGCCATTCCCTGAGGCAAAACTTTCTAATGAAATTGTTTTGTTGTCTCTTTAAAATTAGAAGCAAATGCTTTTATAATTATCAGAATGTAAAGCAAAAAACCAACCCTTTAAATTTACAATAATTTTATAGGGAGTAGACAGGCCAAATGTTAATGCTTTTATAGCCTCCTTGACCTTTCATAGATTTGAACTGCATTTTAACCCACACCTGGATAAGTCAAAAACCTTTTTTTTTTTTTTTTTTTTTAAACCAAACACTCCCTAGGTGGGGCCTGTAAGGCAGAAACAATTTCTCAAAACTTCCTCACTAGCTTCCCCTGAGGCAACTCTAAGCTTTGCATTAACTCAAATGTAAATTTTTTTTATCTGCCCTAGGATCCACCTTGAGTCCTTGGCAAGGACATTGTATGAGATTCCTCAAATGTAAATATCTTCTAATCTGAGCCTTTTATCTAAGACCAGACCCAAACCTACAAGGACAATTTAAGGATTAAACAAAAGAAACCTGTAATTTCATGGTCAAAGGAACCTACTTGATATCAAATACATTTCTACAGAGATCTCCTTTTTAATCTTGGAGGGTTAAATTTTGCTCCTACCATTGTAGCCTATAAACTTGTGGAAAAGAGGCAATGGGCCTCTAAAACCCATAGCTGCATCACTCTCAAAATTATCTTAATTACAAAATGTTAACTACGAGCCTGCAAACTGAAAACTGTAGCCAATGACACACTGATTTTTATTGTAACTCAATGTTTTCTTGCAATATTAGAGCACAATTGTAATTTTGGAAGCAAATCCCAATTTTAAACAATCTATTTTCTTTAAAATTAATGGCAAACACATATTTACAGCACAAGGTTTGTCTGCCAGTTCTTATGTTCAAGTGTATAACAGTGTAACTTATTAAAGAGACAATATTTTAAATCTTAATCTTCATTAAGTCTAATCTCCAGGCCAAGATTCACATGAAACACCATGCCAATTTAGGAGCGTCCCAAAGGCCTGTATTTCCTGGATTGCGTCATGCCATGTGGTGTTCAAAATGGCGACTACCCTAAACTACCAGCCTTAACCATCATGCCACGTGTTCAAAATGGCGACTACCCTAAACTACCAGCCTTAACCATCATGCCACGTGTTCAAAATGGCGACTACCCTAAACTACCAGCCTTAACCATCATGCCACGTGTTCAAAATGGCGACTACCCTAAACTACCAGCCTTAACCTGACTTTTGTTAATAACATTATACCTTTTAAATCATGTGCAGTGACTTAAGCCAATACTCTATAGTCAAGACATGCAAAATATACCTTTAAATCCAATTATAAACAAGAACAAAGCATGAGTGGCGTTAGGCCACGTGTAGTTAGTTAAGATAGCTCTAACACTGAATCACCAGTTTTAAACTAACCTTTTCTTAATAACACTATACCTTTTACATAATAACCAATTAATTTATAACTCTTTAGTCAAGAAATGTAAAGCCTTATATCATTAAAACCAATTAGAAACATGTATAAAGCGACTACATGAATTTCACAAGCCAAACCAAGGTCTTCCCAAATCTCGAGGTTTCTGGGCTTTTAAGAGCGGCTTTTTCCCCAGCCATGTTTCTGTCTTGGGTGAGTGAGCTACGCTGCCGCGGCGTGGCTTTGAATCAATCCCCACACAAACTGTGGCTAGCTCAAGAGGTTACCAGCAGATGTAATCTTTACCAATTTTTTCTTTTTAACATGAAACAGTCATTCACACAAAGACACAGAGAGGACATAAACATACACATAGACAGTCGGTCGGTGCACCGGGACAAACACGGAAAGATACACAGAAAGTTAAGCGTGCTTGTTAAGCAATTGCATCCATTTTCCTCTTTAAACAGCTCTTAGAAGCTGTGGACATATGCCTATTTTTAAAAACCCCTTTCTTTTCGCCGAAATCAGCTCTTACGAGCTTTGGGCAAATGCCTACCAAATTCCTTCCCCATATTTCCCTATCTTATCAACCCAAGCAGTCCTGCGCTGGGTCCACGCAGTATGCTTGAAAAACTGTATCCATTCCTGCACTCACAACCATAGACACGAATTCACTAGCGCTAGTTTTGCCCTCTATGTTGCTTACCGTGCGGACACCATTAATTTTCACCTTTTCCACGAAGCTTCGCTGGATAGGGCTACCTCAAGAAATTCTCTCGTGCCAGGTCTTCCCACGTTCAGGCGCCACTATGTAGCCGCCAGCAGCTACATGTAAACTGGGTTACCTGTTGAGAGAATTTTGGGGTCATAGGGAAGAGCGGCGAAAAGAACGTATGGCTAAGTCAATGTTCACTGATCAAAGCCGTAAACTTTAATGGCGCCGGACCTTTTAACAGTTTGGGCAAACCCTCCCCCCAGACTCCAGGCTGAGTTCCGGTGGAAGTTGTCTAGCTTCTCTTGGAGGTCTTCGTCTTGACTGCTCCGGCAGCTGGGTGGGTCACCTGTTTAATTCAGGAATCCCTATACCAGGAAGAACAATGAACTTAACCTTTACTACGTGCACTCCACCCTAGGTGGAGCAGAATCCTGGCTAACTGGGAGAAGTTAACCTTGACCAAAGTCAAACTCTGACCAAGTGCAAGACTGCCCCAATATGGCTCTGTACATTCAAAATTTGTCAGAAAACCATGTTTTAAGGAAATCCCGCATCGTGCGAAATTATCTTGTTTTTCCTAAACAAAACTTTGTAACTCGAAAAGCTTTGGTGTTGCGTGTATGTCTAAGCGTGTAGCCTGAAAAGAGAAGGCACAGGAGAGTTTTCTCTAGAAAGAATATGTAAGAATACCACGTTATAAGGAAATACAGTGTTGCAGAGTAAAGCAAATATGTATGTATTGGAAACACTTTAAAGAAGAAATAACACATCGTACAAAATTAGCTTTTATCTCCTAAACAACACGTTGTAACTGAAAAGATTCTAAACGTGTAGCCTCAAAGGAGAACCCACAGGAGCATATTCTTTCGTCAAAATTTGTCAGAAAACTACGTTTTAAGGAAATCCCGCATCGTGCGAAATTATCTTGTTTTTCCTAAACAACACTTTGTAACTCGAAAGCTTTGGTGTTGTGTGTATGGCTAAGCGTGTAGCCTCAAAACAGAAGGCAGAGGAGAGTTTTCTCTGGAAAGAATATGTAAGAAAACCACATTATAAGGAAATACAGTGTTGCTTAGTAAAGACAAATATTTTCATATTGGAAACATTTTAGGAGAAGAAATAAAGCTTCGTACAAAATTGGATTGTATCTCTTAAACAACACGTTGTAACTCGAAAAGATTTGGTGTGGCGTGTACGTTTAAACGTGTAGCCTCAAAAGAGAACCCACAGGAGAATTTTCTTTTGTCAAAATGTGTCAGAAAACCACGTTTTAAGGAAATACGGCATTGTGCAAAATTATCTTGTTTTTCCTAATCAACACGTTTTAACTCGAAAAGCTTTGGTGTTGCGTTTATGTCTAAGCGTGTAGCCTCAAAAGAGAATGCA
Organism: Apodemus sylvaticus; assembly: GCF_947179515.1. NCBI lineage: Eukaryota > Metazoa > Chordata > Mammalia > Rodentia > Muridae > Apodemus > Apodemus sylvaticus. The sequence goes on along the minus strand of NC_067484.1, from coordinate 97,709,381 downwards.
CAGGAGAGTTTTCTCTCGAAAGAATATGTAAGAATACCACGTTATAAGGAAATACAATGTTGCAGAGTAAAGACAAATACGTATGTATTGGAAACACTTTACGAGAAGAAATAACGCATCTTACAAAATTAGCTTGTATCTCCTAAACAACACGTTGTAACTCGAAAATATTTGGTGTGGCATGTACGTCTAAACATGGAGCCTCAAAAGAGAACCCACAGGAGAATTTTCTTTCGTCAAAATTTGTCAGAAATCCACGTTTTAAGGAAATCCCACATCGTGCTTAATTATCTTGTTTTTCCTAAACAACGTGTCGTAACTCGAAAAGCTTTGGTGTTGCATGTATGTCTAAGCATGTAGCCTCAAAAGAGAGGACACAGGAGAGTTTTCTCTCGAAAGAATATGTAAGAATACCACGTTATAAGGAAATACAGTGTTGCAGAGTAAAGACAAATAAGTACGTATTGGAAACACTTTACGAGAAGAAATAACGCATCGTAAAATATTAGCTTGTATCTCCTAAACAACACATTGTAACACGAAAGATTTGGTGTGGCATTAACAACTAAACATGTAGCCTCAAAAGAGAACCCAAAGGAGAATTTTCTTTCGTCAAAATTTTTCAGAAAACCACGTTTTAAGGAATTCCCGCATCGTGAGAAAATATCTTGTTTTTTCTAAACAACACGTTGTAACTCGAAAAGCTTTGGTGTTGCGTGTATGTTTAAGCGTGTAGCCTCAAAAGAGAAGGCACAGGAGAGTTTTCTCTCGAAAGAATATGTAAGAATTCCAGGTTTTATGGAAATACAGTGTTGCAGAGTAAAGACAAATACGTATATTGGAAACACTTTAGGAGAAGAAATAAAGCATCGTACAAAATTACCTTCTATCTCCTAAACAACACGTTATAATTCGAAAAAATTTGGTGTGGCATTTACAACTAAACATGAAGGCTCAAAAGAGAACCCACAGGAGAATTTTCTTTCGTCAAAATTTTTCAGAAAACCACGTTTTAAGGAAATCTCGCATCGTGCGAAATTATCTTGTTTTTCCTAAACAACACGTTGTAACTCGAAAGCTTTGGTGTTGCTTGTATGTCTAAGCGTGCAGCCTCAAAAGAAAAGGCACAGGAGAGTTTTCTCTCGAAAGAATAGGTAAGAATACCACGTTATAAGGAAATACAGTGTTGCAGAGTAAAGACAGATACTTACATATTGGAAACACTTTACGAGAAGAAATAAGGCATCGTACAAAATTAGCTTGTATCTCCTAAACAACTCGTTGTAACTCGAAAAGATTTGGTGTGGCATGTACGTCTAAACGTGTAGCCTCAAAAGAGAACCCACAGGAGAATTTTCTTTTGTAAAAATTTCAGAAAACCACATTTTAAGGAAATCCCACATCGTGCGAAATTATCTTGTTTTTCCTAAACATCAGTTGTAACTCGAAAAGCTTTGGTGTTGCGTGTATGTCTAATCATGTAGGCTCAAAAGAGAAGGCACAAGAGAGTTTTCTCTCGAAAGAATATCTAAGAATACAACGTTATAAGGAAATACAGTGTAGCAGAGTAAAGACAAATAAGTATGTATTGGAAACACTTTACGAGAAGAAATAACGCTTCGTACAAAATTAGCTTATATCTCCTAAACAACACGTTGTAACTCGAAAAGATTTGGTGTGGCGTGTACGTCTAAACGTGTAGCCTCAAAAGAGAACCCACAGGAGAATTTTCTTTCGTCAAAATTTATCAGAAAACCACGTTTTAAGGAAATCCGGCATCGTGCAAAATTATCTTGGTTTTCCTAATCAACACGTAACTCCAAAAGCTTTGGTGTTGCGTTTATGTCTAAGCGTGTAGCCTCAAAAGAGAAGGCACAGGAGAGTTTTCTCTCGAAAGAATATGTAAGAATACCACATTATAAGGAAATACAGTGTTGCAGAGTAAAGACAAATACTTATGTATTGGAAACACTTTACGAGAAGAAATAATGCATCGTAAAAATTAGCTTGTATCTCCTAAACAACACGTTGTAACTCGATAAGATTTGATGTGGCGTGTACATCTAAACGTTTAGGCTCAAAAGAGAACCCACAGGAGAATTTTCTTTCGTCAAAATTTGTCAGAAAAGCACGTTTTAAGGAAATCCCACATCGTGCGAAATTATCTTGTTTTTCCTAAACAACACGTTGTAACTCGAAAAGCATTGGTGTTGCGTGTATGTCTAAGCGTGTAGGCTCAAAAGTGAAGGCACAGGAGCGTTTTCTCTTGAACGAATATGTACAAATACCACGTTATAAGGAAATACAGTGTTGCAGAGTAAAGACAAATACATACGTATTGGAAAGAGTTTACGAGAAGAAATAACACTTCGTGCAAAATTAGCTAATATCTCCTAAACAACACGTTGTAACTCAAAAAGTTTTGCTGTGGTGTGTACGTCTAAACATTTAGCCTCAAAAGAGAACCCACAGGAGAATTTTCTTTCGTCAAAATTTGTCAGAAAACAAAGTTTTAAGGAAATCCCACATCGTGTGAAATTATCTTGTTTTTCCTAAACAACAGGTCGTAACTCGAAAAGCTTTGGTGTTGCCTGTATGTCTAAGCATGTAGCCTCAAAAGAGAAGGCACAGGAGAGTTTTCTCTCGAAAGGATATGTAAGAATACCACGTTATAAGGAAATACAGTGTTGCAGAGTAAAGACAAATACATGCGTATTGGAAACATTTTACGAGAAGAAATAACGCATCATAAAAAATTACCTTGTATATCCTAAACAACACGTTGTAACTCGAAAAGATTTGGTGTGGTGTTTACAACTAAACATGTAGCCTCAAAAGAGAACCCACAGGAGAATTTTCCTTCGTCAAAATTTTTCAGAAAACCACATTTTAAGGAAATCTCGCATCGTGCGAAATGATCTTGTTTTTCCTAAACAACACATTGTAACTCGAAAATCTTTGCTGTTGCGTGTATGTCTAAGCGTGTAGCCTCATAAGAGAAGGCACAGGAGAGTTTTCTCTCGAAGGAATATGTAAGAATAGCACGTTTTAAGGAAATACAGTGTTGCAGAGTAAAGAAAAATACGTACGTATTGGCAACACTTTACGAGAAGAAATAACGCATCAAACAAAATTAGCTTGTATCTCCTAAACAACACGTTGAAACTCGAAAGGATTTGGTGTGGCCTGTAAGTATAAACGTGTAGCCTCAAAAGAGAACCCACAGGAGAATTTTCTTATGTCAAAATTTGTCAGAAAACCACGTTTTAAGGAAATCCTGCATCGTGAGAAGTTATCTGGTTTTTCCTAAACAACACGTTATAATTCGAAAAGCTTTGGTGTTGCGTGTATGTCTAAGCGTGTAGCCTCAAAAGAGAACGCACAGGAGAGTTTTCTCTCGAAATAATATGTAAGAATACCACGTTATAAGGAAATACAGTGTTGCAGAGAAAAGACAAATACATACATATTGGAAACACTTTACGAGAAGAAATAATGCATCGTACATAATTAGCTTGTATCTCCTAAACAACAAGATGTAACTCAAAAAGATTTGATGTGGCGTGTACGTCTAAATGTGTAGCCTAAAAAGAGAACCAACAGGAGAATTTTCTTTCGTCAAAATTTGTCAGAAAACCACGTTTTAAGGAAATCCCGCATCATGTGAAATTATCTTGTTTTTCCTAAACAACACATTGTCACTCGAAAAGCTTTGGTGTTGCGTGTATGTCTAAGCATGTAGCCTCAAAAGAGAACGCACAGGAGAGTTTTCTCTCGAAAGAATATGTAAGAATACCACGTTATAAGGAAATACAGTGTTGCGGAAAAAAGAAAAATACGTACATATTGGAAACACTTTATGAGAAGAAATAACGCATCGTACAAAATTAGCTTGTATCTCCTAAATAACACGTTATAACTCGAAAAGATTTGGTGTACTATGCGTTATTTCTTCTCTTAAACTGTTTCCAATACGTACTTATTTGTCTTTACTCTGCAACACTGTATTTCCATATAATGTGGTATTCTTACATATTCTTTTGAGAGAAAACTCTCCTGTGCCTTCTCTTTTGAGGCTACACACTTAGACATACATGCAACACGAAAGCTTTTCGAGTTACAACGTGTTGTTTAGGAAAAACCAGATAATTTCGCACAATGCGGGATTTCCCTAAAACGTGATTTTCTGAAAATTTTTGACGAAAGAAAATTCTCCTATGGGTTCCCTTTTGATGCTACACGTTTAGACGTACAAGCCACACTAAATCTTTTCAAGTTACAATGTGTTGTTTAGGAGATATAAGCAAATTTTGTATGATTCGTTATTTCTTCTCGTAAAGTGTTTCCAATACGTACTTATTTGTCTTTATTCTGCAACACTGTATTTCCTTATAACGTGGTATTCTTACATATTCTTTCGAGGGAAAACTCTCCTGTGGGTTCTCTTTTGAGGCTACACGCTTAGACAAACACGCAACACCAAAGCTTTTCGAGTTACATCGTGTTGTTTAGGAAAAACAAGATAATTTCGCACGATGCGAGATTTCCATAAAACATGGTTTTCTGAAAAATTTTGACGAAAGAAAGTTCTCCTGTGGGTTCTCTTTTGAGGCTACACGTGTAGAGGTACGAGCCACACCAAATATTTTCGAGTTACAACGTGTTGTTTAGGAGATACAAGCTAATTTTGTACGATGCGTTATTTCTTCTCTTAAAGTGTTTCCAATATGTACTTATTTGTCTTTACTCAGCAACACTGTATTTCCTTATAACGTGGTATTCTTACATATTCTTTCGAGAGAAAACTCTCCTGTGCATTCTCTTTTGAGGCTACACGCTTAGACATACACGAAACAACAAAGCTGTTCGAGTTACAATGTGTTGTTTAGGAAAAACCAGATAATTTCGCACGATGCGAGATTTCCTTAAAACGTGGTTTCTGAAAAATTTTGATGAAAGAAAATTCTCCTGTGGGTTCTCTTTTGAGGCTACATGTTTAGACATACACGTCACACCAAATCCTTTCGAGTTACAACGTGTTGTTTAGGAGATACAAGCTAATTTTGTACGATGCGTTATTTCTTCTCAGAAAGTGTTTCCAATATGTACTTATTTGCCTTAAGTGTGCAAAATTGTATTTCCTTATAACGTGGTATTCTTACCTATTCTTTCAAGAGAAAACTCTCCTGTGCCTTCTCTTTTGAGGCTCCATGCTTAGACATACACGCAACACCAAAGCTATTCGAGTTACAACATGTTGTTTAGAAAAAAGGAGATGATTTCGCATGATGCGGGATTTCCTTAAAACGTGGTTTTCTGAAAAATTTTGATAAATGAAAATTCTCCTGTGGGTTCTCTTTTGAGGCTACACGTTTAGATGTACACGCCACACCAAATCCTTTCGAGTTACAACGTGTTGTTTAGGAGATACAAGCTAATTTTGTACGATGTGTTAATACTTCTAGTAAAGTGTTTCCAATACGTATGTATTTGTCTTTACTCTGCCACACTGTATTTCCTTATAACGTGGTATTCTTACATAATATTTCGAGAGAAAACTAACCTGTGCGTTCCCTTTTGAGGCTACACACTTAAACGTACAGGCAACACCAAAGCTTTTCGAGTTACAACGTGTTGTTTAGGAAAAAGAAGATAATTTTTCACGATGCAGGATTTCCTTAAAACGTAGTTTTCTGAGAAATTTTGACGAAAGAAAGTTCTCCTGTGGGTTCTTTTTTGAAGCTACACGTGTAGACTTACGAGCCACACCAAATCTTTTCGAGTTACAACGTGTTGTTTAGGAGATACAAGCTAATTTTGTACTATGCGTTATTTCTTCTCATAAAGTGTTTCCAATACGTACTTATTTGTCTTTATTCTGCAACACTGTATTTTCTTATAACGTGGTATTCTTACATATTCTTTCGAGGGAAAACTGTCCTGTGCATTCTCTTTTGAGGCTACACGCTTAGACATACACGCAACACCAAAGCTTTTCGAGTTACAAGGTGTTGTTTAGGAAAAACAAGATAATTTCGCACGATGTGAGATTTCCTTAAAACGTGGTTTCTGACAAATTTTGATGAAAGAAAATTCTCCTGTGGGTTCTCTTTTGAGGCTACATGTTTAGACATACACGTCACACAAAATCCTTTCGAGTTACAACGTATTGTTTAGGAGATACAAGCTAATTTTGTACGATGTGTGATTTCTTCTCGTAAAGTGTTTCCAATATGTAATTATTTGTCTTAACTCTGCAAAATTGTATTTCCTTATAGCGTGGTATTCTTACATATTCTTTCGAGAGAAAACTCTCCTGTGCCTTCTCTTTTGAGGCTCCACGCTTAGACATACACACAACACCAAAGCTATTCGAGTTACAACATGTTGTTTAGGAAAAAGGAGATGCTTTTGCACGATGCGGCATTTCCTTAAAAAGTGTTTTTCTGAAAAAATTTTGACGAAAGAAAATTCTCCTGTGGGTTTGCTTTTGAAGCTACATGTTATACGTACATGCCACACCAAATCTTTTCGAGTTACAACGTGTTGTTTAGGAGATACAAGCTAATATTTTACGATGTGTTAATACTTCTAGTAAAGTGTTTCCAATACGTATGTATTTGTCTTTACTCTGCAACACTGTATTTCCTTATAACGTGGTATTCTTACATATTCTTTCGAGAGAAAACTGACCTGTGTGTTCCCTTTTGAGGCTACACACTTAGACGTACAGGAAACACCAAAGCTTTTCGAGTTACAACGTGTTGTTTAGGAAAAAGAAGATAATTTTTCACGATGCAGGATTTCCTTAAAACGTAGTTTTCTGAGAAATTTTGACGAAAGAAAGTTCTCCTGTGGGTTCTCTTTTGAAGCTACACGTGTAGATTTACGAGCCACACCAAATCTTTTCGAGTTACAACGTGTTGTTTAGGAGATACAAGCTAATTTTGTACGATGCGTTATTTCTTCTCATAAAGTGTTTCCAATATGTACTTATTTGTCTTTATTCTGCAACACTGTATTTTCTTATAACGTGGTATTCTTACATATTCTTTCGAGGGAAAACTCTCCTGTGCATTCTCTTTTGAGGCTACACGCTTAGACATACACGCAACACCAAAGCTTTTCGAGTTACAAGATGTTGTTTAGGAAAAACAAGATAATTTCGCACGATGCGAGATTTCCTTAAAACCTGGTTTCTGACAAATTTTGATGAAAGAAAATTCTCCTGTGGGTTCTCTTTTGAGGCTACATGTTTAGACATACACGTCACACAAAATCCTTTCGAGTTACAACGTGTTGTTTAGGAGATACAAGCTAATTTTGTACGATGTGTGATTTCTTCTCGTAAAGTGTTTCCAATATGTACTTATTTGTCTTAACTCTGCAAAATTGTATTTCCTTATAGCGTGGTATTCTTACATATTCTTTCGAGAGAAAACTCTCCTGTGCCTTCTCTTTTGAGGCTCCACGCTTAGACATACACACAACACCAAAGCTATTCGAGTTACAACATGTTGTTTAGGAAAAAGGAGATGATTTCGCACGATGCGGGATTTCCTTAAAAAGTGGTTTTCTGAAAAATTTTCACGAAAGAAAATTCTCCTGTGGGTTCGCTGTTGAGGCTACATGTTTAGACGTACACGCCACAGCAAATCTTTTCGAGTTACAACGTGTTGTTTAGGAGATACAAGCTAATTTTTTACGATGCGTTATTTCTTCTCGTAAATTGTTTCCAATACATACGTATTTGTCTTTACTCTGCAACACTTTATTTCCTTATAACGTGGTATTCTTACATATTCTTTCGACAGAAAACTATCCTGTGCGTTCCCATTTGGGGCTATACACTTAGATGTACAGGCAGCACCAAAGCTTTTCGAGATACAACTTGTTGTTTAGGAAAAACAAGATAATATCGCACGATGCGGGATCTCCTTAAAACGTGGTTTTCTGAAAAATTTTGACAAAAGAAAATTCTCCTGTGGGTTCTCTTTTGAGGCTACACGTTTAGACGTGCACGCCACACCATATCTTTTCGAGTTACAACGTATTGTTTAGGAGATACAAGCTCATTTTGTACGATTCGTTATTTGTTCTCGTAAAGTGTTTCCAATAAGTACGTATTTGTCTCTACTCTGCAACACTCTATTTCCTTATCACGTGGTATTCTTACCTATTCTTTCGAGAGAAAACTCTCCTGTGCCTTCTCTTTTGAGGCTCCACGCTTAGACATACACGCAACACCAAAGTTTTTCGAGTTAAAACATGTTGTTTAGGAAAAAGAAGGTGATTTCGCACGATGCGGTATTTCCTTAAAACGTCGTTTTCTTAAAAATTTTGACCAAAGAAAATTCTCCTGTGGGTTTTCTTTTGAGGCTACACGTTTAGACGTACACGCCACACCTAATCTTTTCGAGTTACAATGTGTTGTTTAGGAGATACAAGCTAATATTGTACGATGCGTTAATTCTTCTAGTAAAGTGTTTCCAATAGGTACGTATTTGTCTTTACTCTGCAACACTGTATTTCCTTATAACGTGGTATTCTTACATATTCTTTCGAGGGAAAACTATCCTGTGTGTTCCCTTTTGAGGCTACACACTTAGACATACAGGCAACACCAAAGCTTTTCGAGTTACAACGTGTTGTTTATGAAAAACCAGATAATATCGCACGATGCGGGATTTCCTTAAAACGTGGTTTTCTGACAAATTTTGACGAAAGAAAATTCTCCTTTTGGTTCTCTTTTGAGGCTACACATTTAGACGTACACGCCACACCTTCTCCTTTCGAGTTACCACGTGTTGTTTAGGAGATACAAGCTAATTTTTTACGATGCGTTATTTCTCCTTGTAAAGTGTTTCCAATATGTACGTATTTGTAATTACTCTGCAACACTGTATTTCCTTATAACGTGGTATTCTTTCCTATTCTTTTGAGAGAAAACTCTCCTGTGCCTTATCTTTCGAGGCTCCACGCTTAGACATACACGCAACACCAAAGCTATTCGAGTTACAACATGTTGTTTAGGAAAAAGAAGATGATTTCGCATGATGCGGGATTTCCTTAAAACGTGGTTTTCTGAAAAATTTTGATGAAAGAAAATTCTCCTGTGGGTTCTCTTTTGAGGCTACACATTTAGAAGTACACGCCACACCAAATCTTTTCGAGTTACAGCGTGTTGTTTAGGAGATACTAGTTAATTTTGTATGATGCGTTAATTCTTCTCGTAAAGTGTTTCCAATACGTACGTATTTGTCTTTACTCTGCAACAGTGTATTTCTTTATAACGTGGTATTCTTACATATTCTTTCGAGAGAAAACTCTCCTGTGCGTTCCCTTTTGAGGCTACACACTTAGACATACACGCAACACCAAAGCTTTTCTAGTTGCAGCGTGTTGTTTAGGAAAAGCAAGATAATTTCGCACGATGCGGGATTTCCTTAAAACGTGGTTTTATGACAAATTTTGACGAAAGAAAATTCTCCTGTGGGTTCTCTTTTGAGGCTACAGGTTTAGACGTACACGCCACACCAAATCCTTTCGAGTTACAACGTGTTGTTTAGGAGATACAAGCTAATTTTGTACGATGCGTTATTTCTTCTCATAAAGTGTTTCCAATACATATGTATTTGTCTCTACTCTGCAACACTGTATTTCCTTATAACGTGGTATTCTTACCTATTCTATCAAGAGAAAACTCTCCTGTGCCTTCTCTTTTGAGGCTCCATGCTTAGACATATAGGCAACACCAAAGCTATTCGAGTCACAACATGTTGTTTAGGAAAAAGAAGATGATTTCGCACGATGCGGGATTTCCTTAAAACGTCGTTTTCTGAAAAATTTTGACGAAAGAAAATTCTCCTGTGGGTTCTCTTTTGAGGCTACACATTTAAACGTACACGCCACACCAAATCTTTTCGAGTTACAACGTGTTGTTTAGGAGATACAAGCTAATTTTGTACGATGCTTTAATTCTTCTAGTAAAGTGTTTCCAATACGTAAGTATTTTTCTTTACTCTGCAACACTGTATTTCCTTATAACATGGTATTCTTACATATTTTTTCAAGAGAAAACTCTCCTGTGCCTTCTCTTTTGAGGCTCCCCGCTTAGACATACAGGCAACACCAAAGCTATTCTAGTTACAACATGTTGTTTAGGAAAAAGAATATGATTATGCACGATGCGGGATTTCCTTTATCGTGGTTTTCTGAAAAATTTTGACGAAAGAAAATTCTTCTGTGGGTTCTCTTTTGAGATTACACGTTTAGGCATACACGCCACACCAAATCTTTCCGAGTTACAATGTGTTGTTTAGGAGATACAAGCTAATTTTGTAATATGCGATATTTCTTATTGTAAAGTGTTTCCAATATGTACGTATTTGTCTTTAGTCTGCAAAACTGTATTTCCTTATAACGTGGTATTCTTACATATTCTTTTGAGAGAAAACTCTCTTGTGCATTCTCTTTGGAGGCTACACGCTTAGACATACACGCAACACGAAAGCTTTTCGAGTTACAATGTGTTGTTTAGGAAAAACAAGATAATTTCGCACAATGCGGGATTTCCTTAAAATGTGGTTTTCTGAAAATTTTTGAGGAAAGAAAATTCTCCTGTGGGTTCTCTTTTGAGGCTACACGTTTAGACGTACATGCCACACCAAATCTTTTCGAGTTACAACGTGTTGTTTAGGACATACAAGCTAATTTTGTACAATGGGTTATTTCTTCTCATAAAGTGGTTCCAATATGTACGTATTTGTCTTTACTCTGCAACACTGTATTTCCTTATAACGTGGTATTCTTACATATTCTTTCGAGAGAAAACTCTCCTGTGCGTTTCCCCTTGAGGCTACACGCTTAGACATACACGCAACACGAAAGCTTTTCGAGTTACAACGTGTTGTTTAGGAAATAAGATAATTTTGCCCGATGCGGGATTTCCCTAAAATGTTGTTTTCTGAAAAATTTTGATGAAAGAAAGTTCTCCTGTGGGTTCTCTTTTGAGGCTACCCGTGTAGACGTACGAGCCACACCAAATCTTTTCCAGTTACAACGTGTTGTTTAGGAGATACAAGCTAATATTGTACGATCCGTTATTACTTCTTGTAAATGGTTTCAAATACCTACATATTTGTCTTTACTCTGCAACACTGTATTTCCTTATAACGTGGTATTCTTACATATTCTTTCGAGGGAAAACTCTCCTGTGCATTCTCATTTGAGGCTACACGCTTAGACATATACGCAACACCAAAGCTTTTCGAGTGACAACGTGTTATTTAAGAAAAACAAGATAATTTCGCACGATGCGGGATTTCTTTAAACGTGGTTTTCTGACAAATTTTGATGAAAGAAAATTCTCCTGTGGGTTCTCTTTTGAAGCTACACGTTTAGACGTACACGCCACACCAAATCTTTTCGAGTTACAACGTGTTGTTTAGGAGATACAAGCTAATACTGTACGATGGGTTATTTATTCTCATAAAGTTTTTCCAATACGTACGTATTTGCCTTTACTCTGCAACACTGTATTTCCTTATAACGTCTTATTCTTACATATTCTTTCGAGAGAAAACTATCCTGTGCTTTCCCTTTTGAGGATGCACACTTAGACATACACGCAACACCAAAGCATTTCAAGTTACAAGGTGTTGTTTAGGAAAAACAAGATAATTTCGCACGATGCAGGATTTCCTTAAAACGTTGTTTCTGACAAATTTTGACGAAAAAAATTCTCCTGTGGGTTCTCTTTTGAGGCTACATGTTTAGACGTATACCCCACACCAAATGTTTTCGAGGTACAAGGTGTTGTTTAAGAGATACAAGCTAATTTTGTACGATGCATTATTTCTTCTCTTAATGTGTTTCAAATACGTATGTATTTGTCTTTATTCTGCAACACTGTATTTCGTTATATCGTGGTATTCTTAGTTATTCTTTCGAGAGAAAACTATCCTGTGCGTTCCCTTTTGAGTTCACACACTTAAACATACACGCAACACCAAAGCTTTTCGAGTTACATCGTGTTGTTTAGGGAAAACAAGATAATTTTGCAAGATGCGGGATTTCCTTAAAACGTGGTTTTCTGACAAATTTTGAGGAAAGAAAGTTCTCCTGTCGGTTCTCCTTTGAGGCTACACGTGGAGACCTACGAGCCATACCAAATCTTTTCGAGTTACAAGGTGTTGTTTAGGAGATAGAAGCTAATTTTTTACGATGCTTTATTTCTTCTCAGAAAGTGTTTCCAATATGTACGTATTTGTCTTTACTCTGCAAAACTGTATTTCCTTATAACGTGGTATTCTTACATATTCTTTCGAGAGAAAAGCCTCCTGTGCGTTCTCTTTTGAGGCTACACGCTTAGACATACACACAACACCAAAGCTTTTTGAGTTACATCGTGTTGTTTCGGAAAAACAAGATAATTTCGCATGATGCGGGATTTCTTTAAAACGTGGTTTCTGACAAATTTCGATGAAAGAAAATTCTCCTGTGGGTTCTCTTATGAGGCTACACGTTTAGACGTACATGCCACACCAAATCCTTCCGAGTTACAACGTGTTGTTTAGGAGATACAAGCTAATTCTGTAAGATGCGTTATTTCTTCTTGTAAAGTGTTTAAAATATGTAAGTATTGGTCTTTACTCTGCAACACTGTATTTCCTTATAACGTGGTATTCTTACACATTCTTTCGAGAGAAAACTCTCCTGTGTATTCTCTTTTGAGGCTACACGCTTACACATACACGCAACACCAAAGGTTTTCGAGTTACAACGTGTTGTTTAGGAAAAACAAGATAATTTCGCACGATGCGGGATTTCCTTAAAACGTGGTTTTCTGAAAAATTTTGCAGAAAGAAAATTCTCCTGTGGGTTCTCTTTTGAGGCTACATGTTTAGACGTACACGCCACACCAAATCTTTTCGGGTTACAAGGTGCTGTATAGGAGATACAAGCTAATTTTGTACGATGCGTTATTTCTTCTCTTAAAGTGTTTCCAATACGTACATATTTGTCTTTAATCTGCAACACTGTATTTCTTAATAACGTGGTATTTTTACATATTCTTTCGAGAGAAAAGTATCCTGTGCGTTCCCTTTTGAGGCTACACACTTAGACTTACACGCAAAACCAAAGTTTTCGAGTTACAACCTGTTGTTTCGGAAAAACAAGATAATTTCGCAAGATGCGGGATTTCCTTAAAAAGTGGTTTCTGACAAATTTTGACGAAAGAAAATTCTCCTGTGGGTTCTCTATTTCTTCTCGTAAAGTGTTTCCAATAGGTGCGTATTTGTCTTTACTCTGCAACACTGTATTTCGTTATAACTTGGTATTCTTACATATTCTTTCTAGAGAAAACTCTCCTGTGCCTTCTCTTTTGAGGCTACACACTTAGACATACATGCAACACGAAAGCTTTTCGAGTTACAACGTGTTGTTTAGGAAAAACAAGATAATTTCGCACGATGCGGGATTTCCTTAAAACGTGATTTCTGAAAAATATTGACGAAAGAAAATTCTCCTATGGGTTCTCTTTTGAGGCTACACATTTAGACGTACATGCCACACCAAATCTTTTCGAGTTACAACGTGTTGTTTAGGAGAGACAAGCTAATTTTGTATGATGCATTATTTCTTCTCATAAAGTGTTTCCAATTCGTACTTATTTGTCTTTACTCTGCAACACTGTATTTCCTTATAACGAGGTATTCTTACATATTCTTTCGAGAGAAAACTCTCCTGTGCCTTATCTTTTGAGGCTGCACACTTAGACATACCCGCAACACGAAAGCTTTTCGAGTTACAACGTGTTGTTTAGGAAAAACAAGATAATTTCGCACGATGCGGGATTTGCTTAAAACGTGATTTTCTGAAAAATTTTGACGAAAGAAAATTCTCCTATGGGTTCTCTTTTGAGGCTACACGTTTAGATGTACACGCCACACCAAATCTTTTCGAGTTACAACGTGTTGTTTAGGCGATACAAGCTAATTTTGTACGACGCGTTATTTCTTCTCATAAAGTGTTTCTAATACATATGTATTTGTCTTTACTCTGCAACACTGTATTTCCTTATAACTTGGTATTCTTACATATTCTTTCGAGAGAAAACTATCCTGTGCCTTCTCTTTTGAGGCTACACGCTTAGAGATACACGCAACACCAAAGCTTTTCGAGTTGCAACGTGTGGTTTAGGAAAAACAAGATAATTTCGCCCGATGCGGGATTTCCTTAAAACGTGATTTTCTGAAAAATTTTGACGAAAGAAAATTCTCCTATCGGTTCTATTTTGAGGCTACACGTTTAGACGTACACGCCACCCCAAATCTTTTCGAGTTACAACGTGTTGTTTAGGAGATACATCCTAATTTTGTACGATGTGTTATTTCTTCTCATAAAGTGTTTCCAATATGTATGTATTTGTCTTTACTCTGCAACACTGTATTTCGTTATAACTTGGTATTCTTGCATATTCTTTCGAGAGAAAACTATCCTGTGCCTTTTCTTTTGAGGCTACACGCTTAGACATACATGCAACACCAAAGCTTTTCGAGTTGCAACGTGTTGTTTAGGAAAAATAAGGTATTTTCGCACGAAGCAGGAGTTCCTTATAACGTGATTTTCTGAAAATTTTTGACGAAAGAAAATTCTCCTATGGGTTCTCTTTTGAGGATACACGTTTAGACGTACATGCCACACCAATTCTTTTCGAGTTACAACGTTTGTTTAGGAGATACAACCTAATTTTGTACGATGCGTTATTTCTTCTCATAAAGTGTTTCCAATACGCATGTATTTGTCTTTACTCTGCAACACTGTATTTCATTATAACTTGGTATTCTTACATATTCTTTCGAGAGAAAACTATCCTGTGCCTTCACTTTTGAGACTACACGCTTAGACATACACGCAACACCAAAGCTTTTCGAGTTGCAAAGTGTTGTTTAGGAAAAATAAGATAATTTCGCACGATGCGGGATTTCCTTAAAACGTGATTTTCTGAAAAATTTGACGAAAGAAAATTCTTCTATGGGTTCTCTTTTGAGGCTACACGTTTAGACGTACACGCCACACCAATTCTTTTCGAGTTACAACGTGTTGTTTAGGAAATACAACCTAATTTTGTACAATGCGTTATTTCTTCTCATAAAGTGTTTCCAATACATATGTATTTGTCTTTACTCTGCAGCAATGTAATTCATTATAACTTGGTATTCTTACATATTCTTTCGAGAGAAAACTATCCTGTGCCTTCTCTTTGAGGCTACACTCTTAGACATACACGCAACACCAAAGCTTTTCGAGTTGCAAAGTGTTGTTTAGGAAAAATAAGATAATTTCGCACGATGCGGGATTTCCTTAAAACGTGATTTTCTGAAAAATTTTGACCAAAGAAAATTCTCCTATGGGTTCTCTTTTGAGGCCACACGTTTAGACGTACATGCCACAACAAATCTTTTCGAGTTACAACGTGTTTTTTAGGAGATACAAGCTAATTTTGTACGATGCGTTATTTCTTCTCTTAAAGTGTTTCCAATACGTACGTCTTTGTCTTTACTCTGCAACACTGTATTTCCATATAATGTGGTATTCTTACGTATTCTTTCGAGAGAAGACTCTCCTTTGCCTTCTCTTTTGAGGCTACACACTTAGACATACACGCTACACAAAAGCTTTTCGAGTTACAACGTGTTGTTTAGGAAAAACAAGATAATTTCGCATGATGCGGGATTTGCTTAAAACGTGATTTTCTGAAAAATTTTGACGAAAGAAAATTCTCCTATGGGTTCTCTTTTGAAGCTACATGTTTAGACGTACACGCCACACCAAATCTTTTCGAGTTACAACGTGTTGTTTAGGAGATACAAGCTAATTTTGTACGATGCGTTATTTCTTCTCGTAAAGTGTTTCTAATACGTATGTATTTGTCTTTACTCTGCAACACTGTATTTCCTTATAACTTGGTATTCTTACATATTCTTTCGAGAGAAAACTTACCTGTGCCTTCTCTTTTGAGGCTACACGCTTAGAGATACACGCAACACCAAAGCTTTTCGAGTTGCAACGTGTGGTTTAGGAAAAACAAGATAATTTCGCACGATGCGGGATTTCCTTAAAACGTGATTTTCTGAAAAATTTTGACGAAACAAAATTCTCCTATCGGTTCTCTTTTGAGGCTACACGTTTAGACGTACACGCCACACCAAATCTTTTCGAGTTACAACGTGTTGTTTAGGAAAAACGAGATAATTTCGCACGATGCGGGATTTGCTTAAAACGTGATTTTCTGAAAAATTTTGACGAAAGAAAATTCTCATATGGGTTCTCTTTTGAGGCTACACGTTGAGACGTACACACCACACCAAATCTTTTCGAGTTACAACGTGTTGTTTAGGAGATACAAGCTAATTTTGTACGACGCGTTATTTCTTCTCGTAAAGTGTTTCTAATACGTATGTATTTGTCTTAATCTGCAACACTGTATTTCCTTATAACTTGGTATTCTTACATATTCTTTCGAGAGAAAACTTACCTGTGCCTTCTCTTTTGAGGCTACATGCTTAGAGATACACGCAACACCAAAGCTTTTCGAGTTGCAACGTGTGGTTTAGGAAAAACAAGATAATTTCGCACGATGCGGGATTTCCTTAAAACGTGATTTTCTGAAAAATTTTGACGAAACAAAATTCTCCTATCGGTTCTCTTTTGAGGCTACAGGTTTAGACGTACACGCCACACCAAATCTTTTCGAGTTACAACGTGTTGTTTAGGAGATACAAGCTAATTTTGTACGATGCATTATTTCATCTCATAAAGTGTTTCCAATATGTATGTATTTGTCTTTACTCTGCAACACTGTATTTCGTTATAACTTGGTATTCTTACATATTCTTTCGAAAGAAAACTATCCTGTGCCTTTTCTTTTGAGGCTACACTCTTAGACTTACACGCAACACCAAAGCTTTTTGAGTTGCAACGTGTTGTTTAGGAAAAATAAGATATTTTCGCACTATGCGGGATTTCCTTATAACGTGATTTTCTGAAAAATTTTGATGAAACAAAATTCTCCTATGGGTTCTCTTTTGAGGCTACACATTTAGACGTACACGCCACACCAATTCTTTTCGAATTACAACGTGTTGTTTAGGAGATACAAGCTAATTTTGTATTATGCGTTATTTCTTCTCTTAAAGTGTTTCCAATACTTACGTCTTTGTCTTTACTCTGCAACACTGTATTTCCTTATAACGTGGTATTCTTACGTATTCTTTCGAGAGAAAACTCCCCTGTGCCTTCTCTTTTGAGGCTACACAGTTAGACATACACGCTACACGAAAGCTTTTCGAGTTACAACGTGTTGTTTAGGAAAAACAAGATAATTTCGCACTATGCGGGATTTCCTTAAAACGTGATTTTCTGAAAAATTTGACGAAAGAAAATTCTCCTATGGGTTCTCTTTTGAGGCTTCATGTTTACACGTACACGCCACACCAAATCTTTCGAGTTACAACGTGTTGTTTAGGAGATACAAGCTAATTTTGTACGATGTGTTATTTCTTCTCGTAAAGTGTTTCTAATACGTATGTATTTGTCTTTACTCTGCAACACTGTATTTCCTTATAACTTGGTATTCTTACATATTCTTTCGAGAGAAAGCTATCCTGTGCCTTCTCTTTTGAGGCTACACGCTTAGAGATACACGCAACACCAAAGCCTTTCGAGTTGCAACGTGTGGTTTAGGAAAAACAAGATAATTTCGCACGATGCGGGATTTCCTTAAAACGTGATTTTCTGAAAAATTTTGACGAAACAAAATTCTCCTATCGGTTCCCTTTTGAGGCTACACGTTTAGACGTACACGCAAAACCAAATCTTTTTGAGTTACAACGTGTTGTTTAGGAGATACAAGCTAATTTTGTATGATGCGTTATTTCTTCTCATAAAGTGTTTCCAATGTATGTATTTGTCTTTACTCTGCAACACTGTATTTCCTTATAACGACGTATTCTTACATATTCTTTCGAGAGAAAACTATCCTGTGCCTTTTCTTTTGAGGCTACACGCTTAGACTTACACGCCACACCAAAGCTTTTCGAGTTGCAACGTGTTGTTTAGGAAAAATAAGATATTTTCGCATGATGCGGGATTTCCTTATAGTGTGATTTTCTGAAAAATTTTGACGAAAGAAAATTCTCCTATGGGTTCTCTTTTGAGGCTACACGTTTAGACGTACAGGCCACACCAATTCTTTTCGAATTACAACATGTTGTTTAGGAGATACAAGCTAATTTTGTATTATGCGTTATTTCTTCTCGTAAAGTGTTTCCAATACGTACGTCTTTGTCTTTACTCTGCAACACTGTATTTCCTTATAACGTGGTATTCTTATGTATTCTTTCGAGAGAAAACTCCCCTGTGCCTTCTCTTTTGAGGCTACACAGTTAGACATACACGCTACACGAAAGCTTTTCGAGTTACAACGTGTTGTTTAGGAAAAACAAGATAATTTCGCAGGATGCGGGATTTCCTTAAAATGTGATTTTCTGAAAATTTTGACGAAAGAAAATTCTCCTATGGGTTCTCTTTTGAGGCTACACGTTTAGACGTACACACCACACCAATTCTTTTCGAGTTACAACGTGTTGTTTAGGAGATACAACCTAATTTTGTACGATGCGTTATTTCTTCTCATAAAGTGTTTCCAATACGTATGTATTTGTCTTTACTCTGCAACACTGTATTTCATTATAACTTGGTATTCTTACATATTCTTTCGAGAGAAAACTATCCTGTGCCTTCGCCTTTGAGGCTACATGCTTAGACATACACGCAACACCAAAGGTTTTCGAATTGCAAAGTGTTGTTTAGGAAAAATAAGATAATTTCGCACGATGCGGGATTTCCTTAAAACGTGATTTTCTGAAAATTTTGACGAAAGAAAATTCTCCTATGGGTTCTCTTTTGAGGCTACACGTTTAGACGTACACGCCACACCAATTCTTTTCGAGTTACAACGTGTTGTTTAGGAGATACAACCTAATTTTGTACGATGCATTATTTCTTCTCATAAAGTGTTTCGATACATATGTATTTGTCTTAACTCTGCAACACTGTATTTCATTATAACTTGGTATTCTTACATATTCTTTCGAGAGAAAACTATCCTGTGCCTTCTCTTTTGAGGCTACACGCTTAGACATACAAGCAACACCAAAGCTTTTCGAATTGCAAATTGTTGTTTCGGAAAAATAAGATAATATCGCACGATGCGGGATTTCCATAAAAGTGATTTTCTGAAAAATTTTGACTAAAGAAAATTCTCCTATGGGTTCTCTTTTGAGGCCACACGTTTAGACGTACATGCCACACCAAATCTTTTCGAGTTACAACGTGTTGTTTAGGAGATACAAGCTAATTTTGTGAGATGCGTTATTTCTTTTCATAAAGTGTTTCCAATACGTATGTATTTGTCTTTACTCTGCAACACTGTATTTCATTATAACTTGGTATTCTTACATATTCTTTCGAGAGAAAACTATCCTGTGCCTTCACTTTTGAGGCTACATGCTTAGACATACACGCAACACCAAAGCTTTTCGAGTTGCAAAGTGTTGTTTAGGAAAAATAAGATAATTTCGCAAGATGCGGGATTTCCTTAAAACGTGATTTTCTGAAAATTTTGACGAAAGAAAATTCTTCTATGGGTTCTCTTTTGAGGCTACACGTTTAGACGTACACTCCACACCAATTCTTTTCGAGTTACAACATGTTGTTTAGGAGATACAAGCTAATTTTGTAAGGTGCGTTATTTCTTTTCATAAAGTGTTTCCAATACATATGTATTTGTCATTACTCTACAACACTGTATTTCATTATAACTTGGTATTCTTACATATTCTTTCGAGAGAAAACTATCCTGTGCCTTCGTTTTTGAGGCTACACGCTTAGACATACACGCAACTCCAAAGCTTTTCGAGTTGCAAAGTGTTGTTTAGGAAAAATAAGATAATTTCACAAGATGCGGGATTTCCTTAAAACGTGATTTTCTGAAAATTTTGACGAAAGAAAATTCTTCTATGGGTTCTCTTTTGAGGCTACACGTTTAGACGTACACGCCACACCAATTCTTTTCGAGTTACAACGTGTTGTTTCGGAAAAACAAGATAATTTCGCAAGATGCGGGATTTCCTTAAAAAGTGGTTTCTGACAAATTTTGACGAAAGAAAATTCTCCTGTGGGTTCTCTATTTCTTCTCGTAAAGTGTTTCCAATAGGTGCGTATTTGTCTTTACTCTGCAACACTGTATTTCGTTATAACTTGGTATTCTTACATATTCTTTCTAGAGAAAACTCTCCTGTGCCTTCTCTTTTGAGGCTACACACTTAGACATACATGCAACACGAAAGCTTTTCGAGTTACAACGTGTTGTTTAGGAAAAACAAGATAATTTCGCACGATGCGGGATTTCCTTAAAACGTGATTTCTGAAAAATATTGACGAAAGAAAATTCTCCTATGGGTTCTCTTTTGAGGCTACACATTTAGACGTACATGCCACACCAAATCTTTTCGAGTTACAACGTGTTGTTTAGGAGAGACAAGCTAATTTTGTATGATGCATTATTTCTTCTCATAAAGTGTTTCCAATTCGTACTTATTTGTCTTTACTCTGCAACACTGTATTTCCTTATAACGAGGTATTCTTACATATTCTTTCGAGAGAAAACTCTCCTGTGCCTTATCTTTTGAGGCTGCACACTTAGACATACCCGCAACACGAAAGCTTTTCGAGTTACAACGTGTTGTTTAGGAAAAACAAGATAATTTCGCACGATGCGGGATTTGCTTAAAACGTGATTTTCTGAAAAATTTTGACGAAAGAAAATTCTCCTATGGGTTCTCTTTTGAGGCTACACGTTTAGATGTACACGCCACACCAAATCTTTTCGAGTTACAACGTGTTGTTTAGGCGATACAAGCTAATTTTGTACGACGCGTTATTTCTTCTCATAAAGTGTTTCTAATACATATGTATTTGTCTTTACTCTGCAACACTGTATTTCCTTATAACTTGGTATTCTTACATATTCTTTCGAGAGAAAACTATCCTGTGCCTTCTCTTTTGAGGCTACACGCTTAGAGATACACGCAACACCAAAGCTTTTCGAGTTGCAACGTGTGGTTTAGGAAAAACAAGATAATTTCGCCCGATGCGGGATTTCCTTAAAACGTGATTTTCTGAAAAATTTTGACGAAAGAAAATTCTCCTATCGGTTCTATTTTGAGGCTACACGTTTAGACGTACACGCCACCCCAAATCTTTTCGAGTTACAACGTGTTGTTTAGGAGATACATCCTAATTTTGTACGATGTGTTATTTCTTCTCATAAAGTGTTTCCAATATGTATGTATTTGTCTTTACTCTGCAACACTGTATTTCGTTATAACTTGGTATTCTTGCATATTCTTTCGAGAGAAAACTATCCTGTGCCTTTTCTTTTGAGGCTACACGCTTAGACATACACGCAACACCAAAGCTTTTCGAGTTGCAACGTGTTGTTTAGGAAAAATAAGGTATTTTCGCACGAAGCAGGAGTTCCTGTATAACGTGATTTTCTGAAAATTTTTGACGAAAGAAAATTCTCCTATGGGTTCTCTTTTGAGGATACACGTTTAGACGTACATGCCACACCAATTCTTTTCGAGTTACAACGTTTTGTTTAGGAGATACAACCTAATTTTGTACGATGCGTTATTTCTTCTCATAAAGTGTTTCCAATACGCATGTATTTGTCTTACTCTGCAACACTGTATTTCATTATAACTTGGTATTCTTACATATTCTTTCGAGAGAAAACTATCCTGTGCCTTCACTTTTGAGACTACACGCTTAGACATACACGCAACACCAAAGCTTTTCGAGTTGCAAAGTGTTGTTTAGGAAAAATAAGATAATTTCGCACGATGCGGGATTTCCTTAAAACGTGATTTTCTGAAAAATTTGACGAAAGAAAATTCTTCTATGGGTTCTCTTTTGAGGCTACACGTTTAGACGTACACGCCACACCAATTCTTTTCGAGTTACAACGTGTTGTTTAGGAAATACAACCTAATTTTGTACAATGCGTTATTTCTTCTCATAAAGTGTTTCCATACATATGTATTTGTCTTTACTCTGCAGCAATGTAATTCATTATAACTTGGTATTCTTACATATTCTTTCGAGAGAAAACTATCCTGTGCCTTCTCTTTGAGGCTACACTCTTAGACATACACGCAACACCAAAGCTTTTCGAGTTGCAAAGTGTTGTTTAGGAAAAATAAGATAATTTCGCACGATGCGGGATTTCCTTAAAACGTGATTTTCTGAAAAATTTTGACCAAAGAAAATTCTCCTATGGGTTCTCTTTTGAGGCCACACGTTTAGACGTACATGCCACAACAATCTTTTCGAGTTACAACGTGTTTTTTAGGAGATACAAGCTAATTTTGTACGATGCGTTATTTCTTCTCTTAAAGTGTTTCCCAATACGTACGTCTTTGTCTTTACTCTGCAACACTGTATTTCCATATAATGTGGTATTCTTACGTATTCTTTCGAGAGAAGACTCTCCTTTGCCTTCTCTTTTGAGGCTACACACTTAGACATACACGCTACACAAAAGCTTTTTGAGTTACAACGTGGTTGTTTAGGAAAAACAAGATAATTTCGCATGATGCGGGATTTGCTTAAAACGTGATTTTCTGAAAAATTTTGACGAAAGAAAATTCTCCTATGGGTTCTCCTTTTGAAGCTACATGTTTAGACGTACACGCCACACCAAATCTTTTCGAGTTACAACGTGTTGTTTAGGAGATACAAGCTAATTTTGTACGATGCGTTATTTCTTCTCGTAAAGTGTAATGTCTAATACGTATGTATTTGTCTTTACTCTGCAACACTGTATTTCCTTATAACTGGTATTCTTACATATTCTTTCGAGAGAAAACTTACCTGTGCCTTCTCTTTTGAGGCTACACGCTTAGAGATACACGCAACACCAAAGCTTTTCGAGTTGCAACGTGTGGGTTTAGGAAAAACAAGATAATTTCGCACGATGCGGGATTTCCTTAAAACGTGATTTCTGAAAAATTTTGACGAAACAAAATTCTCCTATCGGTTCTCTTTTGAGGCTACACGTTTAGACGTACACGCCACACCAAATCTTTTCGAGTTACAACGTGTTGTTTAGGAAAAACGAGATAATTTCGCACGATGCGGGATTTGCTTAAAACGTGATTTTCTGAAAAATTTTGACGAAAGAAAATTCTCATATGGGTTCTCTTTTGAGGCTACACGTTGAGACGTACACACCACACCAAATCTTTTCGAGTTACAACGTGTTGTTTAGGAGATACAAGCTAATTTTGTACGACGCGTTATTTCTTCTCGTAAAGTGTTTCTAATACGTATGTATTTGTCTTAATCTGCAACACTGTATTTCCTTATAACTTGGTATTCTTACATATTCTTTCGAGAGAAAACTTACCTGTGCCTTCTCTTTTGAGGCTACATGCTTAGAGATACACGCAACACCAAAGCTTTTCGAGTTGCAACGTGTGGTTTAGGAAAAACAAGATAATTTCGCACGATGCGGGATTTCCTTAAAACGTGATTTTCTGAAAAATTTTGACGAAACAAAATTCTCCTATCGGTTCTCTTTTGAGGCTACAGGTTTAGACGTACACGCCACACCAAATCTTTTCGAGTTACAACGTGTTGTTTAGGAGATACAAGCTAATTTTGTACGATGCATTATTTCATCTCATAAAGTGTTTCCAATATGTATGTATTTGTCTTTACTCTGCAACACTGTATTTCGTTATAACTTGGTATTCTTACATATTCTTTCGAAAGAAAACTATCCTGTGCCTTTTCTTTTGAGGATACACTCTTAGACTTACACGCAACACCAAAGCTTTTTGAGTTGCAACGTGTTGTTTAGGAAAAATAAGATATTTTCGCACTATGCGGGATTTCCTTATAACGTGATTTTCTGAAAAATTTTGATGAAACAAAATTCTCCTATGGGTTCTCTTTTGAGGCTACACATTTAGACGTACACGCCACACCAATTCTTTTCGAATTACAACGTGTTGTTTAGGAGATACAAGCTAATTTTGTATTATGCGTTATTTCTTCTCTTAAAGTGTTTCCAATACTTACGTCTTTGTCTTTACTCTGCAACACTGTATTTCCTTATAACGTGGTATTCTTACGTATTCTTTCGAGAGAAAACTCCCCTGTGCCTTCTCTTTTGAGGCTACACAGTTAGACATACACGCTACACGAAAGCTTTTCGAGTTACAACGTGTTGTTTAGGAAAAACAAGATAATTTCGCACTATGCGGGATTTCCTTAAAACGTGATTTTCTGAAAAATTTGACGAAAGAAAATTCTCCTATGGGTTCTCTTTTGAGGCTTCATGTTTACACGTACACGCCACACCAAATCTTTCGAGTTACAACGTGTTGTTTAGGAGATACAAGCTAATTTTGTACGATGTGTTATTTCTTCTCGTAAAGTGTTTCTAATACGTATGTATTTGTCTTTACTCTGCAACACTGTATTTCCTTATAACTTGGTATTCTTACATATTCTTTCGAGAGAAAGCTATCCTGTGCCTTCTCTTTTGAGGCTACACGCTTAGAGATACACGCAACACCAAAGCCTTTCGAGTTGCAACGTGTGGTTTAGGAAAAACAAGATAATTTCGCACGATGCGGGATTTCCTTAAAACGTGATTTTCTGAAAAATTTTGACGAAACAAAATTCTCCTATCGGTTCCCTTTTGAGGCTACACGTTTAGACGTACACGCAAAACCAAATCTTTTTGAGTTACAACGTGTTGTTTAGGAGATACAAGCTAATTTTGTATGATGCGTTATTTCTTCTCATAAAGTGTTTCCAATGTATGTATTTGTCTTTACTCTGCAACACTGTATTTCCTTATAACGACGTATTCTTACATATTCTTTCGAGAGAAAACTATCCTGTGCCTTTTCTTTTGAGGCTACACGCTTAGACTTACACGCCACACCAAAGCTTTTCGAGTTGCAACGTGTTGTTTAGGAAAAATAAGATATTTTCGCATGATGCGGGATTTCCTTATAGTGTGATTTTCTGAAAAATTTTGACGAAAGAAAATTCTCCTATGGGTTCTCTTTTGAGGCTACACGTTTAGACGTACAGGCCACACCAATTCTTTTCGAATTACAACATGTTGTTTAGGAGATACAAGCTAATTTTGTATTATGCGTTATTTCTTCTCGTAAAGTGTTTCCAATACGTACGTCTTTGTCTTTACTCTGCAACACTGTATTTCCTTATAACGTGGTATTCTTATGTATTCTTTCGAGAGAAAACTCCCCTGTGCCTTCTCTTTTGAGGCTACACAGTTAGACATACACGCTACACGAAAGCTTTTCGAGTTACAACGTGTTGTTTAGGAAAAACAAGATAATTTCGCAGGATGCGGGATTTCCTTAAAATGTGATTTTCTGAAAATTTTGACGAAAGAAAATTCTCCTATGGGTTCTCTTTTGAGGCTACACGTTTAGACGTACACACCACACCAATTCTTTTCGAGTTACAACGTGTTGTTTAGGAGATACAACCTAATTTTGTACGATGCGTTATTTCTTCTCATAAAGTGTTTCCAATACGTATGTATTTGTCTTTACTCTGCAACACTGTATTTCATTATAACTTGGTATTCTTACATATTCTTTCGAGAGAAAACTATCCTGTGCCTTCGCCTTTGAGGCTACATGCTTAGACATACACGCAACACCAAAGGTTTTCGAATTGCAAAGTGTTGTTTAGGAAAAATAAGATAATTTCGCACGATGCGGGATTTCCTTAAAACGTGATTTTCTGAAAATTTTGACGAAAGAAAATTCTCCTATGGGTTCTCTTTTGAGGCTACACGTTTAGACGTACACGCCACACCAATTCTTTTCGAGTTACAACGTGTTGTTTAGGAGATACAACCTAATTTTGTACGATGCATTATTTCTTCTCATAAAGTGTTTCGATACATATGTATTTGTCTTAACTCTGCAACACTGTATTTCATTATAACTTGGTATTCTTACATATTCTTTCGAGAGAAAACTATCCTGTGCCTTCTCTTTTGAGGCTACACGCTTAGACATACAAGCAACACCAAAGCTTTTCGAATTGCAAATTGTTGTTTCGGAAAAATAAGATAATATCGCACGATGCGGGATTTCCATAAAAGTGATTTTCTGAAAAATTTTGACTAAAGAAAATTCTCCTATGGGTTCTCTTTTGAGGCCACACGTTTAGACGTACATGCCACACCAAATCTTTTCGAGTTACAACGTGTTGTTTAGGAGATACAAGCTAATTTTGTGAGATGCGTTATTTCTTTTCATAAAGTGTTTCCAATACGTATGTATTTGTCTTTACTCTGCAACACTGTATTTCATTATAACTTGGTATTCTTACATATTCTTTCGAGAGAAAACTATCCTGTGCCTTCACTTTTGAGGCTACATGCTTAGACATACACGCAACACCAAAGCTTTTCGAGTTGCAAAGTGTTGTTTAGGAAAAATAAGATAATTTCGCAAGATGCGGGATTTCCTTAAAACGTGATTTTCTGAAAATTTTGACGAAAGAAAATTCTTCTATGGGTTCTCTTTTGAGGCTACACGTTTAGACGTACACTCCACACCAATTCTTTTCGAGTTACAACATGTTGTTTAGGAGATACAAGCTAATTTTGTAAGATGCGTTATTTCTTTTCATAAAGTGTTTCCAATACATATGTATTTGTCATTACTCTACAACACTGTATTTCATTATAACTTGGTATTCTTACATATTCTTTCGAGAGAAAACTATCCTGTGCCTTCGTTTTTGAGGCTACACGCTTAGACATACACGCAACTCCAAAGCTTTTCGAGTTGCAAAGTGTTGTTTAGGAAAAATAAGATAATTTCACAAGATGCGGGATTTCCTTAAAACGTGATTTTCTGAAAATTTTGACGAAAGAAAATTCTTCTATGGGTTCTCTTTTGAGGCTACACGTTTAGACGTACACGCCACACCAATTCTTTTCGAGTTACAACGTGTTGTTTAGGAGATACAACCTAATTTTGTACGATGCGTTATTTCTTCTCATAAAGTGTTTCCAATACATAAGTATTTGTCTTTACTCTGCAACACTGTAATTCATTATAACTTGGTATTCTTACGTATTCTTTCGAGAGAAGACTCTCCTGTGCCTTCTCTTTTGAGGCTACACACTTAGACATACACGCTAAACGAAAGCTTTTCGAGTTACAACTTGTTGTTTAGGAAAAACAAGATAATTTCGCACGATGCGGGATTTCCTTAAAATGTGATATTCTGAAAAATTTTGACGAAAGAAAATTCTCCTATGGGTTCTCTTTTGAGGCTACACGTTTAGACGTACACGCCACACTAATTCTTTTCGAGTTACAACGTGTTGTTTAGGAGATACAAGCTAATTTTGTACGATGCGTTATTTCTTCTCTTAAAGTGTTTCCAATACGTACGTCTTTGTCTTTACTCTGCAACACTGTATTTCCTTATAATGTGGTATTCTTACGTATTCTTTCGAGAGAAGACTCTCCTTTGCCTTCTCTTTTGAGGCTACACACTTAGACATACACGCTACGCGAAAGCTTTTCGAGTTACAACTTGTTGTTTAGGAAAAACAAGATAATTTCGCAGGATGCGGGATTTCCTTAAAATGTGATATTCTGAAAAATTTTGACGAAAGAAAATTCTCCTATGGGTTCTCTTTTGAGGCTACACGTTTAGACGTACACGCCACACTAATTCTTTTCGAGTTACAACGTGTTGTTTAGGAGATACAAGCTAATTTTGTACTATGCGTTATTTCTTGTCATAAAGTGTTTCCAATACATATGTATTTGTCTTTACTCTACAGCACTGTATTTCCTTATAACGTGGTATTCTTACATATTCTTTAGAGAGAAAACTCTCCTGTGCGTTCTCTTTTTAGGCCACACGCTTAGACATACACGCAACACCAAAGCTTTTCAAGTTACAACGTGTTGTTTAGAAAAAACAAGATAATTTCGCACGATGTGGGATTTCCTTACAACGTGGTTTTCTGACACATTTTGACAGAAGAAAATTGTCCTGTGGGTTCTCTTTTGAAGCTACACGATTAGTTGTACACCCCACACCAAATATTTTCGAGTTACAACGTGTTGTTTAGGAGTTACAAGCTAATGTTTTAAGATGCGTTATTTCTTCTCGTAAAGTTTAAGTGTTTCCAATAAGTACATATTTGCCTTTACTCTGCAACACTGTATTTCCTTATAACGTGGTATTCTTACATATTCTTTCGATAGCAAACTGTCTTGTGCGTTCTCCTTTGAGGCTACACGCTTAGACATACACGCAACACCAAAGCTTTTCGAGTTACAACGTGTTGTTTAGGAAAAACAAGATAATTTCGCACGATGCGGGATTTGCTTAAAACGTGGTTTTCTGACAAATTTTGACGAAAGAAAATTCCCCTGTGGGTTCTCTTTTG
Source organism: Apodemus sylvaticus (assembly GCF_947179515.1). NCBI lineage: Eukaryota > Metazoa > Chordata > Mammalia > Rodentia > Muridae > Apodemus > Apodemus sylvaticus. The sequence continues at coordinate 97,680,769 of NC_067484.1, read as the reverse complement.
AGGCTACACGTTTAGGCGTACACGCCACACCAAATCTTTTCATGTTATTATGTTTTGTTTAGGAAATACAAACTAATTTTGTTCGATGCGTTATTTCTTCTCGTAAAGTTTAAGTGTTTCCAATAAGTACATATTTGTCTTTACTCTGCAACACTGTATTTACTTATAACGTGGAATTCCTACATATTCTTTTGGGAGAAAACTCTCTTGTGCGTTCTCTTTTGAGGCTACATGCTTAGACATACACGCAACACTAAAGCTTTTCGAGTTACAACGAGTTGTTTAGGAAAAACAAGATAATTTCGCACGATGCGGGATTTGCTTAAAACGTGGTTTTCTGACAAATTTTGACGAAAGAAAATTCCCCTGTGGGTTCTCTTTTGAGGCTACACGTTTAGACGTACACGCCACACCAAATCTTTTCATGTTATAACGTTTTGTTTAGGAAATACAAACTAATTTTGTTTGATGCGTTATTTCTTCTCGTAAAGTTTAAGTGTTTCCAATAAGTACATATTTGTCTTTACTCTGCAACACTGTATTTCCTTATAACGTGGTATTCCTACATATTCTTTTGGGAGAAAACTCTCTTGTGTGTTCTCTTTTGAGGCTACACGCTTAGACATACACGCAACACCAAAGCTTTTCGAGTTACAACGTGTTGTTTAGGAAAAACAAGATAATTTCGCACGATGCGGGATTTGCTTAAAACGTGGTTTTCTGACAAAGTTTGACGAAAGAAAATTCCCCTGTGGGTTCTCTTTTGAGGCTACACGTTTAGACGTACACGCCACACCAAATCTTTTCAAGTTATAACGTGTTGTTTAGGAAATACAAACTAATTCTGTACGATGCATTATTTCTTCTCGTAAAGATTAAGTGTTTCCAATAAGTACATATTTGTCTTTACTCTGCAACACTGTATTTCCTTATAACGTGGTATTCTTACATATTCTTTCGAGAGAAAACTCTCCTGTGCGTTTTCTTTTGAGGCTACACGCTTCGACATACACACAACACCAAAGCATTTCGTGTTACATCGTGATGTTTAAGAATAACAAGATAATTTCGCACGATGCGGGATTTCCTTAAAACGTGGTTTTCTGACAAATTTTGACGATAGAAAATTCTCCTGTGGGTTCTCTTTTGAGGCTACACGTTTATACGTATAGGCCACACCAAATCATTTTGAGTTACAACGTGTTGTTTAGGAGATACAAGCTAATTTTATAAGATGCGTTATTTCTTGTCGAAAAGTTTATGTGTTTCCAATACGTACGTATTTGCCTTTACTCTGCAACACTGCATTTCCTTATAACGTGGTATTCTTACATATTCTTTGGAGAGAAAACTCTCCTGTGCCTTCTCCTTTGAGGCTACACACTTAGACATACACGCAACCCCAAAGCTTTTCGAGTTACCATGTGTTGTTTAGGAAAAACACGATAATTTCTCACGATGCGGGATTTCCTTAAAACGTGGTTTTCTGACAAATTTTGACTAAAGAAAATTCTCCTGTGGGTTCTCTTTTGAGGCTACACCTTTAGACGTACACGCCACACCAAATCTTTTCGAGTTACAACGTGTTGTTTAGGAGATACAAGCTAATTTTGTATGATACATTATTTCTTCTAATAAATTGTTTCCAATACATACTTATTTGACTTTAATCTGCAACACTGTATTTCCTTATAACGTAGTATTCTTACATATCCTTTAGAGAAAACTCTCCTGTGTGTTTTCTCTTGAGGCTACACGCTTAGACTTACACGCAACACCAAAGCTTTTCGAGTTACAATGTGTTGTTTATGAAAAACAAGATAATTTCGCACGATGCGGGATTTCCTTAAAACGTGGTTTTCTGACAAATTTTGACGAAAGAAAATTCTCCTGTGGGTTCTCTTTTGAGGCTACATGTTTAGACGTACGTGCCACACCAAATCATTTCGAGATATAACGTGTTGTTTAGGAGATACAAGCTAATTTTTTAAGATGCGTTATTTCTTCTCGTAAAGTTTAAGTGTTTCCAATACGTACGTATTTGCCTTTACTCTGCTACACTGTATTTCCTTATAATGTGGTATTCCTATATATTCTTTCAAGAGAAAACTCTCCTGTGCATTCTCTTTTGATGCTACACACTTAGACATACACGCAACACCAAAGCTATTCGAGTTACAACGTATTGTTTAGGACAAAATAAGATAATTTCGCACGATGCGGGATTTCCTTAAAACGTGGTTTTCTGATCAATTTTGAAGAAAGAAAATTCTCCTGTGGGTTCTCTTTTGAGGCTACACGTTTAGACGTACACACCACACCAAATCTTTTCGATTTACAACGTGTTGTTTAGGAGATAGAAGCTAACTTTGTAAGATGCGTTATTTCTTCTCGTAAGTGTTTCCAATAAGTACTTATTTGTCTTTACTCTGCAACACTGTATTTCCTTATAATGTGGAATTCTTACTTATTCTTTCGAGAGAAAACTCTCCTGTGCGTTCTCTTTTGAGGCTATACCCTTAGACATACACGCAACACCAAAGCTTTTCGAGTTACAATGTGTTGTTTATGAAAAACAACATAATTTCGCACGATGCGGGATTTCCTTAAAAGGTGGTTTTCTGACAAATTTTGACGAAAGAAAATACTCCCTTGGGGTCTCTTTTGAGGCTACACGTTTAGACGTACACGCCACACCAAATCTTTTCGAGTTACAACGTGTTGTTTAGGACATACAAGCTAATTTTGTAGGTTGCGTTATTTCTTCTCACAAGGTATTTGCAATATGTACGTATTTGTCTTTACTCTGCCACACTGTATTTCCTTATAACATCGTATACTTACATATTCTTTCGAGAAAAAACTCTCTTGTGCGTTCTCATTTGAGGCTACACGCTTAGACATACACGCAACACCAAAGCTTTTTGAGTTACAACGTGTTGTTTAGGAAGAACAAGATAATTTCGCACGATGCGGGATTTCGGTAAAACGTGATTTTCTGACAAATTTTGACGAAAGAAAATTCTCCTGTGGGTTCTCTTTTGAGGCTATACTTTTAGACGTACACGCCACACCAAATCTTTTCGAGTTATAAAGTGTTGTTTAGGAGATACAAGCTAATTTTGTACGATGCGTTATTTCTTCTCGTAAAGTTTAAGTGTTTCCAATAAGTATATATTTGTCTTTACTCTGCAACACTGTATTTCCTTATAACGTGGTATTCCTACACATTCTTTTGGGAGAAAACTTTCTTGTGCGTTCTCTTTTGAGGCTACAAGTTTAGACATACACGCCACACCAAATCCTTTCGAGTTACAACATGTTGTTTAGGAGATACAGCTAATTTTGTACGATGCGTTATTTCTTCTCGTAAAGTTTAAGTGTTTCCAATAAGTACGTATTTGTCTATACTCTACAACACTGTATTTCCTTATAACGTGGTATTCTTTCATATTCTTTCGAGAGAAAACTCTCTGGTGCGTTCTCTTTGGAGGCTACACGCTTAGACATACACTCAACACCAAACCTTTTCGAGTTACAACGTGTTGATTAGGAAAAACAAGATAATTTCGCACGATGCTGGATTTCCTTAAAACGTGGTTTTCTGACAAATTTTGAGGAAAGAAAATTCTCCTATGGGTTCTCTTTTGAGGATACACGTTTAGACGTACACGTCACAACAAATCTTTTTGAGTTACAACGTGTTGTTTAGGAGATACAAGCTAATTATGTACGATGCGTTATTTATTCTTGTAAAGTTTAAGTGTTTCCAATAAGTACATATTTGTCTTTACTCTGCAACACTGTACTTCCTTATAACGTGGTATTCTTACATATTCTTTCGAGAGAAAACTCTCCTGTGCTTTCTCTTTCGAGGCTACACGCTTAGACATACACGCAACACCAAAGCTTTTGGAGTTACAATGTGTTGTTTAGGAAAAACAAGATAATTTCACACGATGCGGGATTTCCTAAAAACGTAGTTTTCTGACAAATTTTGACGAAAGAAAACTCTCCTGTGGGTTCTCTTTTGAGGCTACACGTTTAGAGGTACACAGCACACCAAATCTTTTTGAGTTACAACGTGTTGTTTAGGAGATACAAGCTAATTTATTAAGATGCGTTATTTCTTCTCGTAATGTTTAAGTGTTTCCAATATGTACGTATTTGCCTTTACTCTGCAACACTGTTTTTCCTTATAACGTGTTATTCTTACATATTCTTTCGAGAGAAAACTCTCCTGTGCGTTCTCTTTTGAGGCTACACGCTTAGACATACATGTAACACCAAAGCTTTTCGAGTTACAACGTGTTGTTTAGGAAAAACAAGATAATTTCGCATGATGCGAGATTTCCTTAAAACGTGGTTTTCTGACAAATTTTGACGAAAGAAAACTCTCCTGTGGGTTCTCTTTTGAGGCTACATGTTTAGAGGCACACGCCACACGAAATCTTTTCGAGTTACAACGTGTTGTTTAGGAGATACATGCTAATTTTGCAAGATGCGTTATTTCTCTCATAAAGTGTTTCCAATACGTACGTATTTGTCTTTACTCTGCCACACTGTATTTCCTTATAACATGGTATTCTTACATATTTTTTCGAGAGAAAACTCTCCTGTGCGTTCTCTTTTGAGGCTACACACTTAGACATACACCCACCACCAAAGCTTTTCAAGTTACAACGTGTTGTTTAGGAAGAACAAGATAATTTCTCACGATGCGGGATTTCCTTAAAACTTGGTTTTCTGACAAATTTTGACGAAAGAAAATTGTCCTGTGGGTTCTCTTTTGAGGCTACACATTTAGACGTACACACCACACCAAATCATTTTGAGTTACAACGTGTTGTTTAGGAGATACAAGCTAATTTTGTACGATGCTTTATTTCATCTCGTTAAGTTTAAGGGTTTCCAATACGTACGTATTTGTCTTTACTCTGCAACACTGTATTTCCTTATAACGTGGTATTCTTACATATTCTTTCGAGAGAAAACTCTCCTGTGTGTTCCCTTTTGAGGCTACACGCTTAGGAATACACGCAACACCAAAGCTTTTCGAGTTACAACGTGTTGTTTAGGAAAAACAAGATAATTTCGGAAGATGCGGGATTTCCTTAATACATGTTTTTTTGAAAAATTTTGACCAAAGAAAATTCTCCTGTCGGTTCTCTTTTGAGGCTACACGTTTAAACGTACACGCCACACCAAATCTTTTCAAGTTACAATGTGTTGTTAAGGAGATACAAGCTAATTTTTTATGATGCGTTATTTCTTATCGTAAAGTGTTTCCAATATGTACGTATTTTTTTTTTTTTACTCTGCCACATTGTTTTTCCTAATTACGTGGTATTCTTACATATTCTTTCGAGAAAAAAACTCTCCTTTGCATTCTCTTTTGAGGCTACACGCTTAGACATACATGCAACACCAAAGCTTTTCGAGTTACAACGTGTTGTTTAGGAAAAACAAGATACTTTCGCACGATGCGGGATTTGCTTAAAACGTGGTTTTCTGACCAATTTTGACGAAAGAAAATTCTCCTGTGGGTTCTCTTTTGAGGCTACACGTTTAGACGAACACGCCACACCAAATCCTTTCGAGTTACAACGTGTTGTTTAGGAGATACAAGCTAATTTTGTACGATGCTTTATTTCATCTCGTAAAGTTTAAGTGTTTCCAATAAGTAAGTATTTCTCTTTACTCTGCAACACTGTACTTTCTTATAACGTGGTATTCTTACATATTCTTTTGAGAGAAAACTATTCTGTGAGTTCTCCTTTGAGGCTACACGCTTAGACATACACGCAACACCAAAGCTTTACGAGTTACAACGTGTTGTTTAGGAAAAACAAGATAATTTCGCACGATGCAGGATTTCCTTAATAATTGTGGTTTTCTGACAAATTTTGACCAAAAAAAATTCTCCTGTGGGTTCTCTTTTGAGGCTACACGTTTAGACGTACACGCCACACCAAATCCTTTCGAGTTACAACGTGTTGATTAGGAAATACAAGCTAATTTTTAAGATGCGTTATAACTTCTCGTAAAGTGTTTCCAATAGGTATGTATTTGTCTTTAATCTGCAACACTGTATTTACTTATAACGTGGTATTCTTACATATTCTTTCGAGAAAAAACACTCCTTTGCGTTCTCCTTTGAGGCTACACGCTTAGACATACATGCAACACCAAAGCTTTTCGAGTTACAACGTGTTGTTTAGGAAAACAAGATAATTTTGCACGATGAGGGATTTCCGTAAAACGTGGTTTTCTCAAAAATTTTAACGATAGAAAATTCTCCTGTGGGTTCTCTTTTGAGGCTACACGTTTAGACGTACATACCACACCAAATCCTTTCGTGTTACAACCTGTTGATTAGGAGATACAAGCTAATTTTGTATGATGCGTTATTTCTTCTCGTAAAGTGTTTCCAATAAGTACGTATTTGTCTTTACTCTGCAACACTGTATTTCCGTATAACGTGGTAATCATACATATTTTTCGAGAGAAAACTCTCCTGTGTGTTCTCTTTTGAGGCTACACGCTGAGACATACACGCAACACCAAAGCTTTTCGAGTTACTACGTGTTGTTTAGGAAAAACAAGATAATTTCCCACGATACAGGATTTCGTTAATATGTAGTTTTCAGACAAAATTGACCAAAGAAAATTCTCCTGTCGGTTCTCTTTTGAGGCTACACTTTTAGACGTACACGTCACACCAAATCTTTTCGAGTTACAACGTGTTGATTAGGAGATATAAGCTAATTTTGTATGGTGCGATATTTCTTCTCGTAAAGTGTTTCCAATACTTTCATATTTGTCTTTACTCTGCAACACTGATTTCCTTATAACGTGGTATTCTTACATATTCTTTTGAGAAAAAACTCTCCTTTGCATTCTCTTTTGAGGCTACATGCTTAGACATACACGCAACATGAAAGCTTTTCGAGTTACAACTTGTTGTTTAGGAAAAACAAGATAATTTTGCACGATGAGGGATTTCCTTAAAACGTGGTTTTCTCACATATTTTGACGATAGAAAATTCTCCTGTGGGTTCTCTTTTGAGGCTACACGTTTAGACGTACACGCCACACCAAATCTTTCGAGTTACAACGTGTTGTTTAGGAGATACAAGCAAATTTTGTACGATGCTTTATTTCTTCTCGTAAAGTGTTTCCAATACATACTTATATGTCTTTACTCTGCAACACTGTATGTCCTTATAACGTAGTATTCTTACATATTCTTTCGATAGAAAACTCTCCTGTGCATTCTCTTTTGAGGCTACACGCTTAGACATACACGCAACACCAAAGCTTTTTGAGTTACAACGTGTTGTTTAGGAAAAACTAGATAATTTTGCACGATATGGGATTTCCTTAAAACGTGGTTTTCTGACAAATTTTGACGAATGAAAGTACTCCTGTGGGTTTTCTTTTGAGGCTACACGTGTAGACGTACGAGCCACACCAAATCTTTTCGAGTTACAACGTGTTGTTTAGGAGATACAAGCTAATTTTGTAAGATGCGTTAATTCTTCTCTTAAAGTGTTTCCAATAGGTACGTATTTGTCTTTACTCTGCAACACTGTATTTCCTTATAACGTGGTATTCTTACATATTCTTTCTAGAGAAAATTCTCCTGTGCGTTCTCTTTTGAGGCTACACGCTTAGACATACACGCAACTCCAAATCTTTTCGAGTTACAATGTGTTGTTTAGGAAAAACTAGATAATTTCGCACGATGCGAGATTTCCTTAAAACGTGGTTTCTGACAAATTTTGAAGAAAGAAAATTCTCCTGTGGGTTCTCTTTTGAGGTTACACGTTTAGACGTACATGTCACACCAAATCTTTTCAAGTTACAATGTGTTTTTTAGGAGATACAAGCTAATTTTTTACGATGCGTTATTTCTTCTCATAAAGTGTTTCCAATACGTACGTATTTGTCTTACTCTGCAACACTGCATTTCCTTATAACGTGGTATTCTTACATATTCTTTCAAGAGAAAACTCTCCTTTTCATTCCCTTTTGAGGCTACACACTTAGACATACACGCAACACCAAAGCTTTTCGAGTTAAAACGTGTTGTTTAGGAAAAACAAGATAATTTCGCACGATGCGGGATTTCCTTAAAACGTGGTTCTCTGACAAATTTTGAAGAAAGAAAATTCTCCTGTGGGTTCTCTTTTGAGGCTACACTTATAGACGTACACGACAAACCAAATCTTTTCGAGTTACCACTTGTTGTTTAGGAGATACAAGCTAATATTTTATGATGCGTTATTTCTTCTCGTAAAGTGTTTCCAATATGTACATTTTTGTCTTTACTCTGCAACACTGTATTTCCTTATAACGTTGCATTCTTACATGTTCTTTCGAGAGAAAACTCTCCTGTGCATTCTCTTTTGAGGCTACACGCTTAGACATACACGCAACACCAAAGCTTTTCGAGTTACAACGTGTTGTTTAGGAAAAACAAGATAATTTCGCACGATGCGGGATTTCCTTAAAACGTGGTTTTCTGACAAATTTTGATGAAAGAAATTCTCCTGTTGGTTCTCTATTGAGGCTACACATTTAGACGTACACGCCAAATCCAAATCTTTCGAGTTACCACGTGTTCTTTAGGAGATAAAAGCTAATTTTGTATGATGCATTATTTCTTCTCGTAAAGTGTTTCCAATATGTACTTATTTGTCTTTACTCTGCAAAATTGTATTTCCTGATAACGTGGTATTTTTACATATTCTATCGAGAGAAAACTCTCCTGTGCCTTCTCTTTTGAGTCTCCACACTCAATTATACACGCAACACTAAAGCTTTTCGAGTTACAACATGTTGTTTAGGAAAAAGGAAATGATTTCGCACGATGCGGGATTTCCTTAAAACGTGGTTTTCTGAAAAATTTTGACGAAAGAAAATTCTCCTGTGGGTTCTCTTTTGAGGCTACATATTTAGAAGTACACGCCACACCAAACCTTTTCGAGTTACAATGTGTTGTTTAGGAGATACAAGCTAATTTTGTATGATGCGTTATTTCTTCTCGTAAAGTGTTTCCAATACGTACGTGTTTGTCTTTACTCTGCAACACTGTATTTCCTTATAACGTGGTATTCTTACATATTCTTTCGATAGAAAACTCTCCTGTGCGTTCTCTTTTGAGGCTACACGCTTAGACATACACGCAACACCAAAGCTTTTCCAGTTACAACGTGTTGTTTAGGAAAAACTAGATAATTTTGCACGATGTGGGATTTCCTTAAAACGTGGTTTTCTGACAAATTTTGACGAATGAAAGTTCTCCTGTGGGTTTTCTTTTGAGGCTATACGTGTAGACGTACGAGCCACACCAAATCTTTTCGAGTTACAACGTGTTGTTTAGGAGATACAAGCTAATTTTTTAAGATGCGTTATTTCTTCTCTAAAAGTGTTTCCAATAGGTACGTATTTGTCTTTACTCTGCAACACTGTATTTCTTTATAACGTGGTATTCTTACATATTCTTTCTAGAGAAAATTCTCCTGTGCGTTCTCTTTTGAGGCTACACGCTTAGACATACACGTAACTCCAAATCTTTTTGAGTTACAATGTGTTGTTTAGGAAAAACTAGATAATTTCGCACGATGCGAGATTTCCTTAAAACGTGGTTTCTGACAAATTTTGAAGAAAGAAAATTCTCCTGTGGGTTCTCTTTTGAGGTTACACGTTTAGACGTACATGTCACACCAAATCTTTTCAAGTTACAACGTGTTTTTTAGGAGATACAAGCTAATTTTTTACGATGCGTTATTTCTTCTCATAAAGTATTTCCAATACGTACGTATTTCTCTTTACTCTGCAACACTGCATTTCCTTATAGCGTGGTATTTTTACATATTCTTTCAAGAGAAAACTCTCCTGTGCATTCCCTTTTGAGGCTACACACTTAGACATACACGCAACACAAAAGCATTTCGAGTTAAAACGTGTTGTTTAGGAAAAACAAGATAATTTCGCACGATGCGGGATTTCCTTAAAATGTGGTTCTCTGACAAATTTTGAAGAAAGAAAATTCTCCTGTGGGTTCTCTTTTGAGGCTACACTTATAGACGTACACGACAAACCAAATCTTTTCGAGTTACCACTTGTTGTTTAGGAGATACAAGCTAAAATTTTATGATGCGTTATTTCTTCTCGTAAAGTGTTTCCAATATGTACGTTTTTGTCTTTACTCTGCAACACTGTATTTCCTTATAACGTTGCATTCTTACATGTTCTTTCGAGAGAAAACTCTCCTGTGCATTCTCTTTTGAGGCTACACGCTTAGACATACACGCAACACCAAAGCTTTTCGAGTTACAACGTGTTTTTTAGGAAAAACAAGATAATTTCGCACGATGCAGGATTTCCTTAAAACGTGGTTTTCTGACAAATTTTGATGAAAGAAATTCTCCTGTTGGTTCTCTATTGAGGCTACACGTTTAGACGTACACGCCAAATCCAAATCTTTCGAGTTACCACGTGTTCTTTAGGAGATAAAAGCTAATTTTGTATGATGCATTATTTCTTCTCGTAAAGTGTTTCCAGTATGTACTTATTTGTCTTTACTCTGCAAAATTGTATTTCCTGATAACGTGGTATTTTTACATATTCTATCGAGAGAAAACTCTCCTGTGCCTTCTCTTTTGAGTCTCCACGCTCAATTATACACGCAACACTAAAGCTTTTCGAGTTACAACATGTTGTTTAGGAAAAAGAAAATGATTTCGCACGATGCGGGATTTCCTTAAAACGTGGTTTTTTGAAAAATTTTGACGAAAGAAAATTCTCTTGTGGGTTCTGTTTTGAGGATACATGTTTAGAAGTACACGCCACACCAAACCTTTTCGAGTTACAATGTGTTGTTTAGGAGATACAAGCTAATTTTATACGATGCGTTATTTCTTCTCGTAAAGTGTTTCCAATATGTACGTGTTTGTCTTTACTCTACAACACTGTATTTCCTTATAACGTGGTATTCATACATATTCTTTCGAGAGAAAATTCTCCTGTGCGTTCTGTTTGAGGCAACATGCTTTGACATACACGCAACACCTAAGCTTTTCGAGTTACAACGTGTTGTTTAGGAAAAACAAGATAATTTAACACGATGCGAGATTTCCTTAAAACGTAGTTTTCTGACAAATTTTGACGAAAGAAAATTCTCCTGTCGGTTCTCTTCTGAGGCTACACGTGTAGACGTACGAGCCACACCAAATCTTTTCGAGTTACAACGTGTTGTTTAGGAGATACAAGCAAATTTTGTATGATGCGTTATTTCTTCTCTTATAGTGTTTCCAATATGTACTTATTTGTCTTTACTCTGCAACACTGTATTTCCTTATAAAGTGGTATTCTTACATATTCTTACGAGGGAAAACTCTCCTGTGCGTTCTCTTTTGAGGCTACAGGCTTAGACATACACGCAACGCCAAAGATTTTCGAGTTACAACGTGTTGTTTAGGAAAAACAAGATAATCTCGCACGATGCGAGATTTCCATAAAACGTGGTTTTCTGAAAAATTTTGACAAAAGAAAGTTCTCCTTTCGGTTCTCTTTTGAGGCTACACGTGTAGAGATACGAGCCCCTCCAAATATTTTCGAGTTACAACGTGATGTGTAGGAAATACAAGCTAATTTTGTACGATGCGTTATTTCTTCTCTTAAAGTGTTTCCAATAAGTAAGTAGTTGTCTTTACTCTGCAACAATGTATTTCCTTATAACGTGGTATTCTTACATTTCTTTCGAGAGAAAACTCTCTGTGCATTCTCTTTTGAGGCTACACGCTTAGACATACACGAAACACCAAAGCATTTCAAGTTACAACGTGTTGTTTAGGAAAAACAAGATAATTTCGCACGATGCGAGATTTCCTTAAAACGTGGTTTCTGACAAATTTTGATGAACGAAAATTCCCCTGTGGGTTCTGTTTGGAGGCTACATGGTTAGACGTACATGCCACACCAAACTCTTTCGAGTTACCACGTGTTGTTTAGGAGATGCAAGCTAATTTTGTACGATGCTTATTTCTTCTCGTAAAGTGTTTCCAATATGTACGTTTTTGTCTTTACTCTGCAACACTGTATTTCCATATAACGTTGTATTCTTACATGTTCTTTCGAGAGAAAACTCTCCTGTGCGTTCTCTTTAGAGGCTACACGCTTAGACATACACGCAACACCAAAGCTTTTCGAGTTACAATGTGTTGTTTAGGAAAAACAAGATAATTTTGCACGATGCGGGATTTCCTTAAAACGTGGTTTTCAGACAAATTTTGATGAAAGAAAGTTCTCCTGTGTGTTCTCTTTTGAGGCTACACGTGTAGACATACGAGCCACACAAAATCTTTTCGAGTTACAACATGTTGTTTAGGAGATACAAGCAAATTTTGTACGGTGCGTTATTTCTTCTCATAATGTGTTTCCAATACGTACTTATTTGTCTTTATTCTGCAACACTGTATTTCCTTATAACGTGGTATTCGTCCATATTCTTTCGAGGGAAAACTCTCCTGTTCGTTCTGTTTTGAGGCTACACGCTTAGACAAACATGCAATGCCAAAGCTTTTTGAGTTACAACGTGTTGTTTAGGAAAAACAAGATAATTTCGCAAGATGCGAGATTTCCATAAAACATGGTTTTCTGAAAAATTTTGACGAAAGAAAGTTCTGCTGTGGGTTCTCTTTTGAGGCTACACTTGTAGAGGTACGAGTCACACCAAATCCTTTCGAGTTACAACGTGTTGTTTAGGAGATACAAGCTAATTGTGTACGATGCATTATTTCTTCTCTTAAAGTGTTTCCAATACGTACGTATTTGTCTTTACTCTGAAACACTGTATTTCCTTATAACGTGGTATTCTTACATATTCTTTCGAGAGAAAACTCTCCTGTACGTTCTCTTTTGAGGCTACACGCTTAGACATACACGCAACACCAAAGCTTTTCGAGTTACAACGTGTTGTTTAGGAAATACAAGATAATTTTGCATGATGCGGGATTTCCTTAAAACGTGTTTTTCTGACAAATTTTGACGAAAGAAAGTTCTCCTGTGGGTTCTCTTTTGTGGCTACACGTGTAGACATACGAGCCACAGCAAATCTTTTCGAGTTACAACGTGCTGTTTAGGAGATACAAGCAAATTTTGTACGATGCTTTATTTCTTCTCGTAAAGTGTTTCCAATACGTACTTATTTGTCTTTATTCTGCAACACTGTATTTCCTTATAACGTGGTATTCTTACATATTCTTTTGAGGAAAAACTCTCCTGTGCATTCTCTTTTGAGGCTACATGCTTAGACAAACACGCAACGCCAAAGCTTTTCGAGTTACAACGTGTTGTTTAGGAAAAACAAGATAATTTCGCATGATGCGAGATTTCTATAAAAAGTGATTTTCTGAAAAATTTTGACGAAAGAAAGTTTTCCTGTGGGTTCTCTTTTAAGGCTACATGTGTAGAGGTACGTGCCACACCAAATATTTTCGAGTTACAGCGTGTTGTTTAGGAGATACAAGCTAATTTGTACGATGCATTATTTCTTCTCTTAAAGTGTTTCCAATACGTACGTATTTGTCTTTACTCTGCAACACTGTATTTCCTTATAACGTGGTATTCTTACACATTCTTTCGAGAGAAAACTCTCCTGTGCGTTCGCTTTTGAGGCTGCATGCTTAGACATACACGCAACAACAAAGCTTTCCGAGTTACAATGTGTTGTTTAGGAAAAACAAGATAATTTCGCACGATGCGGGATTTCCTTAAAACGTGGTTTTCTGACAAATTTTGATGAAAGAAATTCTCCTGTTGGTTCTCTATTGAGGCTACATGTTTAGACGTACACGCCAAATCCAAATCTTTCGAGTTACCACGTGTTCTTTAGGAGATACAAGCTAATTTTGTATGATGCATTATTTCTTCTCGTAAAGTGTTTCCAATATGTACTTATTTGTCTTTACTCTGCAAAATTGTATTTCCTAATAACGTGGTATTTTTACATATTCTATCGAGAGAAAACTCTTCTGTGCCTTCTCTTTTGAGTCTCCACGCTTAATTATACATGCAACACTAAAGCTTTTCGAGTTACAACATGTTGTTTAGGAAAAAGAAAATGATTTCGCACGATGCAGGATTTCCTTAAAACGTGGTTTTCTGAAAAATTTTGACGAAAGAAAATTCTCCTGTGGGTTCTCTTTTGAGGCTACATGTTTAGAAGTACACGCCACACCAAACCTTTTCGAGTTACAACGTATTGTTTAGGAGATACAAGCTAATTTTGTACGATGCGTTATTTCTTCTTGTAAAGTGTTTCCAATACATACGTGTTTGTCTTTACTCTGCAACACTGTATTTTATTTCCTTATAACGTGGTATTCTTACATATTCTTTCGAGAGAAAACTCTCCTGTGCCTTCTCTTTTGAGTCTCCACGCTTAATTATACACGCAACACTAAAGCTTTTCGAGTTACAACATGTTGTTTAGGAAAAAGAAAATGATTTCGCACGATGCGGGATTTCCTTAAAACGTGGTTTTCTGAAAAATTTTGACAAAAGAAAATTCTCCTGTGGGTTCTCTTTTGAGGCTACATGTTTAGAAGTACATGCCACACCAAACCTTTTCGAGTTACAACGTATTGTTTAGGAGATACAAGCAAATTTTGTACGATGCATTATTTCTTCTCTTAAAGAGTTTCCAATATGTACTTATTTGTCTTTACTCTGCAACACTGTATTTCCTTATAACGTGGTATTCTTACATATTCTTACGAGGGAAAACTCTCCTGTGCGTTCTCTTTTGAGGCTACACGCTTAGACATACACGCAACGCCAAAGCTTTTCGAGTTACAACGTGTTGTTTAGGAAAAACAAGATAATCTTGCACGATGCGAGATTTCCATAAAACGTGGTTTTCTGAAAAATTTTGACAAAAGAAAGTTCTCCTGTCGGTTCTCTTTTGAAGCTACACGTGTAGAGATACGAGCCACACCAAATATTTTCGAGTTACAACGTGATGTTTAAGAAATACAAGCTAATTTTGTACGATGCGTTATTTCTTCTCTTAAAGTGTTTCCAATTTGTACTTATTTGTCTTTACTCTGCAACAATGTATTTCCTTATAACGTGGTATTCTTACATATTCTTTCGAGAGAAAACTCTCTGTGCATTCTATTTTGAGGCTACACGCTTAGACATACACGCAACACCAAAGCATTTCAAGTTACAACGTGTTGTTTAGGAAAAACAAGATAATTTCGCACGATGCGAGATTTCTTTAAACGTGGTTTCTGACAAATTTGATGAAAGAAAATTCCCCTTTGGGTTCTGTTTGGAGGCTACACGGTTAGACGTACATGCCACACCAAACTCTTTCGAGTTACCACGTGTTGTTTAGGAGATGCAAGCTAATTTTGTACGATGCTTATTCCTTCTCGTAAAGTGTTTCCAATATGTACGTTTTTGTCTTTACTCTGCAACACTGTATTTCCTAATAACGTTGTATTCTTACATGTTCGTTCGAGAGAAAACTCTCCTGTGCATTCTCTTTAGAGGCTACATGCTTAGACATACACGCAACACCAAAGCTTTTCGAGTTACAACGTGTTGTTTAGGAAAAACAAGATAATTTTGCACGATGCGGGATTTCCTTAAAACGTGGTTTTCTGACAAATTTTGACGAAAGAAAGTTCTCCTGTGTGTTCTCTTTTGAGGCTACATGTGTAGACGTACGAGCCACACCAAATCTTTTCGAGTTACAACATGTTGTTTAGGAGATACAAGCAAATTGTGTACGATGCGTTATTTCTTCTCATAATGTGTTTCCAATACGTACTTATTTGTCTTTATTCTGCAACACTTTATTACTTTATAACGTGGTATTCGTACATATTCTTACGAGGGAAAACTCTCCTGTTCATTCTGTTTTGAGGCTACACACTTAGACAAACATGCAATGCCAAAGCTTTTCGAGTTACAACGTGTTGTTTAGGAAAAACAAGATAATTTCGCACGATGCGAGATTTCCATAAAACGTGGTTTTCTGAAAAATTTTGACTAAAGAAAGTTCTGCTGTGGGTTCTCTTTTGAAGCTACACTTGTAGAGGTACGAGCCACACCAAATCCTTTCGAGTTACAACGTGTTGTTTAGGAGATACAAGCTAATTGTGTACGATGCATTATTTCTTCTCTTAAAGTGTTTCTAATACGTATGTATTTGCCTTTACTCTGAAACACTGTATTTCCTTATAACGTGGTATTCTTACATATTCTTTCGAGAGAAAACTCTCCTGTACGTTCTCTTTTGAGGCTACACGCTTAGACATACATGCAACACCAAAGCGTTTCGAGTTACAACGTGTTGTTTAGGAAAAACAAGATAATTTCACACGATGCGAGGTTTCCTTAAAACGTGGTTTCTGACAAATTTTGATGAAAGAAAATTCTCCTGTGGGTTTTCTTTTGAGGCTACACGTTTAGACGTACACGTCACACCAAATCTTTTCGAGTTACAACGTGTTGTTTAGGAGATACAAACTAATTTTGTATGATGCGTTAATTCTTCTAGTAAAGTGTTTCCAATATGTATGTATTTGTCTTTACTCTGCAACATTGTATTTCCTTATTACGTGGTATTCTTACATATTCTTTCGAAAGAAAACTGTCCTGTGCGTTCCCTTTTGAGGCTACACACTTAGACATACAGGCAACACCCAAGCTTTTCGAGTTAAAACGAGTTGTTTATGAAAAACAAGATAATTTCGCACGATGCGGGATTTCCTTAAAACGTGGTTTTCTGACAAATTTTGACCAAAGAAAATTCTCCTGTGGGTTCTCTTTTGAGGCTACATGTTAAGACTTACACGCCACACCAAATCCTTTCAGGTTACCACGTGCTCTTTAGCAGATACAAGCTAATTTTGTACGATGCGTTATTCCTTCTCGTAAAGTGTTTCCAATACGTACCTATTTGTCTTTACTCTGCAACACTCTATTTCCATATAACGTGGTATTCTTACATATTCTTTCTAGAGAAAACTCTCCTGTGCCTTCTCTTTTGAGGCTACATGCTTAGACATACACGCAACACCAAAGCTTTTCGAGTTACAACGTGTTGTTTAGGAAATACAAGATAATTTTGCATGATGCGGGATTTCCTTAAAACGTGTTTTTCTGACAAATTTTGACGAAAGAAAGTTCTCCTGTGGGTTCTCTTTTGAGGCTACACGTGTAGACGTACGAGCCACACCAAATCTTTTCGAGTTACAACGTGCTGTGTAGGAGATACAAGCAAATTTTGTACGATGCTTTATTTCTTCTCGTAAAGTGTTTCCAATACGTACTTATTTGTCTTTATTCTGCAACACTGTATTTCCTATAACGTGGTATTCTTACATATTCTTTTGAGGAAAAACTCTCCTGTGCGTTCTCTTTTGAGGCTACATGCTTAGACAAACACGCAACGCCAAAGCTTTTCGAGTTACAACGTGTTGTTTAGGAAAAACAAGACAATTTCGCATGATGTGAGATTTCTATAAAAAGTGATTTTCTGAAAAATTTTGACGAAAGAAAGTTTTCCTGTGGGTTCTCTTTTAAGGCTACATTTGTAGAGGTACGTGCCACACCAAATCTTTTGGAGTTACAACGTGTCGTTTAGGAGATACAAGCTAATTTGTACGATGCATTATTTCTTCTCTTAATGTGTTTCCAATACGTACGTATTTGTCTTTACTCTGCAACACTGTATTTCCTTATAACGTGGTATTCTGACATATTCTTTCGAGGGAAAACTATCTTGTGCGTTCCCTTGAGGCTACACACTTAAACGTACAGGAAACACCAAAGCTTTTCGAGTTACAACGTGTTGTTTAGGAAAAACAAGATAATTTTTCACAATGCGGGATTTCCTAAAAACGTGGTTTTCTGAGAAATGTTGATGAAAAAAGTTCTCCTGTGGGTTCTCTTTTGAAGCTACACGTGTAGACGTACGAGCCACACCAAATCTTTTCGAGTTACAACGTGTTGTTTAGGAGATACAACTAATTTTGTACGATGCGTTATTTCTTCTCATAAAGTGTTTCCAATATGTACTTATTTGTCTTTATTCTGCAACATTGTATTTCCTTATAACGTGGTATTCTTACACATTCTTTCGAGGGAAAACTCTCCTGTGCTTTCTCTTTTGAGGCTACAAGCTGAGATATACACGCAACACGAAAACTTTTCGAGTTACAACGTGTTGTTTAGGAAAAACAAGATAATTTCGCACTAAGCGAAATTTCCTTAAAACGTGGTTTCTGACAAATTTTGATGAGAGAAAATTCTCCTGTGGGTTCTCTTTTGAGGCTACATGTTTAGACATACACGTCCCAGCAAATCCTTTCGAGTTACAACGTGTTGTTTAGGAGATACAACCTAATTTTGTACGATGCGTTATTTCTTCTCGTAAAGTGTTTCCAATATGTACTTATTTGTCTTAACTGTGCAAAATTGTATTTCCTTATAACGTGGTATTCTTACCTATTCTTTCGAGAGAAAACTCTCCTGTGCCTTCTCTTTTGAGGCTCCATGCTTAGACATACACACAACACCAAAGCTATTCGAGTTACAACATGTTGTTTAGGAAAAAGAAGATGATTTCGCATGATGCAAGATTTCCTTAAAACGTGGTTTTCTGAAAAATTTTGACGAAAGAAAATTCTCCTGTGGGTTCTCTTTTGAGGCTACAAGTTTAGACGTACACACCACACCAAATATTATCGAGTTACAACGTGTTGTTTAGGAGATACTACCTAATTTTTACGATGCTTTAATTCTTCTCGTAAAGTGTTTCCAATACTTATGTATTTGTCTTTACTCTGCAACACTGTATTTCTTTATAACGTGGTATTCTTACATATTCTTTTGAGAGAAAACTCTCCTGTGTTTTCCCTTTTGAGGCTACACACTTAGACATACACGCAACACCAAAGCTTTTCGCGTTGCAACGTGTTGTTTAGGAAAAGCAAGATAATTTCGCACGATGCGGGATTTCCTTAAAACGTGGTTTTCTGACAAATTTTGACAAAAGAAAATTCTCCTGTGGGTTCTCTTTTGAGGCTACACGTTTAGACATACACGCCACACCAAATCTTTTCGCGTTACAACGTGTTGTTTAGGAGATACAAGCTAATTTTGTACGATGCCTTATTTCTTCTAGTAAAGTGTTTCCAATAGGTATGTATTTGTCTCTACTCTGCAACACTGTATTTCCTTATAACGTGGTATTCTTACCTATTCTATCGAGAGAAAACTCTACTGTTCCTTCTCTTTTGAGGCTCCACGCTTAGAAATACAGGCAACACCAAAGCTATTCGAGTTACAACATGTTGTTTAGGAAAAAGAAGATGATTTCGCACGATGCGGGATTTACTTAAAACGTGGTTTTCTGAAAAATTTTGACGAAAGAAAATTCTCCTGTGGGTTCTCTTTTGAGGCTACACGTTTAGACGTACACGCCACACCAAATCTTTCCGGGTTACAACGTGTTGTTTAGGAGATACAAGCTAATTTTGTACGATGCATTAATTCTTCTAGTAAAGTGTTTCCAATACGTACGTATTCTTCTTTACTCTGCAACACTGTATTTCCTTATAACATGGTATTCTTACATCTCCTTTTGAGAGAAAACTCTCCTGTGCCTTCTATTTTGAGGCTCCCCGCTTAGACATACACGCAACACCAAAGCTATTCGAGTTACAACATGTTGTTCAGGAAAAAGAAGATGATTTCGCACGATGCGGGATTTCCTTTAAAACGTGGTTTTCTGAAAAATTTTGACGAAAGAAAATTCTACTGTGGGTTGTCTTTTGAGGCTACACGTTTAGGTGTACACGCCAAACCTAATCTTTCCGAGTTACAACATGTTGTTTAGGAAAAACAAGATAATTTCGCACGATGCGGGATTAACTAAAACGTGGTTTCTGACAAATTTTGACGAAAGAAAATTCTCCTGTGGGTTCTCTTTTGAGGCTACACGTTTAGGCGTACAGGCAACACCAAATCTTTCCGAGTTACAACGTGTTGTTTAGGAGATAAAAGCTAATTTTGTACGATGCGTTATTTCTTCTCGTAAAGTGTTTCCAATATGTACGTATTTGTCTCTACTCTGCAACACTGTATTTCTTTATAACGTGGTATTCTTACATATCCTTTCGAGAAAAAACTCTCCTGTGCGTTCCCTTTTGAGGCTACACACTTAGACATACACGCAACACCAAAGCTTTTCGAGTTACAACGTGTTGTTTAGGAAAAGCAAGATACTTTCGCACGATGCGGGATTTCCTTAAAACGTGGTTTTCTGACAAATTTTGACGAAAGAAAATTCTCCTGTGGGTTCTCTTTTGAGGCTACACGTTTAGACGTACACGCCAAACCAAATCTTTTCGAGTTACCACGTGTTGTTTAGGAGATACAAGCTAATTTTGTATGATGCCTTATTTCTTCTCGTAAAGTGTTTCCAATACATACGTATTTGTCTATAATCTGCAACACTGTATTTCCTTATAACGTGGTATTCTTACATATTCTTTCGAGAGGAAACTCTCCTTTGCATTCTCTTTTGAGACTACACGCTTAGACATACACGCAACACCAAAGCTTTTCGAGTTACAACATGTTGTTTCGGAAAAACAAGATAATTTCGCATGATGCGGGATTTCCTTAAAACGTGGTTTCTGACAAATTTTGACAAAAGAAAATTCTCCTGTGGGTTCTCTTTTGACGCTACACGTTTAGACGTACACGCCACACCAAATCATTCCGAGTTACAACGTGTTGTTTAGGAGATACAAGCTAATTTTGTAAGATGTGTTATTTCTTCTCGTAAAGTGTTTCCAATAAGTACGTATTTGTCGTTACTCTCCAAAACTGTATTTCCTTATAACGTGGCATTCTTACATATTCTTTCGAGAGAAAACTCTCCTGTGCATTCTCTTTTGAGGCTACACGCTTAGACATACACGCAACACCAAAGCTTTTCGAGTTACAACGTGTTGTTTAGGAAAAACAAGATAATTTCGCATGATGCGGGATGTCCTTAAAACGTGTTTTTCTGACAAATTTTGACGAAAGAAAGTTCTTCTGTGGGTTCTCTTTTGAGGCTACACGTTTAGACGTACACGCCACACCAAATCTTTTCGAGGTACCACGTGTTGTTTAGGAGATACAAGCTAATTTTTTACGATGTGTTATTTCTTCTCATAAAGTGTTTCCAATACGTACGTATTTGTCTTTACTCTTCAACACTGTATTTCCATATAACCTGGTATTCTTATATATTCTTTCCAGAGAAAACTCTCCTGTGCATTCCCCATTGAAGCTACATGCTTAGACATACACGCACAACCAAAGCTTTTCAAGTTACAACGTGTTGTTTAGGAAAAACAAGATAATTTTGCACAATGCGGGATTTCCCTAAAACGTTGTTTTCTGACAAATTTTGACGAAAGAAAGTTCTCCTGTGGGTTCTCTTTTGAGGCTACCCGTGTAGACGAATGAGCCACAGCAAATCTTTTTGAGTTACAACGTGTTGTTTAGGAGATACAACTTAATTTTGTACGATTCGTTATTTCTTCTCGTAAAGTGTTTCCAATACGTACATATTTGTCTTTACTCTGCAACACTGTATTTCCTTATAACGTGGTATTCTGACATATTCTTTCGAGGGAAAACTCTCCTGTGCATTCTCATTTGAGGATTCATGCTTATACATACACGCAACACCAAAGGTTTTCGAGTTACAACGTGTTGTTTAGGAAAACCAAGATAATTTCACAAGATGCGGGATTTCCTTAAAACGTGGTTTTCTGAAAAATTTTGACGAAAGAAAATTCTTCTGTGGGTTCTCTTTTGAGGCTACACGTTTAGACTTACACGCCACACCAAATCTTTTCGAGTTACAACGTGTTGTTTAGGAGATACTAGCTAATTTTGTACGATGCGTTAATTCTTCTCATAAAGTGTTTCCAATATGTGAGTATTTGTCTTTACTCTGCAACACTGTATTTCTTTATAACGAGGTATTCTTACATATTCTTTCGAGAGAAAACTCTCCTGTGCGTTCCCTTTTGAGGCTCCACACTTAGACATATACGCAACACCAAAGCTTTTCGAGTTGCAACGTGTTGTTTAGGAAAAGCAAGATAATTTTGCATGATGCGGGATTTCCTTAAAACGTGGTTTTCTGAAAAATTTTGACGAAAGTAAATTCTCCTGTGAGTTCTCTTTTGAGGCTACACGTTTAGACGTACACACCACACCAAATCTTTTCGAGTTACAACGTGTTGTTTAGGAGATATAAGCTAATTTTGTACGATGCGTTATCTCTTCTAGTAAAGTGTTTCCAATACGTATGTATTTGTCTCTACTCTGCAAAACTGTATTTGCTTATAACGTGGTATTATTACCTATTCTATCGAGAGAAAACTCTCCTGTGCCTTCTCTTTTAAGGCTCCACGCTTAGACATACAGGCAACACCAAAGCTATTCGAGTTACAACATGTTGTTTAGGAAAAAGAAGATGATTTCGCACGATGCGGAATTTCCTTAAAACGTGCTTTCTGAAAAATTTTGACGAAAGAAAATTCTCCTGTGGGTTCTCTTTTGAGGCTACACGTTTAGACGTACACGTCACACCAAATCTTTTCGAGTTACAACGTGTTGTTTAGGAGATACTAGCTGATTTTGTACGATGCTTTAATTATTCTAGTAAAGTGTTTCCAATACATACGTATTTTTCTTTACTCTGCAACACTGTATTTCCTTATAACATGGTATTCTTACATTTTCTTTCGAGAGAAAACTCTCCTGTGCCTTCTCTTTTGAGGCTCCCCGCTTAGACATACACGCAACACCAAAGCTATTCGTGTTACAACATGTTGTTTAGGAAAAAGAAGATGATTTCGCAAGATATGGGATTTCCTTAAAATGTGGTTTTCTGAAAATTTTTGACAAAAGAAAATTCTACTGTGGGTTCTTTTGAGGCTACACGTTTAGGCGTATACGCCACACCAAATCTTTCCGAGTTACAACGTGTTGTTTATGAAAAACAAGGTAATTTCGCACGATGCGGGATTAACTAAAACGTGGTTTCTGACAAATTTTGACGAAAGAAAATTCTCCTGTGGGTTCTCTTTTGAGGCTACACGTTTAGACGTACACGCCACACCAAATCTTTTCGAGTAACAATGTGTTGTTTAGGAGATACAAGCTAATTTTGTATGATGGGTTATTTCTTCTCATAAAGTGTTTCCAATACGTACATATTTGTCTTTACTCTGCAACACTGTATTTCCTTATAACGTGGTATTCTTACATATTCTTTCGAGGGAAAACTCTCCTGTGCATTCTATTTTGAGGCTACACGCTTAGACATACACGCAACACCAAAGCTTTTCGAGTTACAACATGTTGTTTCGGAAAAACAAGATAATTTCACATGATGCGGGATTTCCTTAAAACGTGGTTTCTGACAAATTTCGATGAAAGAAATTTCTCCTGTGGGTTCTCTTTTGAGGCTACATGTTTAGATGTACACGCCACACCAAATCCTTCCGAGTTACAATGCGTTGTTTAGGAGATACAAGCTAATTTTGTACAATGCGTTATTTCTTCGTGTAAAGTGTTTAAATATGTAAGAATTGGTCTTAACTCTGCAACACTGTATTTCCTCATAACGTGGTATTCTTACACATTCTTTCGAGAGAAAACTCTCCTGTGCATTCTCTTTTGAGGCTACACGCTTACAAATACACACAACACCAAAGCTTTTCGAGTTACAACGTGTTGTTTAGGAAAAACACGATAATTTCGCACGATGCGGGATTTCCTTAAAACGTGGGTTTCTGAAAAATTTTGCAGAAAGAAAATTCTCCTGTGGGTTCTCTTTTGAGGCTGCACGTTTAGACGTACACGCCATACCAAATCTTTTCGAGTTACAACGTGTTGTTTAGGCGATACACGCTAATTTTGTACGATGCGTTATTTCTTCTCATAAAGTGTTTCCAATACGTAAGTATTTGTCTTTAATCTGCAACACTGTATTTCCTAATAACGTGGTATTCTTACATATTCTTTCGAGCGAAAACTATCCTGTGCGTTCCCTTTTGAGGCTACACACGTAGACATACACGCAACACCAAAGCTTTTCGAGTTACAACGTGTTGTTTAGGAAAAACAAGATAATTTCGCAAGATGCGGGATTTCCTTAAAACGTGGTTTCTGATAAATTTTGACGAAAGAAAATTCTCCTGTGGGTTCTCTTTTGAGGCTACACGTTTAGATGTACACAACACACCAAATCATTCCGAGTTACAACGTGTTGTTTAGGAGATACAAGCTAATTTTGTACGATGCGTTATTTCTTCTAGTAAAGTGTTTCCAATACGTATGTATTTGTCTCTACTCTGCAACACTGTATTTCCTTATAACGTGGTATTCTTACCTATTCTATCGAGAGAAAACTCTCCTGTGCCTTCTCTTTTGAGGCTCCACGCTTAGACATACAGGCAACACCAAAGCTATTCGAGTTTCATCGTGTTGTTTAGGAAAAAGAAGGTGATTTCGCACTATGCGGGATTTCCTTAAAACGTGGTTTTTTGAAAAATTTTGACTAAAGAAAATTCTCCTGTAGGTTCTCTTTTGAGGCTACACGTTTAGACTTACACGGCACACCAAATCTTTTCGAGTTACAACGTGTTGTTTTGGAGATACAAGCTAATTTTGTACGATGCTTTAATTCTTCTAGTAAAGTGTTTCCAGTAACTACCTATTTTTCTTTACTCTGCAACTCTGTATTTCCTTATAACATGGTATTCTTACATATTCTTTCGAGAGAAAACTTTCCTGTGCCTTCTCTTTTGAGGCTCCCCTCTTAGACATACACGCAACACCAAAGCTATTCGAGTTACAACATGTTGTTTAGGAAAAAGAAGATGATTTCGCACGATGCGGGATTTTCTTAAAACGTGGTTTTCTGAAAAATTTTGACGAAAGAAAATTCTACTGTGGGTTCTGTTGAGGCTACACGTTTAGGCGTAAACGCCACACCAAATATTTCTGAGTTACAACGTGTTGTTTAGGAAAAACAAGATAATTTCGCACTATGCAGGATTAACTTAAAACGTGGTTTCTGACAAATTTTGACGAAAGAAAATTCTCCTGTGGGCTCCCTTTTGATGCTACACGTTTAGACGTACACGCCACACCAAATCTTTTCGAGTAACAACGTGTTGTTTAGCAGATACAAGCTAATTTTGTACGATGGGTTATTTCTTCTCATAAAGTGTTTCCAATACATACATATTTGTCTTTACTCTGCAACACTGTATTTCCTTATAACGTGGTATTCTTACATATTCATTCGAGAGAAAACTCTCCTGTGCATTCTATTTTGAGGCTACACGCTTAGACATACATGCAACACGAAAGCTTTTCGAGTTACAACGTGTTGTTTAGGAAAAACAAGATAATTTCGCACGATGCTGGATTTCCTTAAAACGTGGTTTCTGAAAAATTTCGATGAAAGAAAATTCTCATGTGGGTTCTCTGTTGAGGCTACATGTTTAGATGTACACGCCACACCAAATCTTTCCGAGTTACAACGCGTTGTTTAGGAGATACAAGCTAATTTTGTACAATGCGTTATTTCTTCTTGTAAAGTGTTTAAAATGTGTAAGAATTGGTCTTTACTCTGCAACACTGTATTTCCTTATAACGTGGTATTCTTACACATTCTTTCGAGAGAAAACTCTCCTGTGCATTCTCTCTTGAGGCTACACTCTTACACATACACACAACACCAAAGCTTTTCGAGTTAAAACGTGTTGTTTCGGAAAAACAAGATAATTTCAAATGATGCGGGATTTCCTTAAAACGTGGTTTCTGACAAATTTCGATGAAAGAAAATTCTCATGTGGGTTCTCTTTTGAGGCTACACGTTTAGATGTACATGCCACACCAAATCTTTCCGAGTTACAACGTGTTGTTTAGGAGATACAAGCTAATTTTGTACGATGCGTTATTTCTTCTTGTAAAGTGTTTAAAATATGTAAGTATTGGTCTTTACTCTGCAACACTGTTTTTCCTTATAACGTGGTATTCTTACACCTTCTTTCGAGAGAAAACTCTTCTGTGCATTCTCTTTTGAGGCTACACGCTTGCACATACACGCAACACCAAAGCTTTTCGAGTTACAACGTGTTGTTTAGGAAAAACAAGATAATTTCGCACGATGCGGGATTTCCTTAAAACGTGGTTTTCTGAAAAATTTTGCAGAAAGAAAATTCTCCTGTGGGTTCTCTTTTGAGGCTACATGTTTAGACGTACACGCCACACCAAATCTTTTCGAGTTACAACGTGTTGTTTACGAGATACAAGCTAATTTTGTACGATGCGTTATTTCTTCTCTTAAAGTGTTTCCAATACGTACGTATTTGTCTTTAATCTGCAACACTGTATTTCCTAATAACGTGGTATTCTTACATATTCTTTCGAGAGAAATCTATCCTGTGTGGTCCCTTTTGAGGCTACACACTTAGACATACACGCAACACCAAAGCTTTTCGAGTTACAACCTGTTGTTTAGGAAAAACAAGATAATTTCGCAAGATGAGGGATTTCCTTAAAACGTGGTCTCTGACAAATTTTGACGAATGAAAATTCTCCTGTGGGTTCTCTTTTGAGGCTACACGTTTAGACGTACACGCCACACCAAATCATTCCAAGTTACAACGTGTTATTTAGGAGATACAAGCTAATTTTTTAAGATGCATTATTTCTTCTCGTAAAGTGCTTCGAATACGTACGTATTTGTATTTATCTGCAAAACTGTATTTCCTTATAACGTGGTATTCTTACATATTCTTTGGAGAGAAAACTCTCCTGTGCATTCTCTTTTGAGGCTACACGCTTAGACATACACGCAACACCAAAGCTTTTCGATTTACAACGTTTTGTTTAGGAAAAACAAGATAATTTCGCACGATGTGGGATTTCCTTAAAACGTGGTTTTTTGTCAAATTTTGACGAAAGAAAGTTCTCCTGTGGGTTCTCTTTTGAGGCTACACGTTTAGACGTACACGCCACACCAAATCTTTTCGAGTTACCACGTGTTGTTTAGGAGATAAACGCTAATTTTTTACCTTGCGTTATTTTTTCTCATAAAGTGTTTCCAATACGTACGTGTTTGTCTTTACTCTGCAACACTGTATTTCCATATAACCTGGTATTCTTACATATTCTTTCCAGAGAAAACTCTCCGGTGCGTTTCCCTTTGAGGCTACACGCTTAGACATACACGCAACACCAAAGCTTTTCGAGTTACAATGTGTTGATTAGGAAAAACAAGATAATTTTGCATGATGCGGGATTTCCCTAAAACGTTGTTTTCTGACTAATTTTGACGAAAGAAAGATCTCCTGTGGGTTCTCTTTTGAGGCTACCCATACGAACCACACCAAATCTTTCCGAGATACAACGTGTTGTTTAGTAGATACAAGCTAATTTTTTACGATTCGTTATTTCTTCTCGTAAAGTGTTTCCAATACGTACATATTTGTCTTTACTCTACAACACTGTATTTCCTTATAACGTGGTATTCTTACATATTCTTTCGAGGGAAAACTGGCCTGTGCGTTCTCATTTGAGGCTACACGCTTAGACATACACGCAACACCAAAGTTTTTCGAGTGAGAACGTGTTGTTTAGGAAAAACAAGATAATTTCGCACGATGCAGGAATTCCTCAAAACGTGGTTTTCTGACAAATTTTGACGAAAGAAAATTCTCTTGTGGGTTCCCTTTTGAGGCTACACGTTTAGACGTACACGCCAAAGCAAATCTTTTCGAGATACCACGTGTTGTTCAGGAGATACAAGCTAATTTTGTACGATGGGTTATTTCTTCTCATAAAGTGTTTCCAATACGTACATATTTGTCTTTACTCTGCAACACTGTATTTCCTTTTAACGTGGTATTCATATGTATTCTTTCGAGAGAAAACTCTCCTGTGCCTTCGCTTTTGAGGCTACACACTTAGACATACACGCTACACGAAAGCTTTTCGAGTTACAACGTGTTGTTTAGGAAAAACAAGAGAATTTCGCACGATGCGGGATTTCCTTAAAACGTGATTTTCTGAAAAATTTTGACGAAAGAAAATTCTCCTATGGGTTCTCCTTGGAGGCTACACGTTTAGATGTACACGCCACACCAATTCTTTTCGAGTTAAAACGTGTTGTTTAGGAGATACAAGCTAATTTTGTACGATGCATTATTTCTTCTCATAATGTGTTTCCAATACATATGTATTTGTCTTTACTCTGCAACACTGTATTTCCTTATAACATGGTAATCCTACATATTCTTTCAAGAGAAAACTCTGCTGTGCCTTCTCTTTTGAGGATACACACTTAGACATACACGCAACACGAAAGCTTTTTGAGTTACAACATGTTGTTTAGGAAAAACAAGATAATTTCGCACGATGCAGGATTACCTTAAAAAGTGATATCCTGAAAAATTTTGACGAAAGAAAATTCTCCTATGGGTTCTCTTTTGAGGCTACACGTTTAGACGTACATGCCACACCAAATCTTTTCGAGTTACAACGTGTTGTTTAGGAGATACAAGCTAATTTTGTACGATGCGTTATTTCTTCTCGTAAAGTGTTTCCAACATGTACGTCTTTGTCTTTACTGTGCAACACTGTATTTCCTTTTAACGTGGTATTCTTACGTATTCTTTCGAGAGAAAACTCTCCTGTGCGTTCTCTTTTGAGGCTACACACTTAGACATACATGTTACACGAATGCTTTTCGAGTTACAACGTGTTGTTTAGGAAAAACAAGATAATTTCGCACAATGCGGGATTTCCTTAAAACGTGATTTTCTGAAAAATTTTGACGAAAGAAAATTCTCTTATGTGTTCTCTTTTGAGGCTACACGTTTAGACGTACACGCCACACCAATTATTTTCGAGTTACAACGTGTTGTTTAGGAGATACAAGATAATTTTGTACGATGCGTTATTTCTTCTCATAAAGTGTTTCCAATACGTACTTATTTGTCTTTACTCTGCAAAACTGTATTTCCTTATAATGTGGTATTCTTACATACTCTTTCGAGAGAAAACTCTCCTGTGCCTTCTCTTTTGAGGCTACACACTTTGACATACACGCAACATGAAAGCTTTTCGAGTTACAACGTGTTGTTTAGGAATAAAAAGATAACTTCACACGATGCGGGATTTCCTTAAAACGTGATTTTCTGAAAATTTTTGACGAAAGAAAATTCTCCTATGGGTTCTCTTTTGAGGCTACACGTTTAGACGTACACGCCACACCAAATCTTTTCGAGTTACAACGTGTTGTTTAGGAGATACAAGCTAATTTTTTACGATGTGTTATTTCTTCTCATAAAGTGTTTCCAATACGTATGTATTTGTCTTTACTCTGCAACACTATATTTCCTTATAACGTGGTATTCTTACATATTCTTTCGAGAGAATACTCTCCTGTGCCTTCTCTCTTGAAGCTACACACTTAGACATACACGCAACAGGAAAGCTTTTCGAGTTACAACGTGTTGTTTAGGAAAAACCAGATAATTTCGCATGATGCGGGATTTCCTTAAAACGTGATTTTCTGAAAAATTTTGAGGAAAGGAAATTCTCCTATGGGTTCTCTTTTGAGGCTACACGTTTAGACGTACAGGCCACACCAAATCTTCTCGAGTTACAAGGTGTTGTTTAGGAGATACAAGCTAATTTTGTTCGATGAGTTATTTCTTCTCGTAAAGTGTTTCCAATACGTAATTATTTGTCTTTACTCTGCAACACTGTATTTCCTTATAAAGTGGTATGCGTACATATTCTTTCGAGAGAAAACTCTCCTGTGCCTTCTCTATTGGGGCTACACACTTAGACATACACGCAACAGAAAAGCATTTCAAGTTACAACGTGTTGTTTAGGAAAAACAAGATAATGTCGCACGATGCGGGATTTCCTTAAAACGTGATTTTCTGAAAAATTTTGACGAAAGAAAATTCTCCTATGGGTTCCCTTTTGAGGCTACACGTTTAGACGTACACGCCACACCAAATCTTTTCTAGTTACAACGTGTTGTTTAGGAGATACAACCTAATTTTGTACGATGCGTTATTTCTTCTGATAAAGTGTTTCCAATACATATGTATTTGTCTTTACTCTGCAACACTGTATTTCGCTATAATTTGGTATTCTTACATATTCTTTCGAGAGAAAACTATCCTGTGCCTTCTCTTTTGAGGCTACACGCTTAGACATAGCCGCAACACCAACGCTTTTCGAGTTGCAACGTGTTGTTTAGGAAAAATAAGATAATTTCGCACGATGCGGGATTTCCTTAAAACGTGATTTTCGGAAAAATTTTGAAGAAAGAAAATTCTCCTATGGGTTGTCTTTTGAGGCTACACATTTAGACGTACATGCCACACCAAATCTTTTCGAGTTACAACCTGTTATATAGGAGATACAAGCTAAATTTGTACGATGTGTTA
Organism: Apodemus sylvaticus; assembly: GCF_947179515.1. NCBI lineage: Eukaryota > Metazoa > Chordata > Mammalia > Rodentia > Muridae > Apodemus > Apodemus sylvaticus. The sequence goes on along the minus strand of NC_067484.1, from coordinate 97,650,181 downwards.
TTTCTTCTCGTAAAGTGTTTCTAATACATACGTATTTGTCTTTACTCTGCAACACTGTATTTCCTTATAACGTGGTATTCTTACGTATTCCTTCGTGGGAAAACTCTCCTGTGCTTACTCTTTTGAGGCTACACACTTAGACATACACGCAACACGAAAGCTTTTCGAGTTACAACGTGTTACTTAGGAAAAACAAGATAATTTCGCAAGCTACGGGATTTCCTTAAAATGTGATTTTCTGAAAAATTTTGACGAAAGAAAATTCTCCTATGGGTTCTCTTTTGAGGCTACATGTTTAGACGTACATGCCACACCTATTCTTTTCGAGGTACAACGTGTTGTTTAGGAGATACAAGCTAATTTTGTACGATGCGTTTTTTCTACTCGTAAAGTGTTTCCAATACATCCATATTTGTCTGTACTCTGCAAAACTGTATTTCCTTATAATGTGGTATTCTTACATATTCTTTCGAGAGAAAACTCTCCTGTGCCTTCTCTTTTGAGGCTACACACCTAGACATAAACGCAATATGAAAGCTTTTCGAGTAACAACGTGATGTTTAGGAATAACAAGATAATTTCGCACTATGCGGGATTTCCTTAAAAGGTGATTTTCTGAAATATTTTGACGAAAGAAAATTCTCCTATGGGTTCTCCTTTGAGGCTACACGTTTAGACATACATGCCACACCAAATCTTTTCGAGTTACAACGTGTTGTTTAGGAGATACAAGCTAATTTTGTACGGTGCGTTATTTCTTCTTGTAAAGTGTTTCCAATACATACATTTTTGTCTTTTCTCTGCAACACTGAATTTCCTTATAACGTGGTATTCTTACATATCTTTCGAGAGAAAACTCTCCTGTGCCTTCTCTTTTGAGGCTACGTGGTTAGACATACACACAACACCAAAACTTTTCGAGTTGCAACGTGTTGTTTAGGAAAAATAAGATAATTTCGCATGATGCGGATTTCCTTAAAATGTGATTTTCTGAAAAATTTTGACGAAAGAAAATTCTCTTATGGGTTCTCTTTTGAGGCTACACGTTTAGACGTCCACGCCACACCAAATCCTTTCGAGTTACAACGTGTTGTTTAGGAGATACAAGCTATTTTTTTACGATGTGTTATTTCTTTTTGTAAAGTGTTTCCAATACTTAAGTATTTGTCTTCACTCTGCAAAACTGTATTTCCTTATAACTTGGTATTCTTACATATTCTTTCGAGAGAAAACTATCCTGTGCCTTCTCTTTTGAGGCTACACGCTTAGACATACACGCAACACCAAAGCTTTTCGAGTTGCAACGTGTGGTTTATGAAAAACAAGATAATTTCGCACCATGCCGGATTTCCTTAAAACGTGATTTTCTGAAAAATTTTGACGAAAGAAAATTCTCCTATGGGTTCTCTTTTGAGGCTACTCATTTAGCCGTACACGCCACACCAAATCTTTTCGAGTTACAACGTGTTGTTTAGGAGATACAAGCTAATTTTGTACGATGCGTTATTTCTTCTCATAAAGTGTTTCCAATATGTACGTCTTTGTCTTTACTCTGCAACACTGTATTTCCTTTTAATGTGGTATTCTTACGTATTCTTTCGAGAGAAAACTCTCCTGTGCCTTCTCTTTTGAGGCTACACACTTAGACATACATGTTACACGAATGCTTTTCGAGTTACAACGTGTTGTTTAGGAAAAACAAGATAATTTCGCACAATGCGGGATTTGCTTAAAACGTGATTTTCTGAAAAATTTTGACGAAAGAAAATTCTCTTATGTGTTCTCTTTTGAGGCTACACGTTTAGACGTACACGCCACACCAATTATTTTCGAGTTACAACGTGTTGTTTAGGAGATACAAGCTAATTTTGTATGATGCGTTATTTCTTCTCGTAAAGTGTTTCCAATACGTACTTATTTGTCTTTACTCTGCAATACTGTGTTTCCTTATAACGTGATATTCTTACATATTCTTTCGAGAGAAAACTCTCCTTTGCCTTCTCTTTGGAGGCTACACGCTTACACATACACGGAACACCAAAGCTTATCGAGTTACAACGTGTTGATTAGGAAAAACATGATAATTTCCCACGATGGGGGATTTCCTTAGAACGTGGTTTTCTGACAAATTTGGACGAAAGAAAATTCTCCTGTGGGTTCTCTTTTGAGGCTACACGTTTAGACGTACGCGCCACACCAAATCTTTTCGAGTTAAAACGTGTAGTTTAGGAGATACAAGCTAATTTTGTATTATGCGTTATTTCTTCTCATAAAGTGTTTCCAATACGTACGTATTTGTCTTTACTCTGCAACACTGTATTTCCTTATAACGTGGTATTCTTATGTATTCTTTCGAGAGAAAACTCTCCTGTGCCTTCGCTTTTGAGGCTACACACTTAGACATACAAGCTACACGAAAGCTTTTCGAGTTACAACGTGTTGTTTATGAAAAACAAGATAATTTCGCACGATGCGGGATTTCCTTAAAACGTGATTTTCTGAAAAATTTTGACGAAAGAAAATTCTCCTATGGGTTCTCCTTGGAGGCTACACGTTTAGACGTACACGCCACACCAATTCTTTTCGAGTTAAAACGTGTTGTTTAGGAGATACAAGCTAATTTTGTACGATGCATTATTTCTTCTCATAATGTGTTTCCAATACATATGTATTTGTCTTTACTCTGCAACACTGTATTTCCTTATAACATGGTATTCCTACATATTCTTTCAAGAGAAAACTCTCCTGTGCCTTCTCTTTTGAGGATACACACTTAGACATACACGCAACACGAAAGCTTTTTGAGTTACAACATGTTGTTTAGGAAAAACAAGATAATTTCGCACGATGCAGGATTACCTTAAAAAGTGATATCCTGAAAAATTTTGACGAAAGAAAATTCTCCTATGGGTTCTCTTTTGAGGCTACACGTTTAGACGTACACGCCACACCAAATCTTTTCGAGTTACAACGTGTTGTTTAGGAGATACAAGCTAATTTTGTACGATGCGTTATTTCTTCTCGTAAAGTGTTTCCAATATGTACGTCTTTGTCTTTACTCTGCAACACTGTATTTCCTTTTAACGTGGTATTCTTACGTATTCTTTCGAGAGAAAACTCTCCTGTGCCTTCTCTTTTGAGGCTACACACTTAGACATACATGTTACACGAATGCTTTTCGAGTTACAACGTGTTGTTTAGGAAAAACAAGATAATTTCGCACAATGCGGGATTTCCTTAAAACGTGATTTTCTGAAAAATTTTGACGAAAGAAAATTCTCTTATGGGTTCTCTTTTGAGGCTACACGTTTAGACGTACACGCCACACCAATTATTTTCGAGTTACAACGTGTTGTTTAGGAGATACAAGCTAATTTTGTATGATGCGTTATTTCTTCTCATAAAATGTTTCCAATACGTACGTATTTGTCTTTACTCTGCAAAACTGTATTTCCTTATAATGTGGTATTCTTACATACTCTTTCGAGAGAAAACTCTCCTGTGCCTTCTCTTTTGAGGCTACACACTTAGACATACACGCAACACGAAAGCTTTTCGAGTTACAACGTGTTGTTTAGGAATAAAAAGATAACTTCACATGATGCGGGATTTCCTTAAAACGTGATTTTCTGAAAATTTTTGACGAAAGAAAATTCTCCTATGGGTTCTCTTTTGAGGCTACACGTTTAGACGTACACGCCACACCAAATCTTTTCGAGTTACAACGTGTTGTTTAGGAGATACAAGCTAATTTTTTACGATGTGTTATTTCTTCTCATAAAGTGTTTCCAATACGTATGTATTTGTCTTTACTCTGCAACACTATATTTCCTTATAACGTGGTATTCTTACATATTCTTTCGAGAGAATACTCTCCTGTGCCTTCTCTCTTGAAGCTACACACTTAGACATACACGCAACAGGAAAGCTTTTCGAGTTCCTACGTGTTGTTTAGGAAAAACCAGATAATTTCGCACGATGCGGGATTTACTTAAAACGTGATTTTCTGAAAAATTTTGACGAAAGAAAATTCTCCTATGGGTTGTCTTTTGAGGCTACACATTTAGACGTACATGCCACACCAAATCTTTTCGAGATACAACCTGTTGTATAGGAGATACAAGCTAAATTTGTACGATGTGTTATTTCTTCTCGTAAAGTGTTTCTAATACATACGTATTTGTCTTTACTCTGCAACACTGTATTTCCTTATAACGTGGTATTCTTACGTATTCATTCGAGGGAAAACTCTCCTGTGCTTACTCTTTTGAGGCTACACACTTAGACATACACGCAACACGAAAGCTTTTCGAGTTACAACGTGTTACTTAGGAAAAACAAGATAATTTCGCAAGCTACGGGATTTCCTTAAAATGCGATTTTCTGAAAAATTTTGACGAAAGAAAATTCTCCTATGGGTTCTCTTTTGAGGCTACATGTTTAGACGTACATGCCACACCTATTCTTTTCGAGGTACAACGTGTTGTTTAGGAGATACAAGCTAATTTTGTACGATGCGTTTTTTCTACTCGTAAAGTGTTTCCAATACATCCATATTTGTCTGTACTCTGCAAAACTGTATTTCCTTATAATGTGGTATTCTTACATATTCTTTCGAGAGAAAACTCTCCTGTGCCTTCTCTTTTGAGGCTACACACTTAGACATACACGCAAAGGAAAGCTTTTCGAGTTACAACGTGTTGTTTAGGAAAAACCAGATAATTTCGCACGATGCGGGATTTCCTTAAAACGTGATTTTCTGAAAAATTTTGACGAAAGGAAATTCTCCTATGGGTTCTCTTTTGAGGCTACACGTTTAGACGGACACACCACACCAAATCTTTTCGAGTTACAACGTGTTGTTTAGGAGATGCAAGCTAATTTTGTACGATGCATTATTTCTTCTCGTAAAGTGTTTCCAATATGTACATATTTGTCTTTACTCTGCAACACTGTATTTCCTTATAACGAGGTATTCTTACATATTCTTTCGAAAGAAACCTCCCCTGTGCCTTCTCTTTTGAGGCTACACACTTAGACATACACGCAACACGAAAGCTTTTCGAGTTACAACTTGTTGTTTAGGAAAAACAAGATAATATCGCACGATGCGGTATTTCATTAAAACGTGATTTTCTGAAAAATTTTGACGAAAGAAAATTCTCCTATGGGTTCCCTTTTGATGCTACACGTTTAGACGTACAAGCCACACCAAATCTTTTCGAGTTACAACATGTTGTTTAGGATATACAACCTAATTTTGTACGATGCGTTATTTCTTCTCAAAAAGTGTTTCCAATATGTATGTATTTGTCTTTACTCTGCAACCCTGTATTTCGTTATAACTTGGTTTCTTACATATTCTTTCGAGAGAAAACTATCCTGTGCTTTCCCTTTTGAGGCTACACGCTTAGACATACACGCAACACCAAAGCTTTTCGAGTTGCAACGTGTTGTTTAGGAAAAATAAGATAATTTCGCACGATGCGGGATTTCCATAAAACGTGATTTTCTGAAAAATTTTGACGAAAGAAAATTCTCCTATGGGTTCTCTTTTGAGGCTACACGTTTAGACATACAGGCCACACCAAATCTTCTCGAGTTACAACGTGTTGTTTAGGAGATACAAGCTAATTTTGTACGATGAGTTATTTCTTCTCGTAAAGTGTTTCCAATAGGTAATTATTTGTCTTTACTCTGCAACACTGTATTTCCTTATAAAGTGGTATGCGTACATATTCTTTCGAGAGAAAACTCTCCTGTGCCTTCTCTTTTGGGGCTACACACTTAGACATACACGCAACAGGAAAGCATTTCGAGTTACAACGTGTTGTTTAGGAAAAACAAGATAATTTCGCACGATGCGGGATTTCCTTAAAACGTGATTTTCTGAAAAATTTTGACGAAAGAAAATTCTCCTATGGGTTCTCTTTTGAGGCTACACATTTAGACGTACACGCCACACCAAATCTTTTCTAGTTACAACGTGTTGTTTAGGAGATACAACCTAATTTTGTACGATGCGTTATTTCTTCTGATAAAGTGTTTCCAATACCTATGTATTTGTCTTTACTCTGCAACACTGTATTTCGTTATAATTTGGTATTCTTACATATTCTTTCGAGAGAAAACTATCCTGTGCCTTCTCTTTTGAGGCTACACGCTTAGAAATACCCGCAACACCAACGCTTTTCGAGTTGCAACGTGTTGTTTACGAAAAATAAGATAATTTCGCACGATGCGGGATTTCCTTAAAACGTGATTTTCTGAAAATTTTGACGAAAGAAAATTCTCCAATGGGTTGTCTTTTGAGGCTACACATTTAGACGTACATGCCACACCAAATCATTTCGAGTTACAACGTGTTGTATAGGAGATACAAGCTAAATTTGTACGATGTGTTATTTCTTCTCGTAAAGTGTTTCTAATACGTACGTATTTGTCTTTACTCTGCAACACTGTATTTCCTTATAACGTGGTATTCTTACGTATTTCTTCGAGGGAAAACTCTCCTGTGCCTACTCTTTTGAGGCTACACACTTAGACATACACGCAACACGAAAGCTTTTCGAGTTACAACGTGTTACTTAGGAAAAACAAGATATTTTCGCAAGCTACGGGATTTCCTTAAAATGCGATTTTCTGAAAAATTTTGACCAAAGAAAATTCTCCTATGGGTTCTCTTTTGAGGCTACATGTTTAGACGTACATGCCCCACCTATTCTTTTCGAGGTACAACGTGTTGTTTAGGAGATACAAGCTAATTTTGTATGATGCGTTATTTCTTCTCGTAAAGTGTTTCCAATACATACGTGTTTGTCTTTATTCTGCAACACTGTATTTCCTTATAACGTGGTATTCTTACATATCTTTCGAGAGAAAACTCTCCTGTGCCTTCTCTTTTGAGGCTACAAGCTTAGACATACACGTAACACCAAAGCTTTTCGAGTTACAACGTGTTGTTTAGGAAAAACAAGCTAATTTCCCACGATGCGGGATTTCCTTAAAACGTGGTTTTCTGACAAATTTTGAAGAAAGAAAATTCTCCTGTGGGTTCTCTTTTGAGGCTACACGTTTAGACGTACACGCCACACCAATTCTTTTCGAGTTACAATGTGTTGTTTAGGAGATACAAGCTAATTTTGTAAGATGCATTATTTCTTCTCATAAAGAATTTCAATACGTACCTATTTATCTTTACTCTGCAACACTGTATTGCCTTATAACGTGGTATTCTTACATATTCTTTCGAGAGAAAACTCTCCTGTGCCTTCTCTTTTGAGGCTACATGCTTAGACATACACGCAACATCAAAGCTTTTTGGGTTACAACGTGTTTTTTAGGAAAAACAAGATCATTTCGCACGATGCGGGATTTCCTTAAAACGAATTTTTTTGACAAATTTTGACGACAGAAAATTCTCCTGTGGTTTCTCATTTGAGGCTACATGCTTAAACGTACACGCCACACCAAATCCTTTCGAGTTACAACGTGTTGTTTAGGAGATACAAGCGACTTTTTTACGAAGCGTTATTTCTTCTCCTAAAGTGTTTCCAATATGTACGTATTTGTCTTTACTCTGCAACTCTGTATTTCCTTATAACGTGGTATTCTTACATATTCTTTCCAGAGAAAACTCTCCTGTGCCTTCTCTTTTGAGGCTACATGCTTAGACATACACGCAACGCCAAAGCTTTTTGAGTTACAAAGTGTTGTTTAGGAAAAACAAGATAATTTCGCACGATGCGAAATTTCCATAAAACATGGTTTCCTGACAAATTTTGACAAAAGAATATTCTCCTGTGGGTTCTCCTTTGAGGCTACACGTTTAGACGTACAAGCTACATCAAATCCTTCCGAGTTACAACGTGTTGTTTAGGAGATACAAGCTAATTTTGTACGATGCTTTATTTCTTCATTAAAGTGTTTCCAATACGTGCGTATTTGCTTTACTCTGCAACACTGTATTTCCTTATAACGTGGTATTCTTATATATATTTTTTTGAGAGAAAACTCTCCTGTGCATTCTCTTTTGAGACTACACGCTTAGACATACACGCAACACCAAAGCTTTTCGTGTGACAACATGTTGTTTAGGAAAAACAAGATAATTTCGCAGGATGCGGGATTTCCTTAAAACGTGGCTTTCTGACAAATTTAGACGAAAGAAAATTCTCCTGTGGGTTCTCTTTTGAGGCTACACGTTTAGACGTACACACCACACCAAATATTTTTGAGTTACAACGTGTTGTTTAGGAGATACAAGCTAATTTTGTACGTTGCGTTATTTCTTCTCATAAAGTGTTTCCAAAACGTACGTATTTTTCTTTATTCTGCAACACTGTATTTCCTTATAACATGGTATTCTTACATATTCTTTCGAGAGAAAACTCTCCTGTGCTTTCTCTTTTGAGGCTACATGCTTAGACATACACACAACACCAAAACTTTTCGAGTTACGACGTGTTGTTTAGGAAAAAATAGATAATTTCGCACAATGCGGGATTTCCTCTAAAACGTAGTTTTCTGAAAAATTTTGATGAAAGAAAATTCTCCTCTGGGTACTCTTTTGAGGCTACATGTTTAGACGTATACGCCACACCAAATCCTTTCGAGTTACAACGTGTTGTTTAGGAGATACAAGCTAATTTTGTATGATGCTTTATTTCTTCTCATAAAGTGTTTCCAATACGTATGTATTTGTCTTTACTCTGCAACACTGCATTTCCTTATAACGTGGTATTCATACATATTCTTTCGAGAGAAAACTCTCCTGTGCCTTCTCTTTTGAGGCTACATGCTTAGACATACACGCAACACCAAAGCTTTTCGAGTTACAATGTGTTGTTTAGGAAAAACAAGATAATTTCGCACGATGCGGGATTTCCTTAAAACGTGGTTTTCTGAAAAATTTTGAAGAAAGAAAATTCTCCCGTGGTTTCTGTTTTGAGGGTACATGTTTATTTGTAATTGCCAGACCAAATCTATTTGAGTTACAACGTTTTGTTTATCAGATACAAGGTTATTTTGTATGATGCGTTATTTCTTCTCATAAAGTGTTTCCAATATGTACGTATTTGTCTTTACTCTGCAACACTGTATTTCCGTATAACGTGGTATTCTTACATATTCTTTCGATAGAAAACTCTCCTGTGCGTTCTCTTTTGAGGCTATATGCTTAGTCATACATGCAACACCAAAGGTTTTCGAGTTACGACGTGTTGTTTAGGAAAAAATAGAAAATTTCTCACAATGCGGGATTTCCTTAAAACGTGGTTTTCTGACAAATTTTGACGAAAGAAAATTCTCCTGTGGGTTCTCTTTTGAGCCTACATGTTTAGACGTACATGCCCCACCAAATCTTTCAGAGTTACAAAGTGTTATTACGGAGATACAAGCTAATTTTGTACGAGGCGTTATTTCTTCTTTAAAATGTTTCCAATACGTAAGTATTTGCTTTACTCTGCAACACTGTATTTCTTTATAATGTGGTATTCTTACATATTCTTTCGAGAGAAAACTCTCCTCTGCCTTCTCTTTTGAGGCTACACGCTTAGACATTCACGCAACACCAAAGCTTTTCGAGTTATAACGTGTTGTTTAGAAAAAACACGATAATTTCGCACGATGCGGGATTTCCTTAAAACGTGGTTTTCTGACAAATTTTGACGAAAGAAATTTCTCCTGTGGGTTCTCTTTTGAGGCTACACGTTTAGAAGTACACGCCACATCAAATCTTTTCCAGTTACAACTTGTTGTTTAGGAGATACAAGCTAATTTTGTACGATGCGTTATTTCTTCTCATAAAGTGATTCCAATATGTACGCATTTGTCTTTACTCTGCAACACTGTATTTCAGTATAACGTGGTATTCTTACACATTCTTTCGAGAGAAAACTTTCCTGTGCCTTCTCTTTTGAGGCTACACACTTAGACATACACGCAACACCAAAGCTTTTCGATTTACAACGTGTTGTTTAGGAAAAACAAGATAATTTCGCACGATGCAGGATTTCCTTAAAACGTGGTTTCCTGACAAATTTTGACGAAAGAACATTCTCCTGTGGCTTCTCTTTTGAGGCTAAACGTTTAGACGTACACGCCACATCAAATCTTTTCCAGTTACAACTTGTTGTTTAGGAGATACAAGCTAATTTTGTACGATGCGTTATTTCTTCTCGTAAAGTGTTTCCAATATGTACGTATTTGTCTTTACTCTGCAACAATGTATTTCCTTATAACTTGGTATTCTTACGTATTCTTTCGAGAGAAAACTCTCCTCTGCCTTCTCTTTTGAGGCTACACGCTTAGACATTCACGCAACACCAAAGCTTTTCGAGTTATAACGTGTTGTTTAGAAAAAACAAGATAATTTCGCACGATGCGGGATTTCCTTAAAACGTGGTTTTCTGACAAATTTTGACGAAAGAAAATTCTCCTGTGGGTTCTCTTTGGAGGCTACATGTTTAGTTGTAAACGCCACACCAAATATTTTTGAGTTACAACGTCTACTTTAGGAGATACAAGCTAGTTTTGTGCGTTGTGTTATTTCTTCTCGTAAAGTGTTTCCAATACATATGTATTTTTCTTTATTCTGCAACACTGTATTTTCTTATAACGTGGTATTCTTACATATTCTTTCGAGAGAAAACTCTCCTGTGCGTTCTCTTTTGAGGCTATAGGCTTAGACATACACGCAACAACAAAGCTTTTCGAGTTACGACGTGTTGTTTAGGAAAAAATAGATAATTTCGCACAATGTGGGATTTCCTTAAAAAGTGGTTTTCTGAAAAATTTTGACGAAAGAAAATTCTCCTGTGGGCTCTCTTTTGAGCCTACATGTTTAGACATACACGCCACACCAAATATCTTCGAATTACAACGTGTTGTTTAGGAGATACAAGCTAATTTTTTAAGATGCGTTATTTCTTCTTGTAAAGAGTTTCCAATACGTACATATTTGTCTTTACTCTGCAACACTGTATTTCCTTAGAACATGGGTATTCTTACATATTCTTTCGATAGAAAACTCTCCTGTGCCTTCTCTTTTGAGGCTACAAGCTTAGACATACACATAACACCAAAGCTTTTCGAGTTACGACGTGTTGTTTAGGAAAAACCAGATAATTTCGCAAGATGCAGGATTTCCTTAAAACGTGGTTTTCTGACAAATTTTGACGAAAGAAATTTCTCCTGTGTGTTCTCTTTTGAGGCTACACATTTAGACGTACACACCACACCAAATCTTTCCGAGTTACAACGTGTTGTTTAGGAGATAAAAGCTAATTTTTACGAAGCTTTATTTCTTCTCCTATAGTGTTTACAATATTTTCGTATTTGTCTTTACTCTGCAACACTGTATTTCCTTATAACGTGGTTTTCTTACATCTTCTTATGAGAGAATACTCTCCTGTGCGTTCTCTTTTGAGGCTACACGCTTAGACATACACGCAACACCAATGCTTTTTAAGTTACAAAGTGTTGTTTAGGAAAAACAAGATAATTTTGCAAGATGCGTGATTTCCTTAAAACGTGGTTTTCTGAAAAATTTTGATGAAAAAAATTCTCCTCTGGGTTCTCTTTTGAGGCTACATGTTTAGACGTTCACGCCACACCAAATCTTTTCGAGTTACAACGTGTTGTTTAGGTGATACAAGCTAATTTTGTACGATGCTTTATTTCTTCTCATAAAGTGTTTCCAATACGTATGTATTTGTCTTTACTCTGCAACACTGCATTTCCTTATAACGTGGCATTCATACATATTCTTTCGAGAGAAAACTCTCCTGTTCCTTCTATTTTGAGGCTACATGCTTAGACATACACGCAACACCAAAGCTTTTCGAGTTACAATGTGTTGTTTAGGAAAAACAAGATAATTTCACACGATGCGGGATTTCCTTAAAACGTGGTTTTCTGAAAAATTTTGAAGAAAGAAAAATCTCCGGTGGGTTCTCTTTTGAGGCTACATGTTTAGTTGTAAATGCCACACCAAATCTTTTCGAGTTACAACGTTTTGTTTAGCAGATTCAAGGTTATTTTGTATGATGCGTTATTTCTTCTCATAAAGTGTTTCCAATATATACGTATTTGTCCTTACTCTGCAACACTGTATTTCCATATAACGTGGTACTCTTACATATTCTTTCGAGAGAAAACTCTCCTGTGCGTTCTCTTTTGAGGCTGTATGCTTAGACATACATGCAACACTAAAGCTTTTCGAGTTACGACGTGTTGTTTAGGAAAAAATAGAAAATTTCTCAAAATGCGGGATTTCCTTAAAACGTTGTTTTCTGAAAAATTTTGACGAAAGAAAATTCTCCTGTGGGTTCTCTTTTGAGCCTACATGTTTAGACGTACACGCCACACCAAATCTTTCCGAGTTACAACGTGTTATTACGGAGATACAAGCTAATTTTGTACGAGGCGTTATTTCTTCTTTAAAATGTTTCCAATACATAAGTATTTGCTTTACTCTGCAACACTGTATTTCCTTATAACGTGGTATTCTTACATATTCTTTCGATAGAAAACTCTCCTGTGCCTTCTCTTTTGAGGCTACACACTCAGACATACACATAACACCAAAGCTTTTCGAGTTACGACGTGTTGTTTAGGAAAAACAAGATAATTCCGCATGATGCGGGATTTCCTTAAAACGTGGTTTTCTGAAAAATTTGACGAAAGAAATTTCTTCTGTGGGTTCTCGTTTGAGGCTATACGTTTAGACGTACGAGCCACACCAAATCTTTTCGAGTTACAATGTGTTGTTTAGGAGATACAAGCTAACTTTTATTAAGCTTTATTTCTTCTCCTAAATTGTTTCCAATATGTACGTATTTGTCTTTACTCTGCAACACTGTATTTCCTTATAACGTGGTTTTCTTACATCTTCTTCTGAGAAAAAACTCTTCTGTGCGTTCTCTTTTGAGGCTACACGCTTAGACATACACACAACACCAAAGCTTTTCGAGTTACAAAGTGTTGTTTAGGAAAAACAAGATAATTTCGCATGATGCGGGATTTCCTTAAAACGTGGTTTTCAGACAAATTTTGACTAAAGAATATTCTCCTGTGGGTTCTCCTTTGAGGCTACACGTTTAGACGTACAAACCACATCAAATCTTTCCAAGTTACAACGTGTTATTTAGGAGATACAAGCTCATTTTGTAGGATGCGTTATTTCTTCTTTAAAGTGTTTCCAATATGCACGTATTTGCTTTACTCTGCAACACTGTATTTCCTTATTACGTGGTATTCTTACATATTCTTTCGAGAGAAAACTCTCCTGTGCGTTCTCATTGAAGCTACACGCTTAGACATTCACGCAATGCCAAAGCTTTTCGAGTGAGAACGTGTTGTTTAGGAAAAACAAGATAATTTCGCACGATGCGGGATTTCCTTAAAACGTGGTTTTCTGACAAATTTTGACGAAAGAAAATTCTCCTGTGGGTTCTCTTTTGAGGCTACACGTGTAGACGTACATGCCACATAAAATCTTTTCCAGTTACAACTTGTTGTTTAGGAGATACAAGCTAATTTTTTACGATGTGTTATTTCTTCTGGTAAAGTGTTTCCAAAATGTACGTATTTGTCTTTACTCTGCAGCAATGTATTTCCTTATAACGTGGTATTCTTACATATTCTTTCGAGAGAAAACTCTCCTGTGCCTTCTCTTTTGAGGCTACACGCTTAGACATTCACGCAACACCAAAGCTTTTCGAGTTACAACGTGTTGTTTAGGAAAAACAAGATAATTTCGCACGATGCGGGATTTCCTTAAAACGTGATTTTCTGACAAATTTTGACGAACGAAAATTCTCCTGTGGGTTCTCTTTTGAGGCTACACGTTTAGACGTACACGCCACATTAAATCTTTCCCAGTTACAACTTGTTGTTTAGGAGATACAAGCTAATTTTGTACGATGCGTTATTTCTTCTCGTAAAGTGTTTCCAATATGTACACATTTGTCTTTACTCTGCAACACTGTATTTCCGTATAATGTGGTATTCTTACACATTCTTTCGAGAGAAAACTCTCCTGTGCCTTCTCTTTTGAGGCTACACGCTTAGACATACACGCAACACCAAAGCTTTTCGAGTTACAATGTGTTGTTTAGGAAAAACAAGATAATTTCGCACGATGCAGGATTTCCTTAAAACGTGGTTTTCTGACAAATTTTGACGAAAGAAAAATCTCCTGTAGGTTCTCTTTGGAGGTTACATGTTTAGATGTAAACGCCACACCAAATCTTTTCAAGTCACAACGTCTACTTTAGGAGATACAAGCTAGTTTTTTGCGTTGTGTTATTTCTTCTCGTAAAGTGTTTCCAATACGTATGTACTTTTCTTTATTCTGCAACACTGTATTTCCTAATAACGTGGTATTCTTACATATTCTTTCAAGAGAAAACTCTCCTGTGCATTCTCTTTTGAGGCTACAGGCTTAGACATACACGCAACAACAAAGCTTTTCAAGTTACGACGTGTTGTTTAGGAAAAAATAGATAATTTCGCACAATGCGGGATTTCCTTAAAACGTGGTTTTCTGAAAAATTTTGACGAAAGAAAATTCTACTGTGGGCTCTCTTTTGAGCCTACATGTTTAGACGTACATGCCACACCAAATATTTTCGAATTACAACGTGTTGTTTAGGAGATACAAGCTAGTTTTTTAAGATGCGTTATTTCTTCTTGTAAAGAGTTTCCAATACGTACGTATTTGTTTTTACTCTGCAACACTATTTCCTTAGAACGTGGTATTCTTACATATTCTTTCGATAGAAAACTCTCCTGTGCCTTGTCTTTTGAGGCTACAAGCTTAGACATACACGTAACACCAAAGCTTTTCGAGTTACGACATGTTGTTTAGGAAAAACCAGATAATTTCGCAAGATGCAGGATTTCCTTAAAACGTAGTTTTCTGACAAATTTTGACGAAAGAAATTTCTCCTGTGTGTTCTCTTTTGAGGCTACACGTTTAGACGTACACACCACACCAAATCTTTCCGAGTTACAACGTGTTGTTTAGGAGATACAAGCTAATTTTTACGAAGCTTTATTTCTTCTCCTATAGTGTTTCCAATATTTTCGTATTTGTCTTTACTCTGCAACACTGTATTTCCTTATAACGTGGTTTTCTTACATCTTCTTTTGAGAGAAAACTTTCCTGTGCGTTCTCTTTTGAGGCTACATGCTTAGACATACACGCAACACCAAAGCTTTTCAACTTACAAAGTGTTGTTTAGGAAAAACAAGATAATTTCGCATGATGCGGGATTTCCTTAAAACGTGGTTTTCAGACAAATTTGGACTAAAGAATATTCTCCTGTGGGTTCTCCTTTGAGGCTACACGTTTAGACGTACAAGCCACATCAAATCTTTCCGAGTTACAACGTGTTATTTAGGAGATACAAGCTAATTTTGTAGGATGCGTTATTTCTTCTTTAAAGTGTTTCCAATATGTATGTATTTGCTTTACTCTGCAACACTGTATTTCATTACAACGTGGTATTCTTACATATTCTTTCAAGAGAAAACTCTCCTGTGCCTTCTCTTTTGAGACTACATGCTTAGACATACATGCAACACCAAAGCTTTTCGAGTTACAACGTGTTTTTTAGGAAAAACAGGATAATTTCGCACGATGCGGGATTTCCTTAAAATGTGGTTTTTTGACAAATTTTGATGAAAGAAAATTCTCCTGTGGTTTCTCTTTTGAGGCTACACGTTTAGACGTACTTGCCACACCAAATCTTTTCGAGTTACAACGTGTTGTTTAGGAGATACAAGCGAATTTTTTACGAAGCGTTATTTCTTCTCCTAAAGTGTTTCCAATATGTACGTATTTGTCTTTACTCTGCAACTCTGTATTTCCTTATAACGTGGTATTCTTACATATTCTTTCCAGAGAAAACTCTCCTGTGCCTTCTCTTTTGAGGCTACACACTTAGACATACACGCAACGCCAAAACTTTTCGAGTTACTACGTGTTGTTTAGGAAAAAATAGATAATTTCGCACAATGCGGGATTTCCTCTAAAACGTGGTTTTCTGAAAAATTTTGATGAAAGAAAATTCTCCTCTGGGTTCTCTTTTGAGGCTACATGTTTAGACGTACACGCCACACCAAATCTTTTCGAGTTACAACGTGTTGTTTAGGAGATACAAGCTAATTTGTACGATGCTTTATTTCTTCTCATAAAGTGTTTCCAATACGTATGTATTTGTCTTTACTCTGCAACACTGCATTTCCTTATAACGTGGCATTCATACATATTCTTTTGAGAGAAAACTCTCCTGTGCCTTCTCTTTAGAGGCTACATGCTTAGACATACACGCAACACCAAAGCTTTTCGAGTTAAAATGTGTTGTTTAGGAAAAACAAGATAATTTCACAGGAAGCGGGATTTCCTTAAAACGTGGTTTTCTGAAAAATTTTGAAGAAAGAAAATTCTCCAGTGGGTTCTCTTTTGAGGCTACATGTTTAGTTGTAAATGCCACACCAAATCTTTTCGAGTTACAACATTTTGTTTAGCAGATACAAGGTTATTTTGTATGATGCGTTATTTCTTCTCATAAAGTGTTTCCAATATATACGTATTTGTACTTACTCTGCAACACTGTATTTCCGTATAACGTGGTACTCTTACATATTCTTTCGAGAGAAAACTCTCCTGTGCGTTCTCTTTTGAGGCTATATGCTTAGACATACATGCAACACCAAAGCTTTTCGAGTTACGACGTGTTGTTTAGGAAAAAATAGAAAATTTCGCAGAATGCGGGATTTCCTTAAAACGTTGTTTTCTGAAAAATTTTGACGAAAGAAAATTCTCCTGTGGGTTCTCTTTTGAGGCTACACGTTTAGGCGTACACGCCACACCAAACCTTTTCGAGTTTCAACGTGTTGTTTAGGAGATACAAGCTAATTTTTACGAAGCTTTATTTCTTCTCCTAAATTGTTTCCAATATGT
Source organism: Apodemus sylvaticus (assembly GCF_947179515.1). Classification (NCBI taxonomy): domain Eukaryota; kingdom Metazoa; phylum Chordata; class Mammalia; order Rodentia; family Muridae; genus Apodemus; species Apodemus sylvaticus. Next base: position 97,633,209 of record NC_067484.1, on the reverse strand, counting down.
ACGTATTTGTCTTTACTCTGCAACACTGTATTTCCTTATAACGTGGTTTTCTTACATCTTCTTCTGAGAAAAAACTCTCCTGTGCGTTCTCTTTTGAGGGTAGATGCTAAGACATACACACAACACCAAAGCTTTTCGAGTTACAAAGTGTTGTTTAGGAAAAACAAGATAATTTCGCATGATGCGGGATTTCCTTAAAACGTGGTTTTCAGACAAATTTTGACTAAAGAATATTCTCCTGTGGGTTCTCCTTTGAGGCTACACGTTTAGACGTACAAACCACATCAAATCTTTCCAAGTTACAACGTGTTATTTAGGAGATACAAGCTCATTTTGTAGGATGTGTTATTTCTTCTTTAAAGTGTTTCCAATATGCACGTATTTGCTTTACTCTGCAACACTGTATTTCCTTAATACGTGGTATTCTTACATATTCTTTCGAGAGAAAACTCTCCTGTGCGTTCTCTTTTGAAGCTACACGCTTAGACATACACGCAATGCCAAAGCTTTTCGAGTGAGAACGCGTTGTTTAGGAAAAACAAGATAATTTCGCACGATGCAGGATTTCCTTAAAACGTGGTTTTCTGACAAATTTTGACGAAAGAAAATTCTCCTGTGGGTTCTCTTTTGAGGCTACACGTGTAGACGTACATACCACATAAAATCTTTTCCAGTTACAACTTGTTGTTTAGGAGATACAAGCTAATTTTGTACAATGCGTTATTTCTTCTCGTAAAGTGTTTCCAAAATGTACGTATTTGTCTTTAATCTGCAACAATGTATTTCCTTATAACGTGGTATTCTTACATATTCTTTCGAGAGAAAACTCTCCTCTGCCTTCTGTTTTGAGGCTACACGCTTAGACATTCACGCAACACCAAAGCTTTTCGAGTTACAACGTGTTGTTTAGGAAAAACAAGATAATTTCGCACGATGCGGGATTTCCTTAAAACGTGAATTTCTGACAAATTTTGATGAAAGAAAATTCTCCTGTGGGTTCTCTTTTGAGGCTACACGTTTAGACGTACACGCCACATCAAATCTTTTCCAGTTACAACTTGTTGTTTAGGAGATACAAGCTAATGTTGTACGATGTGTTATTTCTTCTCGTAAAGTGTTTCCAATACGTACGCATTTGTCTTTACTCTGCAACACTGTATTTCCGTATAACGTGGTATTCTTACACATTCTTTCGAGAGAAAACTCTCCTGTGCCTTCTCTTTTGAGGCTACAGGCTTAGACATACACGGAACACCAAAGCTTTTCGAGTTACAACGTGTTGTATAGGAAAAACAAGATATTTTCGCACGATGCAGGTTTTCCTTAAAACGTGGTTTTCTGACAAATTTTGAGGAAAGAAAATTCTCCTGTAGGTTCTCTTGGGAGGCTACATGTTTAGTTGTAAACGCCACACCAAATCTTTTTGAGTCACAACGTCTACTTTAGGAGATACAAGCTAGTTTTTTGCGTAGTGTTATTTCTTCTCATAAAGTGTTTCCAATACGTATGTATTTTTCTTTATTCTGCAACACTGTATTTCCTTATAACGTGGTATTCTTACATATTCTTTCGAGAGAAAACTCTCCTGTGCGTTCTCTTTTGAGGCTACAGGCTTAGACATACACGGAACAACAAAGCTTTTCAAGTTACGACGTGTTGTTTAGGAAAAAATAGATAATTTCGCACAATGCGGGATTTCCTTAAAACGTGGATTTCTGAAAAATTTTGACGAAAGAAAATTCTCCTGTGGGCTCTTTTGAGCCTACATGTTTAGACGTACACGCCACACCAAATATTTTCGAATTACAACGTGTTGTTTAGGAGATACAAGCTAGTTTTTTAAGATGCGTTATTTCTTCTTGTAAAGAGTTTCCAATACGTACGTATTTGTCTTTACTCTGCAACACTCTATTTCCTTAGAACGTGGCATTCTTACATATTCTGTCGATAGAAAACTCTCCTGTGCCTTCTCTTTTGAGGCTATAGGCTTAGACATACACGTAACACCAAAGCTTTTCGAGTTACGACATGTTGTTTAGGAAAAACCAGATAATTTCGCAAGATGCGGGATTTCCTTAAAACGTGGTTTTCTGACAAATTTTGACGAAAGAAATTTCTCTTGTGTTTTCTCTTTTGAGGCTACATGTTTAGACGTACACACCACACCAAATCTTTCCGAGTTACAACGTGTTGTTTAGGAGATACAAGCTAATTTTTACGAAGCTTTATTTCTTCTCCTATAGTATTTCCAATATTTTCGTATTTGTCTTTACTCTGCAACACTGTATTTCCTTATAACGTGGTTTTCTTACATCTTCTTTTGAGAGAAAACTTTCCTGTGCGTTCTGTTTTGAGGCTACATGCTTAGACATACACGCAACACCAAAGGTTTTCAACTTACAAAGTGTTGTTTAGTAAAACAAGATAATTTCGCATGATGCAGGATTTCCTTAAAACGTGGTTTTCAGACAAATTTTGACTAAAGAATATTCTCCTGTGGGTTCTCCTTTGAGGCTACACGTTTAGACGTACAAGCCACATCAAATCTTTCCGAGTTACAACGTGTTATTTAGGAGATACAAGCTAATTTTGTAGGATGCGTTATTTCTTCTTTAAAGTGTTTCCAATATGTATGTATTTGCTTTACTCTGCAACACTGTATTTCATTACAACGTGGTATTCTTACATATTCTTTCGAGAGAAAACTCTCCTGTGCCTTCTCTTTTGAGACTACATGCTTAGACATAGACGCAACACCAAATCTTTTTGAGTTACAACGTGTTTTTTAGGAAAAACAAGATCATTTCGCACGATGCGGGATTTCCTTAAAATGTGGTTTTTTGACAAATTTTGACGAAAGAAAATTCTCCTGTGGTTTCTCTTTTGAGGCTACACGTTTAGACGTACACGCCACACCAAATATTTTCGAGTTACAATGTGTTGTTTAGGAGATACAAGCGAATTTTTTACGAAGCGTTATTTCTTCTCCTAAAGTGTTTCCAATATGTACGTATTTGTCTTTACTCTGCAACTCTGTATTTCCTTATAACGTGGTATTCTTACATATTCTTTCCAGAGAAAACTCTCTTCTGCCTTCTCTTTTGAGGCTACACACTTAGACATACACGCAACGCCAAAGCTTTTCGAGTTACAAAGAGTTGTTTAGGAAAAACAAGATAATTTCGCACGATGCGGGATTTCCATAAAACATGGTTTTCTGACAAATTTTGACAAAAGAATATTCTCCTGTGGGTTCTCCTTTGAGGCTACACGTTTAGACGTACAAGCTACATCAAATCCCTCTGAGTTACAACGAGTTGTTTAGGAGATACAAGCTAATTTTGTACGATGCTTTATTTCTTCATTAAAGTGTTTCCAATACGTGCGTATTTGCTTTACTCTACAACACTGTATTTCCTTATAACGTGGTATTCTTATATATACTCTTTTGAGAGAAAACTCTCCTGTGCGTTCTCTTTTGAGACTACACGCTTAGACATACACGCAACACCAAAGCTTTTCGTGTGACAACGTGTTGTTTAGGAAAAACAAGATAATTTCGCAGGATGCGGGATTTCCTTAAAACGTGGTTTTCTGACATATTTAGACGAAAGAAAATTCTCCTGTGGTTTCTCTTTTGAGGCTACACGTTTAGACGTACACACCACACCAAATATTTTCGAGTTACAACGTGTTGTTTAGGAGATACAAGCTAATTTTGTACGTTGCGTTATTTCTTCTCATAAAGTGTTTCCAAAACGTACGTATTTTTCTTTATTCTGCAACACTGTATTTCCTTATAACGTGGTTTTCTTACATATTCTTTTGAAAGAAAAATCTCCTGTGCGTTCCCTTTTGAGGCTACACACTTAGACATTCACGCAACACCAAAGCTTTTCGAAGTACAACGTGTTGTTTAGGAAAAACAAGATAATTTCGCAAGATGTGGGATTTCCTTAAAACGTCGTTTTCTGAAAAATTTTGACGAAAAAAATTTTCCTGTGGGTTCTCTTTGGAGGCTACATGTTTAGTTGTAAACGCCACACCAAATCTTTTCAAGTTACAACGTGGTGTTTAGGAGATACAAGCTAATTTTGTGCGTTGTGTTATTTCTTCTCATAAAGTGTTTCCAAAACGTACATATTTTTATTTATTCTGCAACACTGTATTTCCTTATAACGTGGTATTCTTACATATTCTTTCAAGAGAAAACTCTCCTCTGCATTCTCTTTTGAGGCTACATGCTTAGACATACACACAACACCAAAGCTTTTCGAGTTACGACGTGTTGTTTAGGAAGAAATAGATAATTTCGCACAATGCGGGATTTCCTCTAAAACGTGGTTTTCTGAAAAAATTTGACGAAAGAAAATTCTCCTGTGGGTTCTCTTTTGAGGCTACACGTTTAGACATACACGCCACATCAAATCTTTTCCAGTTACAACTTGTTGTTTAGGAGATACAAGCTAACTTTGTCGGATGCGTTATTTCTTCTCGTAAAGTGTTTCCAATATGTACGTATTTGTCTTTACTCTGCAACACTGTATTTCCTTATAACGTGGTTTTCTTACATCTTCTTTTGAGAAAAACTCTCCTGTGCGTTCTCTTTTGAGGTTACAGGCTTAGACATACACGCAACACCAAAGCTTTTCGAGTTACAAAATGTTGTTTAGGAAAAAAAAGATAATTTCGCATGATGCGGGATTTCCTTAAAACGTGGTTTTCAGACAAATTTTGACTAAAGAATATTCTCCTGTGGGTTCGCCTTTGAGGCTACACGTTTAGATGTACAAGCCACATCAAATCTTTCCGAGTTACAACGTGTTACTTAGGAGATACAAGCTAATATTTTAGGATGCGTTATTTCTTCTTTAAAGTGTTTCCAATATGTATGTATTTGCTTTACTCTGCAACACTGTATTTCCTTACAACGTGGTATTCTTACATATTCTTTTGAGAGAAAACACTCCTGTGCCTTCTCTTTTGAGACTACATGCTTAGACATACACGCAACACCAAAGCTTTTCGAGTTACAACGTGTTTTTTAGGAAAAACAAGATCATTTCGCACGATGCGGGATTTCCTTAAAATGTGCTTTTTTGACAAATTTTGACGAAAGAAAATTCTCCTGTGGTTTCTCTTTTGAGGCTAAACGTTTAGACGTACACGCCACACCAAATCTTTTCGAGTTACATCGTGTGGTTTAGGAGATACAAGCGAATTTTTTACGAAGCGTTATTTCTTCTCCTAAAGTCTTTCCAATATGTACGTATTTCTCTTTACTCTGCAACTCTGTATTTCCTTATAACGTGGTATTCTTACATATTCTTTCCAGAGAAAACTCTCCTGTGCCTTCTCTTTTGAGGCTACACGCTTAGACATACACGCAACGCCAAAGCTTTTCGAGTTACAAACTGTTGTTTAGGAAAAACAAGATAATTTCGCACGATGCGGGATTTCCATAAAACATGGTTTTCTGACAAATTTTGACAAAAGAATATTCTCCTGTGGGTTCTCCTTTGAGGCTATACGTTTAGACGTACAAGCTACATCAAATCCTTCCGAGTTACAATGAGTTGTTTAGGAGATACAAGCTAATTTTGTACGATGCTTTATTTCTTCATTAAAGTGTTTCCAATACGTGCGTATTTGCTTTACTCTGCAACACTGTATTTCTTTATAACGTGGTATTCTTATATATTGTTTTCAGAGAAAACTCTCCTGTGCATTCTCTTTTGAGACTACACGCTTAGACATACACGCAACACCAAAGCTTTTCGTGTGAAAACGTGTTGTTTAGGAAAAACAAGATAATTTCGCAGGATGCGGGATTTCCTTAAAACGTGCTATTCTTACATATTCTTTTGAGAGAAAACTCTCCTCTGACAAATTTAGACGAAAGAAAATTCTCCTTTGGGTTCTCTTTTGAGGCTACACGTTTAGACGTACACACCACACCAAATATTTTCGAGTTACAACGTGTTGTTTAGGAGATACAAGCTAATTTTGTACGTTGCGTTATTTCTTCTCATAAAGTGTTTCCAAAACGTACGTATTTTTCTTTATTCTGCAACACTGTATTTCCTTATAACGTGGTATTCTTACATATTCATTCGAGAGAAAACTGTCCTGTGTGTTCTCTTTTGAGGCTACATGCTTAGACATACACAGAACACCAAAACTTTTCGAGTTACGACGTGTTGTTTAGGAAAAAATAGATAATTTCGCACAATGCGGGATTTCCTCTAAAACGTGGTTTTCTGAAAAATTTAGATGAAAGAAAATTCTCCTCTGGGTTCTCTTTTGAGGCTACATGTTTAGACGTACACGCCACACCAAATCTTTTCGAGTTACAACGTGTTGTTTAGGAGATACAAGCTAATTTTGTACGATGCTTTGTATCTTCTCATAAAGTGTTTCCAATACGTATGTATTTGTCTTAGCAGATACAAGGTTATTTTGTATGATGCGTTATTTCTTCTCGTAAAGTGTTTCCAAGATATACGTATTTGTCTGTACTCTGCAACACTGTATTTCCGTATAACGTGGTATTCTTACATATTCTTTAGAGAGAAAACTCTCCTGTGCGTTCTCTTTTGAGGCTATATGCTTCGACATACATGCAACACCAAAGCTTTTCGAGTTACGACGTGTTGTTTAGGAAAAAATAGAAAATTTCGCACAATGCGGGATTTCTTTAAAACATTGTTTTCTGAAAAATTTTGACGAAAGAAAATTCTCCTGTGGGTTCTCTTTTGAGCCTACATGTTTAGACGTACACGCCACACCAAATCTTTCCGAGTTACAACGTGTTATTACGGAGATACAAGCTAATTTTGTACGATGCGTTATTTATTCTTTAAAATGTTTCCAATACATAAGTATTTGCTTTACTCTGCAACACTGTATTTCCTTATAACGTGGTATTCTTACATATTCTTTCGATAGAAAACTCTCCTGTGCCTTCACTTTTGAGGCTACACACTCAGACATACACATAACAACAAAGCTTTTCGAGTTACGACGTGTTGTTTAGGAAAAACAAGATAATTCCGCACGATACGGAATTTCCTTAAAACGTGGTTTTCTGACAAATTTGACGAAAGAAATTTCTCCTGTGGGTACTCGTTTGAGGCTACACGTTTAGACATACAAGCCACACCAAATCTTTTCGAGTTACAACGTGTTGTTTAGGAGATACAAGCTAATTTTTACGAAGCTTCATTTCTTCTCCTAAAGTGTTTCCAATACGTACGTATTTGTCTTCACTCTGCAACACTGTATTTCCTTATAACGTGGTTTTCTTACACTTCTTTTGAGAAAAAACTCTCCTGTGCGTTCTCTTTTGAGGCTACATGCTTAGACATACACACAACACCAAAGCTTTTCGAGTTACAATGTGTTGTTTAGGAAAAACTAGATAATTTCGCATGATGCGTGATTTCCTTAAAACGTGGTTTTCAGACAAATTTTGACTAAAGAATATTCTCCTCTGGGTTCTTCTTTGAGGCTACACGTTTAGACCTACAAGCCACATCAAATCTTTCCGAGTTACAACGTGTTATTTAGGAGATACAAGCTAATTTTGTAGGATGCGTTATTTCTTCTTTAAAGTGTTTCCAATATGTATGTATTTGCTTTACTCTGCAACACTGTATTTCCTTATAACGTGGTATTCTTACATATTCTTTCGAGAGAAAACTCTCCTGCGCGTTCTCCTTTGAAGCTACACGCTTAGACATACATGCAATGCCAAAGCTTTTCGAGTTACGACGTGTTGTTTAGGAAATTAAGATAATTTCGCACTATGCGGGATTTCCTTAAAACGTGGTTTTCTGACAAATTTGACGAAAGAAATTTCTCCTGTGAGTTCTCTTTTGAGGCTACACGTTTAGACGTACACGCCACACCAAATCTTTTCGAGTTACAACGTGTTGTTTAGGAGATACAAGCTAATTTTTACGAAGCTTTATTTCTTCTCCTAAAGTGTTTCCAATATGTAAGTATTTGTCTTTACTCTGCAACACTGTATTTCCTTATGACGTGGTTTTCTTACATCTACTTTTGAGAAAAAACTCTCCTGTGCGTTCTCTTTTGAGGCTACACGCTTAGACATACACACAACACCAAAGCTTTTCGAGTTACAAAGTGTTGTTTAGGAAAAACAAGATAATTTCGCATGATGCGGGATTTCCTTAAAACGTGGTTTTCAGACAAATTTTGACTAAAGAATATTCTCCTGTGGGTTCTCCTTTGAGGCTACACGTTTAGACGTACAAACCACATCAAATCTTTCCGAGTTACAACGTGTTATTTAGGAGATACAAGCTAATATTTTAGGATGCGTTATTTCTTCTTTAAAGTGTTTCATATATGTCTGTATTTGCTTTACTCTGCTACATTGTATTTCCTTATAACGTGGTAATCTTACATATTCTTTCGAGAGAAAACTGTCCTGTGCGTTCTCTTTTGAGGCTACACGCTTAGACATACACGCAATGCCAAAGCTTTTCGAGTGAGGACGTGTTGTTTAGGAAAAACAAGATAATTTCGCACGATGCGGGATTTCCTTAAAACGTGGTTTTCTGACAAATTTTGACGGAAGAAAATTCTCCTGTGGGTTCTCTTTTGAGGCTACACGTTTAGACGTACACGCCACATCAAATCTTTTCCAGTTACAACTTGTTGTTTAGGAGATACAAGCTAATTTTGTACGATGCGTTATTTCTTCTCGTAAAGTGTTTCCAATATGTACATATTTGTCTTTACTCTGCAACACTGTATTTCCTTAGAACGTGGTATTCTTACATATTCTTTCGAGAGAAAACTATCCTGTGCCTTCTCTTTTGAGGCTAAACGCTTAGACATTCATGAAACACCAAAGCTTTTAGAGTTACAACGTGTTGTTTAGGAAAAACAAGAAAATTTTGCAGGATGCGGGATTTCCTTAAAACGTGGTTTTCTGACAAATTTAGACGAAAGAAAATTCTCCTGTGGGTTCTATTTTGAGGCTACACGTTTAGACGTACACACCACACCAAATATTTTCGAGTTACAATGTGTTGTTTAGGAGATACAAGCTAATTTTCTACGTTGCGTTATTTCTTCTCATAAAGTGTTTCCAAAACGTACGTATTTTTCTTTATTCTGCAACACTGTATTTCCTTATCACGTGGTATTCTTACATATTCTTTCAAGAGAAACTCTCCTGTGCGTTCTCTTTTGAGGCTACATGCTTAGACATACACACAACACCAAAACTTTTCGAGTTACTACGTGTTGTTTAGGAAAAAATAGATAATTTCGCACAATGCGGGATTTCCTCTAAAACGTGGTTTTCTGAAAAATTTTGACGAAAGAAAATTCTCCTCTGGGTTCTCTTTTGAGGCTACATGTTTAGACGTACACGCCACACCAAATCTTTTCGAGTTACAACGTGTTGTTTAGGAGATACAAGCTAATTTGGTACGATGCTTTATTTCTTCTCATAAAGTGTTTCCAATACGTATGTATTTGTCTTTACTCTGCAACACTGCATTTCCTTATAATGTGGTATTCATACATATTCTTTCGAGAGAAAACTCTCCTGGGCCTTCTCTTTTGAGGCTACATTCTTAGACATACACGCAACACCAAAGCTTTTCGAGTTACAATGTGTTGTTTAGGAAAAACAAGATAATTTCGCACGATGCGGGATTTCCTTAAAACGTGGTTTTCTGAAAAATTTTGAAGAAAGAAAATTCTCCGGGGGTTCTCTTTTGAGGCTACATGTTTAGTTGTAAATGCCACACCAAATGTTTTCGAGTTACAACGTTTTGTTTAGCAGATACAAGGTTATTTTGTATGATGCGTTATTTCTTCTCATAACGTGTTTCCAATATATACATATTTTTCCTTACTCTGCAACACTGTATTTCCGTATAACGTGGTATTCTTACATATTCTTTCGAGAGAAAACTCTCCTGTGCGTTCTCTTTTGAGGCTATATGCTTAGACATACATGCAACACCAAAGCTTTTCAAGTTACGATCTTTTGTTTAGGAAAAAATAGAAAATTTCTCAAAATGCAGGATTTCCTTAAAACGTTGTTTTCTGAAAAATTTTGACGAAAGAAAACTCTCTTGTTGGTTCTTTTTTGAGCCTACATGTTTAGACGTACACGCCACACCAAATCTTTCCGAGTTACAACGTGTTATTACGGAGATACAAGCTAATTTTGTACGATGCGTTATTTATTCTTTAAAATGTTTCCAATACGTAAGTATTTGCTTTACTCTGCAACACTGTATTTCCTTATAACGTGGTATTCTTACATATTCTTTCGATAGAAATTTCTCCTGTGCCTTCTCTTTTGAGGCTACACGCTCAGACATACACATAACACCAAAACTTTTCGAGTTACGACGAGTTGTTTAGGAAAAACAAGATAATTTCTCACGATGCGTGATTTCCTTAAAACGTGGTTTTCTGACAAATTTGACGAAAGAAATTTCTCCTGTGGGTTCTCTTTTGAGGCTACACATTTAGACGTACACGCCACACCAAATCTTTTCGAGTTACAACGTGTTGTTTAGGAGATACAAGCTAATTTTGTACGATGCGTTATTTATTCTTTAAAATGTTTCCAATACGTAAGTATTTGCTTTACTCTGCAACACTGTATTTCCTTATAACGTGGTATTCTTCCATATTCTTTCGATAGAAATTACTCCTGTGCCTTCTCTTTTGAGGCTACACGCTCAGACATACACATAACACCAAAACTTTTCGAGTTACGACGAGTTGTTTAGGAAAAACAAGATAATTTCTCACGATGCGTGATTTCCTTAAAACGTGGTTTTCTGACAAATTTGACGAAAGAAATTTCTCCTGTGGGTTCTCTTTTGAGGCTACACGTTTAGACGTACACGCCACACCAAATCTTTTCGAGTTACAACGTGTTGTTTAGGAGATACAAGCTAATTTTTACGAAGCTTTATTTCTTCTCCTAAAGTGTTTCCAATATGTACGTATTTGTCTTTACTCTGCATCACTGTATTTCCTTATAACGAGGTTTTCTTAGATCTTCTTTTGAGAAAAAACTCTCCTGTGCGTTCTCTTTTGAGGCTACACGCTTAGAAATACACGCAACACAAAAGCTTTTCGAGTTACAAAGTGTTGTTTAGGAAAAACAAGATAATTTCGCATAATGCGGGATTTAGGAGATACAAGCTAATATTGTAGGATGCGTTATTTTTTCTTTAAAGTGTTTCAAATATGTCTGTATTTGCTTTACTCTGCAACATTGTATTTCCTTATAATGTGGTAATCTTACATATTCTTTCGAGAGAAAACTCTCCTGTGCGTTCTCTTTTGAAGCTACACGCTTAGACATACTCGTAATGCCAAAGCTTTTCAAGTGAGGACGTGTTGTTTAGGAAAAACAAGATAATTTCGCAGGATGCGGGATTTCCTTAAAACGTGGTTTTCTGACAAATTTTGACGAAAGAAAATTCTCCTGTGGGTTCTCTTTTGAGGCTACACGTTTAGACGTACACGCCACATCAAATCTTTTCCAGTTACAACTTGTTGTTTAGGAGATACAAGCTAATTTTGTACGATGCGTTATTTCTTCTCGTAAAGTGTTTCCAATATGTACGTATTTGTCTTTACTCTGCAACACTGTATTTCCTTAGAACGTGGTATTCTTACATATTCTTTCGAGAGAAAACTCTCCTGTGCCTTCTCTTTTGAAGCTACACGCTTAGACATTCACACAACACCAAAGCTTTTAGCGTTACAACGTGTTGTTAAGGAAAAACAAGATAATTTCGCAGGATGCGGGATTTCCTTAAAACGTGGTTTTCTGACAAATTTAGATGAAAGAAAATTCTCCTGTGGCTTCTCTTTTGAGGCTACACGTTTAGTCGTACACACCACACCAAATATTTTCGAGTTACAACGTGTTGTTTAGGAGATACAAGCTAATTTTGTACGTTGCGTTATTTCTTCTCATGAAGTGTTTCTAAAACGTACGTATTTTTCTTTATTCTGCAACACTGTATTTCCTTATAACGTGGTATTCTTACATATTCTTTCGAGAGAAAACTCTCCTGTGCATTCTCTTTTGAGGCTACATGCTTAGACATACCCAAAACACCAATACTTTTCGAGTTACGACGTGTTGTTTAGGAAAAAATAGATAATTTCGCACAATGCGGGATTTCCTCTAATACATGGTTTTCTGAAAAATTTTGATGAAAGAAAATTCTCCTCTGGGTTCTCTTTTGAGGCTACATGTTTAGACGTACACGCCACACCAAATCTTTTCGAGTTACAACGTGTTGTTTAGGAGATACAAGCTAATTTTGTACGATGCTTTATTTCTTCTCATAAAGTGTTTCAAATACGTATGTATTTGTCTTTACTCTGCAACACTGCATTTCCTTATAACGTGGTATTCATACATATTCTTTCGAGAGAAAACTCTCCTGTACCTTCTCTTTTGAGGCTACATGCTTAGACACACACGCTACACCAAAGCTTTTCGAGTTACAATGTGTTGTTTAGGAAAAACAAGATAATTTCGCACGATGCGGGATTTCCTTAAAACGTGGTTTTCTGAAAAATTTTGAAGAAAGAAAAATCTCCGGTGGGTTCTCTTTTGAGGCTACATGTTTAGTTGTAAATGCCACACCAAATCTTTTCGAGTTACAACGTTTTGTTTAGCAGATACAAGGTTATTTTGTATGATGCGTTATTTCTTCTCATAAAGTGTTTCCAATATATACGTATTTGTCCTTTCTCTGCAACACTGTATTTCTGTATAACGTGGTATTCTTACATATTCTTTCGAGAGAAAACTCTCCTGTGCGTTCGCTTTTGAGGCTATATGCTTAGACATACATGCAACACCAAAGCTTTTCGAGTTACGACGTGTTGTTTAGGAAAAAATAGAAAATTTCTCAAAATGCGGGATTTCCTTAAAACATTGTTTTCTGAAAAATTTTGACGAAAGAAAATTCTCCTGTGGGTTCTATTTTGAGCCTACATGTTTAGACGTACCCGCCACACCAAATCTTTCCGAGTTACAACGTGTTATTATGGAGATACAAGCTAATTTTGTACGATGCGTTATTTCTTCTTTAAATTGTTTCCAATACTGAAGTATTTGTTTACTCTGCAACACTGTATTTCCTTATAACGTGGTATTCTTACATATTCTTTCGATAGAAAACTCTCCTGTGCCTTCTCTTTTGAGGCTACACACTCAGACATACACATTATACCATAGCTTTTCGAGTTACGACGTGTTGTTTAGGAAAAACAAGATAATTCCGCACGATGCGGGATTTCCTTAAAACGTGGTTTTCTGACAAATTTGACGAAAGAAATTTCTCCTGTGGGTTCTCGTTTGAGGCTACACGTTTAGACATACAAGCCACACCAAATCTTTTCGAGTTACAACGTGTTGTTTAGGAGATACAAGTTAATTTTTACGAAGCTTTATTTCTTCTCCTAAAATGTTTCCAATATGTACGTATTTGTCTTTACTCTGCAACACTGTATTTCCTTATAACGTGGTTTTCTTACATCTTCTTTTGAGAAAAAACTCTGCTGTGCGTTCTCTTTTGAGGCTACACGCTTAGACATACACACAACACCAAAGCTTTTCGAGTTACAAAGTGTTGTTTAGGAAAAACAAGATAATTTCGCATGATGCGGGATTTCCTTAAAACGTGGTTTTCAGACAAATTATGACTAAAGAATATTCTCCTGTGGGTTCTCCTTTGAGGCTACACGTTTAGAAGTACAAGCCACATCAAATCTTTCCGAGTTACAACGTGTTATTTAGGAGATACAAGCTAATTTTGTAGGATGCATTATTTCTTCTTTAAAGTGTTTCCAAAATGTACGTATTTGCTTTACTCTGCAACACTGTATTTCCTTATAACGTGGTATTCTTACATATTCTTTCGAGAGAAAACTCTCCTTTGCGTTCTCTTTTGAAGCTACACGCTTAGACATACACGCAATGCCAAATCTTTTCGAGTGAGAACGTGTTGTTTAGGAAAAACCAGATAATTTCGCACGATGCGGGATTTCCTTAAAACGTGGTTTTCTGACAAATTTTGACGAAAGAAAATTCTCCTGTGGGTTCTCCTTTGAGGCTACACGTTTAGACGTACAAGCCACATCAAATCTTTCCGAGTTACAACGTGTTATTTAGGAGATACAAGCTAATTTTGTATGATGCGTTATTTCTTCTCCTAAAGTGTTTCCATTATGTACATATTTGTCTTTACTCTGCAACACTGCATTTCCTTATAACGTGGTATTCTTGCATATTCTTTCGAGAGAAAACTCTCCTGTGCCTTTTCTTTTGAGGCTACACGCTTAGACATTCACGCAACACCAAAGCTTTTCGAGTTACAATGTGTTGTTTAGGAAAAACATGATAATTTCGCACGATGCGGGATTTCCTTAAAACGTGGTTTTCTGACAAATTTTGATGAAAGAAAATTCTCCTGTGTGTTCTCTTTCGAGGCTACACGTTTAGACGTACATGCCACGTCAAATCTTTTCCAGTTACAACTTGTTGTTTAGGAGATACAAGCTAATTTTGCAAGATGCGTTATTTCTTCTCATAAAGCGTTTCCAATATGTACGCATTTGTCTTTACTCTGCAACACTGTATTTCCGTATAATGTGGTATTCTTACACATTCTTTTGAGAGAAAACTCTCCTGTGCCTTCTCTTTTGAGGCTACACGCTTAGACATACATGCAACCCCAAAGCTTATCGAGTTACAACGTGTTGTTTAGGAAAAACAAGATAATTTCTCACGATGCAGGATTTCCTTAAAACGTGGTTTTCTGACAAATTTTGATGAAAGAAAATTCTCCTGTAGGTTCTCTTTGGAGGCTACATGTTTAGTTGTAAACTCCACACCAAATCCTTTCGAGTTACAACGTCTACTTTAGGAGTTACAAGCTAGTTTTGTGCGTTGTGTTATTTCTTCTCGTAAAGTGTTTCCAATACGTATGTATTTTTCTTTATTCTGCATTACTATATTTCCTTATAACGTGGTATTCTTACATATTCTTTCGAGAGAAAACTCTCCTGTGCGTTCTCTTTTGAGGCTACAGGCTTAGACATACACGCAACAACAAAGCTTTTCGAGTTACGACGTGTTGTTTAGGAAAAAATAGATAATTTCGCACAATGCGGGATTTTCTTAAAACGTGGATTTCTGAAAAATTTTGACGAAAGAAAATTCTCCTGTGGGCTCTCTTCTGAGCCTACATGTTTAGACGTACATGCCACACCAAATATTTTCGAATTACAACGTGTTGTTTAGGAGATACAAGCTAATTTTTTAAGATGCGTTATTTCTTCTTGTAAAGAGTTTCCAATACTTACGTATTTGTCTTTACTCTGCAACACTGTATTTCCTTAGAATGTGGTATTCTTACATATTCTTTCGATAGAAAACTCTCCTGTGCCTTCTCTTTTGAGGCTACACGCTTAGACATACACGCAACACCAAAGCTTTTCGAGTTACAAAGTGTTGTTTAGGAAAAACAAGATAATTTCGCATAATGCGGGATTTAGGAGATACAAGCTAATATTGTAGGATGCGTTATTTTTTCTTTAAAGTGTTTCAAATATGTCTGTATTTGCTTTACTCTGCAACATTGTATTTCCTTATAATGTGGTAATCTGACATATTCTTTCGAGAGAAAATTCTTCTGTGCGTTCTCTTTTGAAGCTACACGCTTAGACATACTCGTAATGCCAAAGCTTTTCAAGTGAGGACATGTTGTTTAGGAAAAACAAGATAATTTCGGACGATGCGGGATTTCCTTAAAACGTGGTTTTCTGACAAATTTTGACGAAAGAAAATTCTCCTGTGGGTTCTCTTTTGAGGCTACATGTTTAGACGTACACGCCACATCAAATCTTTTCCAGTTACAACTTGTTGTTTAGGAGATACAAGCTAATTTTGTACGATGCGTTATTTCTTCTCGTAAAGTGTTTCCAATATGTACGTATTTGTCTTTACTCTGCAACACTGTATTTCCTTAGAACGTGGTATTCTTACATATTCTTTCGAGAGAAAACTCTCCTGTGCCTTCTCTTTTGAGGCTACACGCTTAGATATTCACGCAACACCAAAGCTTTTAGCGTTACAACGTGTTGTTTAGGAAAAACAAGATAATTTCGCAGGATGCGGGATTTCCTTAAAACGTGGTTTTCTGACAAATTTAGATGAAAGAAAATTCTCCTGTGGCTTCTCTTTTGAGGCTACACGTTTAGTCGTACACACCACACCAAATATTTTCGAGTTACAACGTGTTGTTTAGGAGATACAAGCTAATTTTGTACGTTGCGTCATTTCTTCTCATAAAGTGTTTCCAAAACGTACGTATTTTTCTTTATTCTGCAACACTGTATTTCCTTATAACGTGGTATTCTTATATATTCTTTCGAGAGAAAACTCTCCTGTGCGTTCTCTTTTGAGGCTACATGCTTAGACATACACACAACACCAAAACTTTTCGAGTTACGACGTGTTGTTTAGGAAAAAATAGATAATTTCGCACAATGCGGGATTTCCTCTAATACGTGGTTTTCTGAAAAATTTTGATGAAAGAAAATTCTCCTCTGGGTTCTCTTTTGAGGCTACATGTTTAGTTGTAAATGCCACACCAAATCTTTTCGAGTTACAACGTGTTGTTTAGGAGATACAAGCTAATTTTGTACGATGCTTTATTTCTTCTCATAAAGTGTTTCCAATACGTATGAATTTGTCTTTATTCTGCAACACTGCATTTCCTTATAACTTGGTATTCATACATATTCTTTCGAGAGAAAACTCTCCTGTACCTTCTCTTTTGAGGCTACATGCTTAGACATACACGCTACACCAAAGCTTTTCGAGTTACAATGTGTTGTTTAGGAAAAACAAGATAATTTCGCACCATGCGGGATTTCCTTAAAACGTGGTTTTCTGAAAAATTTTGAAGAAAGAAAAATCTCCGGTGGGTTCTCTTTTGAGGCTACATGTTTAGTTGTAAATGCCACACCAAATCTTTTCGAGTTACAACGTTTTGTTTAGCAGATACAAGGTTATTTTGTATGATGCGTTATTTCTTCTCATAAAGTGTTTCCAATATATACGTATTTGTCCTTTCTCTGCAACACTGTATTTCTGTATAACGTGGTATTCTTACATATTCTTTCGAGAGAAAACTCTCCTGTGCGTTTGCTTTTGAGGCTATATGCTTAGACATACATGCAACACCAAAGCTTTTCGAGTTACGACGTGTTGTTTAGGAAAAAATAGAAAATTTCTCAAAATGCGGGATTTCCTTAAAACATTGTTTTCTGAAAAATTTTGACGAAAGAAAATTCTCCTGTGGGTTCTCTTTTGAGCCTACATGTTTAGACGTACCCGCCACACCAAATCTTTCCGAGTTACAACGTGTTATTACGGAGATACAAGCTAATTTTGTACGATGCGTTATTTCTTCTTTAAAATGTTTCCAATACTGAAGTATTTGCTTTACTCTGCAACACTGTATTTCCTTATAACGTGGTATTCTTACATATTCTTTCGATAGAAAACTCTCCTGTGCCTTCTCTTTTGAGGCTACACACTCAGACATACACATAATACCAAAGCTTTTCGACTTACGACGTGTTGTTTAGGAAAAACAAGATAATTCCGCACGATGCGGGATTTCCTTAAAACGTGGTTTTCTGACAAATTTGACGAAAGAAATTTCTCCTGTGGGTTCTCGTTTGAGGCTACACGTTTAGACATACAAGCCACACCAAATCTTTTCGAGTTACAACGTGTTGTTTAGGAGATACAAGCTAATTTTTACGAAGCTTTATTTCTTCTCCTAAAATGTTTCCAATATGTATGTATTTGTCTTTACTCTGCAACACTGTATTTCCTTATAACGTGGTTTTCTTACATCTTCTTTTGAGAAAAAACGCTCCTGTGCGTTCTCTTTTGAGGCTACACGCTTAGACATACATACAACACCAAAGCTTTTCGAGTTACAAAGTGTTGTTTAGGAAAAACAAGATAATTTCGCATGATGCGGGATTTCCTTAAAACGTGGTTTTCAGACAAATTATGACTAAAGAATATTCTCCTGTGGGTTCTCCTTTGAGGCTACACGTTTAGACGTACAAGCCACATCAAATCTTTCCGAGTTACAACGTGTTATTTAGGAGATACAAGCTAATTTTGTAGGATGCATTATTTCTTCTTTAAAGTGTTTCCAAAATGTACGTATTTGCTTTACTCTGCAACACTGTATTTCCTTATAACGTGGTAATCTTACATATTCTTTCGAGAGAAAACTCTCCTGTGCGTTTTCTTTTGAAGCTACACGCTTAGACATACACGCAATGCCAAATCTTTTCGAGTGAGAACATGTTGTTTAGGAAAAACAAGATAATTTCGCACGATGTGGGATTTCCTTAAAACGTGGTTTTCTGACAAATTTTGACGGAAGAAAATTCTCCTGTGGGTTCTCTTTTGAGGCTACACGTTTAGACGTACACGCCACATCAAATCTTTTCCAGTTACATCTTGTTGTTTAGGAGATACAAGCTAATTTTGTACGATGCGTTATTACTTCTCGTAAAGTGTTTCCAATATGTACATATTTGTCTTTACTCTGCAACACTGTATTTCCTTATAACGTGGTATTCTTACATATTCTTTCGAGAGAAAACTCTCCTGTGCCTTCTCTTTTGAGGCTACATGCTTAGACATTCACGCAACACCAAAGCTTTTCGAGTTACAATGTGTTGTTTAGGAAAAACAAGATAATTTCGCAGGATGCGGGATTTCCTTAAAACGTGGTTTTCTGACAAATTTTGAAGAAAGAAAAATCTCCGGTGGGTTCTCTTTTGAGGCTACATGTTTAGTTGTAAATGCCACACCAAGTCTTTTCGAGTTACAACGTTTTGTTTAGGAGATACAAGCTAATTTTGTACGATGCTTTATTTCTTCTCATAAAGTGTTTCCAATATGTATATATTTGTCTTTACTCTGCAACACTGCATTTCCGTATAACGTGGTATTCATACATATTCTTTCGAGAGAAAACTCTCCTGTACCTTCTCTTTTGAGGCTACATGCTTAGACATACATGCAACACCAAAGCTTTTCGAGTTACACTGTGTTGTTTAGGAAAAACAAGATAATTTCGCACGATGCGGGATTTCCTTAAATCGTGGCTTTCTGAAAAATTTTGAAGAAAGAAAATTCTCCGGTGGGATCTCTTTTGAGGCTACATGTTTAGTTGTAAATGCCACACCAAATCTTTTCGAGTTACAACGTTTTGTTTAGCAGATACAAGGTTATTTTGTATGATGCGTTATTTCTTCTCATAAAGTGTTTCCAATATATACGTATTTGTCCTTACTCTGCAACACTGTATTTCCGTATAACGTGGTATTCTTACATATTCTTTAGAGAGAAACCTCTCCTGTGTGTTCTCTTTTGAGGCTACACGTTTAGACATACACGCAACACCAAAGCTTTTCGAGTTACAAAGTGTTGTTTAGGAAAAACAAAATAATTTCGCATGATGCGGGATTTCCTTAAAACATAGTTTTCAGACAAATTTTGACTAAAGAATATTCTCCTGTGGGGTCTCCTTTGAGGCTACACGTTTAGACGTACAAGCCACATCAAATCCTTCCGAGTTACAATGTGTTATATAGGAGATACAAGCTAATATTTTAGGATGCGTTATTTCCTCTTTAAAGTGTTTCAAATATGTCTGTATTTGCTTTACTCTGCAAAATTGTATTTCCTTATAACGTTGTAATCTTACATATTCTTTCGAGAGAAAACTCTCCAGTGCGTCCTCTTTTGAGGCTACACGCTTAGACATACACATAATGCCAAAGCTTTTCGAGTGAGGACGTGCTGTTTAGGAAAAACAAGATAATTTCGCAGGATGCGGGATTTCCTTAAAACGTGGTTTTCTGACAAATTTTGAACAAAGAAAAATCTCCGGTGGGTTCTCTTTTGAGGCTACATGTTTAGTTGTAAATGCCACACCAAATCTTTTCGAGTTACAACGTTTTGTTTAGGAGATACAAGCTAATTTTGTACGATGCTTTCTTTCTTCTCATAAAGTGTTTCCAATACGTATGTATTTGTCTTTACTCTGCAACACTGCATTTCCTTATAACGTGGTATTCATATATATTCTTTCGAGAGAAAACTCTCCTGTACCTTTTCTTTTGAGGCTACATGCTTAGACATACACGCAACACCAAAGCTTTTCGAGTTACAATGTGTTGTTTAGGAAAAACAAGATAATTTCGCACGATGCGGGATTTCCTTAAAACGTGGTTTTCTGAAAAATTTTGAAGAAAGAAAATTCTCCGGTGGGATCTCTTTTGAGGCTACATGTTTAGTTGTAAATGCCACACCAAATCTTTTCGAGTTACAACGTTTTGTTTAGCAGATACTAGGTTATTTTGTATGATGCGTTATTTCTTCTCATAAAGTGTTTCCAATATATACGTATTTGTCCTTATTCTGCAACACTGTATTTCCGTATAACGTGGTATTCTTACATATTCTTTCGAGAGAAAACTCTCCTGTGTGTTCTCTTTTGAGGCTACATGTTTAGACATACACGCAACACCAAAGCTTTTCGAGTTACAAAGTGTTGTTTAGGAAAAACAAGATAATTTCACATGATGCGGGATTTCCTTAAAACATAGTTTTCAGACAAATTTTGACTAAAGAATATTCTCCTGTGGGTTCTCCTTTGAGGCTACACGTTTAGACGTACAAGCCACATCAAATCCTTCCGAGTTACAACGTGTTATTTAGGAGAAACAAGCTAATATTGTAGGATGCGTTATTTCTTCTTTAAAGTGTTTCAAATATGTCTGTATTTGCTTTACTCTGCAAAATTGTATTTCCTTATAACGTGGTAATCTTACATATTCTTTCGAGAGAAAACTCTCCTGTGCGTTCTCTTTTGAAGCTACACGCTTAGACATACACGTAATGCCAAAGCTTTTCGAGTGAGGACGTGTTGTTTAGGAAAAACAAGATAATTTCGCAGGATGCGGGATTTCCTTAAAACGTGGTTTTCTGACAAATTTTGAAGAAAGAAAAATCTCCGGTGGGTTCTCTTTTGAGGCTACATGTTTAGTTGTAAATGCCACACCAAATCTTTTCGAGTTACAACGTTTTGTTTAGCAGATACAAGGTTATTTTGTATGATGCGTTATTTCTTCTCATAAAGTGTTTCCAATATATACGTATTTGTCCTTACTCTGCAGCACTGTATTTCTGTATAACGTGGTATTCTTACATATTCTTTCGAGAGAAAACTCTCCTGTGCGTTCTCTTTTGAGGCTATAACCTTAGACATACATGCAACACCAAAGCTTTTCGAGTTACGACGTGTTGTTTAGGAAAAAATTGAAAATTTCTCACAATGCGGGATTTCCTTAAAATGTTGTTTTCTGAAAAATTTTGACGAAAGAAAATTCTTCTGTGGGTTCTCTTTTGAGCCTACATGTTTAGACGTACACGCCACACCAAATCTTTCCGAGTTACAACGTGTTATTACGGAGATACAAGCTAATTTTGTACGATGCGTTATTTCTTCTTTAAAATGTTTCCAATATGTAAGTATTTGCTTTACTCTGCAACACTGTATTTCCTTATAACGCGGTATTCTTGCATATTCTTTCGATAGAAATCTCTCCTGTGCCTTCTCTTTTGAGGCTACACGCTCAGACATACACATAACACCAAAACTTTTCGAGTTACGACCTATTGTTTAGGAAAAACAAGATAATTCCGCACGATGCGGGATTTCCTTAAAACGTGGTTTTCTGACAAATTTGACGAAATAAATTTCTCCTGTGGGTTCTCTTTTGAGGCTACACGTTTAGACGTACACGCCACAGCAAACCTTTTCGAGTTACATCGTTTTGTTTAGGAGATACAAGCTAATTTTTACGAAGCTTTATTTCTTCTCCTAAAGTGTTTCCAATATGTACTTATTTGTCTTTACTCTGCAATACTGTATTTCCTTATAACGTGGTTTTCTTACATCTCTTTTTGAGAAAAAACTCTCCTGTGTGTTCTCTTTTGAGGCTACACGTTTAGACATACACGCAACACCAAAGCTTTTCGAGTTACAAAGTGTTGTTTAGGAAAAACAAAATAATTTCGCATGATGCGGGATTTCCTTAAAACATAGTTTTCAGACAAATTTTGACTAAAGAATATTCTCCTGTGGGGTCTCCTTTGAGGCTACACGTTTAGACGTACAAGCCACATCAAATCCTTCCGAGTTACAATGTGTTATATAGGAGATACAAGCTAATATTTTAGGATGCGTTATTTCCTCTTTAAAGTGTTTCAAATATGTCTGTATTTGCTTTACTCTGCAAAATTGTATTTCCTTATAACGTGGTAATCTTACTTATTCTTTCAAGAGAAAACTCTCCTGTGCGTTCTCTTTTGAGGCTACACGCTTAGACATACACGTAATGCCAAAGCTTTTCGAGTGAAGACGTGTTGTTTAGGAAAAACAAGATAATTTCGCAGGATGCGGGATTTCCTTAAAACGTGGTTTTCTGACAAATTTTGAAGAAAGAAAATTCTCCTGCGGGTTCTCTTTTGAGGCTACATGTTTAGACGCACACACCACACCAAATATTTTCGAGTTACAACGTGTTGTTTAGGAGATACAAGCTAATTTTGTACGTTGCGTTATTTCTTCTCATAAAGTGTTTCCAAAACGTATGTATTTTTCTTTATTCTGCAACACTGTATTTCCTTATAACGTGGTATTCTTACAGATTCTTTCGAGAGAAAACTCTCCTGTGCGTTCTCTTTTGAGGCTACATGCTTAGACATACACACAACACCAAAACTTTTTGAGTTACGACGTGTTGTTTAGGAAAAAATAGATAATTTCGCACAATGCGGGCTTTCCTCTAAAAAGTGGTTTTCTGAAAAATTTTGATGAAAGAAATTTCTCCTCTGGCTTCTCTTCTGAGGCTACATGTTTAGACGTACACGCCACACCAAATCTTTTCGAGTTACAACGTGTTGTTTAGGAGATACAAGCTAATTTTGTACGATGCTTTATTTCTTCTCATAAAGTGTTTCCAATACGTATGTATTTGTCTTTACTCTGCAACACTGCATTTCTTTATAACGTGGTATTCATACATATTCTTTCGAGAGAAAACTCTCCTGTACCTTCTCTTTTGAGGCTACATGCTTAGACATACACGCAACACCAAAGCTTTTCGAGTTACAATGTGTTTTTTAGGAAAAACAAGATAATTTCGCACGATGCGGGATTTCCTTAAAACGTGGTTTTCTGAAAAATTTTGAAGAAAGAAAATTCTCCGGTGGGATCTCTTTTGAGGCTACATGTTTAGTTGTAAATGCCACACCAAATCTTTTCGAGTTACAACGTTTTGTTTAGCAGATACAAGGTTATTTTGTATGATGCGTTATTTCTTCTCATAAAGTGTTTCCAATATATACGTATTTGTCCTTACTCTGCAACACTGTATTTCCGTATAACGTGGTATTCTTACATATTCTTTCGAGAGAAAACTCTCCTGTGTGTTCTATTTTGAGGCTATATGCTTAGACATACATGCAACACCAAAGCTTTTCTAGTTACGACGTGTTGTTTAGGAAAAAATAGAAAATTTCTCACAATTCGGGATTTCCTTAAAACGTTGTTTTCTGAAAAATTTTGACGAAAGAAAATTCTCCTGTGGGTTCTCTTTTGAGCCGACATGTTTAGACGTACAAGCCACACCAAATCTTTCCGAGTTACAACGTGTTATTACGGAGATACTAGCTAATTTTGTACGATGCGTTGTTTCTTCTTTAAAATGTTTCCAATATGTAAGTATTTGCTTTACTCTGCAACACTGTATTACCTTATAACGTGGTATTCTTACATATTCTTTCGATAGAAAACTCTCCTGTGCCTTCTCTTTTGAGGCTACACACTCAGACATACACATAACACCAAAGCTTTTCGAGTTACGATGTGTTCTTTAGGAAAAACAAGATAATTCAGCACGATGCGGGATTTCTTTAAAATGTGGTTTTCTGACAAATTTGACGAAAGAAATTTCTCCTGTGGGTTCTCGTTTGAGGCTACACGTGTAGACATACAAGCCACACCAAATCTTTCGAGTTACAATGTGTTGTTTAGGAGATACAAGCTAATTTTTACGAAGCTTTATTTCTTCTCCTAAATTGTTTCCAATATGTACGTATTTGTCTTTACTCTGCAACACTGTATTTCCTTATAACGTGGTTTTCTTACATCTTCTTTTGAGAAAAAAACTCTCCTGTGCATTCTCTTTTGAGGCTACACGCTTAGACATACACACAACACCAAAGCTTTTCGAGTTACAAAGTGTTGTTTAGGAAAAACAAGATAATTTCGCATGATGCGGGATTTCCTTAAACGTGGTTTTCAGACAAATTTTGACTAAAGAATATTCTCCTGTGGGTTCTCCTTTGAGGCTACACGTTTAGACATACAAGCCACATCAAATCTATCCGAGTTACAACGTGTTATTTAGGAGATACAAGCTAATATTGTAGGATGCGTTATTTCTTCTTTAAAGTGTTTCAAATATGTCTCTATTTGCTTTACTCTGCAGCATTTTATTTCCTTATTACGTGGTAATCTTACATATTCTTTCGAGAGAAAACTGTCCTGTGCGTTCTCTTTTGAGGCTACACGCTTAGACATACACGCAACACCAAAGCTTTTTGAGTTACAACGTGTTGTTTAGGAAAAACAAGATAATTTCGCACGATGCAGGATTTCCTTAAAACGTGGTTTTCTGACAAATTTTGACGAAAGAAAATTCTCCTGTAGGTTCTCTTTGGAGGCTACATGTTTAGTTGTAAACGCCACACCAAATCCTTTCGAGTTACAACGTCTACTTTAGGAGATACAAGCTAGTTTTGTGCGTTGTGTTATTTCTTCTGGTAAAGTGTTTCCAATACGTATGCATTTTTCTTTATTCTGCAACACTGTATTTCCTTATAATGTGGTATTCTTACATATTCTTTTGAGAGAAAACTCTCCTGTGCGTTCTCTTTTGAGGCTACAGGCTTAGACATACACGCAACAACAAAGCTTTTCGAGTTACGACTTGTTTTTAGGAAAAAATAGATAATTTCGCACTATGCGGAATTTCCTTAAAACGTGGATTTCTGAAAAATTTTGACGAAAGAAAATTCTCCTGTGGGCTCTCTTTTGAGCCTACATGTTTAGACGTACACGCCACACCAAATATTTTCGAATTACAACGTGTTGTTTAGGAGATACAAGCTAATTTTTTAAGATGCGTTATTTCTTCTTGTAAAGAGTTTCCAATACGTATGTATTTGTCTTTACTCTGCAACACTGTATTTCCTTAGAACGTGGTATTCTTACATATTCTTTCGAGAGAAAACTCTCCTGTGCGTTCTCTTTTGAGGCTACACGCTTAGACATACACATAACACCAAAGCTTTTCGAGTTACGACGTGTTGTTTAGGAAAAACAAGATAATTCAGCACGATGCGGGATTTCCTTAAAACCTGGTTTTCTGACAAATTTGACGAAAGAAATTTCTCCTGTGGGTTCTCGTTTGAGGCTACACGTTTAGACATACAAGCCACACCAAATCTTTTCGAGTTACAACGTGTTGTTTAGGAGATACAAGCTAATTTTTACAAAGCTTTATTTCTTCTCCTAAAGTGTTTCCAATATGTACGTATTTGTCTTTACTCTGCAACACTGTATTTCCTTATAACGTGGTTTTCTTACATCTTCTTTTGAGAAAAAAACTCTCCTGTGCATTCTCTTTTGAGGCTACACGCTTAGACATACACGCAACACCAAAGCTTTTCGAGTTACAAAGTGTTGTTTAGGAAAAACAAGATAATTTCGCATGATGCGGGATTTCCTTAAAACGTGGTTTTCAGACAAATTTTGACTAAAGTATATTCTCCTGTGGGTTCTCCTTTGAGGCTACACATTTAGACGTACAAGCCACATCAAATCTTTCCGAGTTACGACGTGTTATTTAGGAGATACAAGCTAATTTTTTAGGATACGTTATTTCTTCTTTAAAGTGTTTCCAATATGTTCGTATTTGCTTTACTCTGCAACACTGTATTTCCTTATAACGTGGTATTCTTACATATTCTTTCGAGAGAAAACTCTCCTGTGCGTTCCCTTTTGAAGCTACACGCTTAGACATACTGGCAATGCCAAAGCTTTTCGAGTGAGAACGTGTTGTTTAGGAAAAAGAAGATAATTTCGCACGATGCGCGATTTCCTTAAAACATGGTTTTCGGACAAATTTTGACGAAAGAAAATTCTCCTGTGGGTTCTCTTTTGAGGCTACACGTGTAGACGTACATGCCACATAAAATCTTTTCTAGTTACAACTTGTTGTTTAGGAGATACAAGCTAATTTTGTACGATGCCTTATTTCTTCTCATAAAGTGTTTCCAATATGTACGTATTTGTCTTTACTCTGCAACACTGTATTTCCTTATAACGTGGTATTCTTACATATTCTTTCGAGAGAAAACTCTCTTGTGCCTTCTCTTTCAATGCTACAGCCTTAGACATTCACGCAACACCAAAGCTTTTCGAGTTACAACGTGTTGTTTAGGAAAAACAAGATAATTTCGAACGATGCGGGATTTCCTTAAAACGTGGTTTTCTGACAAATTTTGACGAAAGAAAATTCTCCTGTGTGTTCTCTTTTGAGGCTACACGGCTAGACGTACACGCCACATCAAATCTTTTCCAGTTACAACTTGTTGTTTAGGAGATACAAGCTAATTTTGTACAATGCGTTATTTCTTCTCGTAAGTGTTTCCAATATGTACGCATTTGTCTTTACTCTGCAACACTGTATTTCAGTATAACGTGGTATTCTTACACATTCTTTCGAGAGAAAACTCTCCTGTGCCTTCTCTTTTGAGGCTACACGCTTAGACATACACGCAACACCAAAGCTTTTCGAGTTACAACGTGTTGTTTAGGAAAAACAAGATAATTTCGCACGATGCAGGATTTCCTTAAAACGTGGATTTCTGACAAATTTTGACGAAAGAAAATTCTCCTGTAGGTTCTCTTTGGAGGCTACATGTTTAGTTGTAAACGCCACACCAAATCCTTTTGAGTTACAACGTCTACTTTAGGAGATACAAGCTAGTTTTGTGCGTTGTGTTATTTCTTCTGGTAAAGTGTTTCCAATACGTATGTATTTTTCTTTATTCTGCAACACTGTATTTCCTTATAACGTGGTATTCTTTTTTTTTTTTTTTTTGAGCATTTTTTTGAGCATTTTTTTTTATTATTCGATATAATTTATTTACATTTCAAATGATTTCCCCTTTTCTAGCCCCCCCACTCCCCGAAAGTCCCGCAAGCCCCCTTCTCTTCCCCTGTCCTCCCACCCACCCCTTCCCACTTCCCCGTTCTGGTTTTGCTGAATACTGTTTCACTGCGTCTTTCCAGAACCAGGGGCCACTCCTCCTTTCTTCTTGTACCTCATTTGATGTGTGGATTATGTTTTGGGTATTCCAGTTTTCTAGGTTAATATCCACTTATTAGTGAGTGCATACCATGATTCACCTTTTGAGTCTGGGTTACCTCACTTAGTATGATATTCTCTAGCTCCATCCATTTGCCTAAGAATTTCATGAATTCATTGTTTCTAATGGCTGAATAGTACTCCATTGTGTAGATATACCACATTTTTTGCATCCACTCTTCTGTTGAGGGATACCTGGGTTCTTTCCAGCATCTGGCAATTACAAATAGGGCTGCTATGAACATAGTAGAACATGTATCCTTATTACATGGTGGGGAGTCTTCTGGGTATATGCCCAGGAGTGGTATAGCAGGATCTTCTGGAAGTAAGGTGCCCAGTTTTCGGAGGAACCGCCAGACTGATTTCCAGAGTGGTTGTACCAATTTGCAACCCCACCAGCAGTGGAGGAGTGTTCCTCTTTCTCCACACCCTCTCCAACACCTGCTGTCTCCTGAATTTTTAATCTTAGCCATTCTGACTGGTGTAAGATGAAATCTTAGGGTTGTTTTGATTTGCATTTCCCTAATGACTAATGAAGTTGAGCATTTTTTAAGATGCTTCTCCGCCATCCGAAGTTCTTCAGGTGAGAATTCTTTGTTTAACTCTGTACCCCATTTTTTAATAGGGTTGTTTGGTTTTCTGGAGTCTAACAACTTGAGTTCTTTATATATATTGGATATTAGCCCTCTATCTGATGTAGGATTGGTGAAGATCTTTTCCCAATTTGTTGGTTGCCGATTTGTCCTCTTGATGGTGTCCTTTGCCTTACAGAAACTTTGTAATTTTATGAGGTCCCATTTGTCAATTCTTGCTCTTAGAGCATACGCTATTGGTGTTCTGTTCAGAAACTTTCTCCCTGTACCGATGTCCTCAAGGGTCTTCCCCAGTTTTTTTTCTATTAGCTTCAGAGTGTCTGGCTTTATGTGGAGGTCCTTGATCCATTTGGATTTGAGCTTAGTACAAGGAGACAAGGACACACCTGAAAGCCCTGGAACAAAAAGAAGCTATTTCGCCCAGGAGGAGTAGAAGGCAGGAAATCATCAAACTCAGGGCCGAAATCAATCAAGTAGAAACAAAGAGAACCATACAAAAAATCAACAATACCAGGAGCTGGTTCTTTGAGAAAATCAACAAGATAGATAAACCCTTAGCCAGAATGACCAAAGGGCACAGAGAAAGTATCCAAATTAACAAACTTAGAAATGAAAAGGGAGATATAACAACGGAAACTGAGGAAATCCAAAAAATCATCAGATCCTACTACAAGAGCCTATACTCAACACAACTGGAGAATCTGGAGGAAATGGACAATTTCCTTGACAGATACCAAATACCAAAATTAAATCAGGACCAACTAGACCATCTAAACAGTCCCATAATGCCTAAAGAAATAGAAGGAGTCATAGAAAGTCTTCCAACCAAAAAAAGCACAGGACCAGATGGCTTCAGTGCAGAATTCTACCAGACCTTCAAAGAAGAGTTAACACCAATACTCTTCAAACTATTCCACAAAATAGAAACAGAAGGAACACTACCCAATTCCTTCTACGAAGCCACAATTACGCTGATACCAAAGCCACACAAAGATCCAACAAAGAAAGAGAACTTCAGACCAATTTCCCTTATGAACATCGATGCAAAAATACTCAATAAAATTCTTGCCAACCGAATCCAAGAACACATCAAAACGATCATCCACCATGATCAAGTAGGCTTTATCCCAGGAATGCAGGGTTGGTTCAATATACGGAAATCCATCAATACAATCCACTACATAAACAAACTCAAAGAACAAAACCACATGGTCATTTCATTGGATGCTGAAAAAGCATTTGACAAAATTCAGCATCCCTTCATGCTTAAAGTCTTGGAGAGAACAGGAATTCAAGGCCCATACCTAAACATAGTAAAAGCAATATACAGCAAACCGGTAGCCAGCATCAAACTAAATGGAGAGAAACTAGAAGCAATCCCACTGAAATCAGGGACCAGACAAGGCTGCCCCCTTTCTCCTTATCTTTTCAATATTGTACTTGAGGTACTAGCTCGGGCAATTCGACAACATAAGGAGGTCAAAGGGATACAAATTGGAAAGGAAGAAGTCAAACTATCATTATTTGCAGACGACATGATCGTCTACCTAAGTGACCCAAAGAACTCCACTAGAGAGCTCCTACAGCTGATAAACAACTTCAGCAAAGTGGCAGGTTATAAAGTCAACTCAAGCAAATCAGTGGCCTTCCTATACTCAAAGGATAAGCAGGCTGAGAAAGAAATTAGGGAAATGACCCCCTTCACAATAGCCACAAACAGTATAAAGTATCTTGGGGTGACTCTTACCAAACATGTGAAAGATCTGTATGACAAGAACTTCAAGACTCTGAAGAAGGAAATGGAAGAAGACCTCAAAAAATGGGAAAACCTCCCATGCTCATGGATCGGCAGAATCAATATAGTTAAAATGGCCATTTTGCCTAAAGCACTATACAGATTCAATGCAATACCCATCAAAATCCCAACTCAATTCTTCACAGAGCTAGAAAGAGCAATTATCAAATTCATCTGGAACAACAAAAAACCCAGGATAGCTAAAACTATTCTCAGCAACAAAAGGAAATCTGGGGGAATCAGTATCCCTGACCTCAAGCAATACTACAGAGCAATAGTGTTAAAAACTGCATGGTATTGGTACAGTGACAGACAGGAGGATCAATGGAACAGGATTGAAGATCCAGAAATAACGTGGTATTCTTACATATTCCTTCGAGAGAAAACTCTCCTGTGCGTTCTCTTTTGAGGCTACAGGCTTAGACATACACGCAACAACAAAGCTTTTCGAGTTACGACGTGTTGTTTAGGAAAAAATAGATAATTTCGCACAACGCGGGATTTCCTTAAAACGTGGATTTCTGAAAAATTTTGACGAAAGAAAATTCTCCTGTGGGCTCTCTTTTGAGCCTACATGTTTAGACGTACACGCCACACCAAATATTTTCGAATTACAACGTGTTGTTTAGGAGATACAAGCTAATTTTTTAAGATGCGTTATTTCTTCTTGTAAAGAGTTTCCAATATGTACGTATTTGTCTTTACTCTGCAACACTGTATTTCCTTAGAACGTGGTATTCTTACATATTCTTTCGATAGAAAACTCTCCTGTGCCTTCTCTTTTGAGGCTACAAGCTTAGACATACACGTAACACCAAAGCTTTTCGAGTTACAACTTGTTGTTTAGGAAAAACTAGATAATTTCGCAAGATGCGGGATTTCCTTAAAACGTGGTTTTCTGACAAATTTTGACGAAAGAAATTTCTCCTGTGTGTTCTCTTTTGAGGCTACACGTTTAGACGTACACACCACACCAAATCTTTTCGAGTTACAACGTGTTGTTTAGGAGATACAAGGTAATTTTTACGAAGCTTTATTTCTTCTCCTATAGTGTTTCCAATATTTTCGTATTTGTCTTTACTCTGCAACACTGTTTTTCCTTATAACGTGGTTTTCTTACATCTTCTTTTGAGAGAAAACTGTCCTGTGCATTCTCTTTTGAGGCTACATGCTTAGACATACACGCAACACCAAAGATTTTCAAGTTACAAAGTGTTGTTTAGGAAAAACAAGATAATTTCGCATGATGCGGGATTTCCTTAAAATGTGGTTTTCAGACAAATTTTGACTAAAGAATATTCTCCTGTGGGTTCTCCTTTGAGGCTACACGTTTAGACGTACAAGCCACATCAAATCTTTCCGAGTTACAACGTGTTATTTAGGAGATACAAGCTAATTTTGTAGGATGCGTTATTTCTTCTTTAAAGTGTTTCCAGTATGTATGTATTTGCTTTACTCTGCAACAGTGTATTTCCTTACAACGTGGTATTCTTACATATTCTTTTGAGAGAAAACTCTTCTGTGCCTTCTCTTTTGAGACTACATGCTTAGACATACACGCAACACCAAAGCTTTTCGAGTGAGAACGTGTTGTTTAGGAAAAACAAGATCATTTCGCACGATGCGGGATTTCCTTAAAATGTGGTTTTTTGACAAATTTTGACGAAAGAAAATTCTCCTGTGGTTTCTCTTTTGAGGCTACACGTTTAGACGTACACGCCACACCAAATCTTTTCGAGTTACAACGTGTTGTTTAGGAGATACAAGCGAATTTTTTACGAAGCGTTATTTCTTCTCGTAAAGTGTTTCCAATATGTACATATTTGTTTTTACTCTGCAACTCTGTATTTCCTTATAACGTGGTATTCTTACATATTCTTTCCAGAGAAAACTCTCCTGTGCCTTCTTTTTTGAGGCTACATGCTTAGACATACACGCAATGCCAAAGCTTTTCGAGTTACAAAGTGTTGTTTATGAAAAACAAGATAATTTCGCACGATGCGGGATTTCCATAAAACATGGTTTTCTGACAAATTTTGACAAAAGAATATTCTCCTGTGGGTTCTCCTTTGAGGCTACACGTTTAGACTTACAAGCTACATCAAATCCTTCCGAGTTACAACGAGTTGTTTAGGAGATACAAGCTAATTTTGTACGATGCTTTATTTCTTCATTAAAGTGTTTCCAATACGTGCATATTTGCTTTACTCTGCAACACTGTACTTCCTTATAACGTGGTATTCTTATATATTGTTTTGAGAGAAAACTCTCCCGTGCGTTCTCTTTTGAGACTACCCACTTAGACATACACGCAACACCAAAGCTTTTCGTGTGACAACATGTTGTTTAGGAAAAACAAGATAATTTCGCAGGATGCGGGATTTCCTTAAAACGTGGTTTTCTGAAAAATTTAGACGAAAGAAAATTCTCCTGTGGGTTCTCTTTTGAGGCTACACGTTTAGACGTACACACCACACCAAATATTTTCGAGGTACCACGTGTTGTTTAGGAGATACAAGCTAATTTTGTACGTTGCGTTATTTCTTCTCATAAAGTGTTTCCAAAACATATGTATGTTTCTTTATTCTGCAACACTGTATTTCCTTATAACGTGGTATTCTTACATATTCTTTTGAGAGAAAACTCTCCTGTGCCTTCTCTTTTGAGGCTACATGCTTAGACATTCACGCAACACCAAAGCTTTTCGAGTTACAACGTGTTGTTTAGGAAAAACAAGATAATTTCGCACGATGTAGGATTTCCTTAAAACGTAGTTTTCTGAAAAATTTTGACGAAAAAAAATTCTCCTGTGGGTTCTCTTTGGAGGCTACATGTTTAGTTGCAAACGCCACACCAAATCTTTTCAAGTTACAACGTGGTGTTTAGGAGATACAAGCTAATTTTGTGCGTTGTGTTATTTCTTCTCATAAAGTGTTTCCAAAACGTACATATTTTTCTTTATTCTGCAACACTGTATTTCCTTATAACGTGGTATTCTTACATATTCTTTCGAGAGAAAACTCTCCTCTGTATTCTCTTTTGAGGCTACACGCTTAGACATACACACAACACCAAAGCTTTTTGAGTTACGACGTGTTGTTTAGGAAAAAATAGATAATTTCGCACAATGCGGGATTTCCTCTAAAACGTGGTTTTCTGAAAAATTTTGAGGAAAGAAAATTCTCCTGTGGGTTCTCTTTTGAGGCTACACGTTTAGACATATACGCCACATCAAATCTTTTCCAGTTACAACTTGTTGTTTAGGAGATACAAGCTAACTTTGTACGATGAGTTATATCTTCTCGTAAAGTGTTTCCAATATGTACGTATTTGTCTTTACTCTGCAACACTGTATTTCCATATAACATGGTATTCTTACATATTCTTTCAAGAGAAAACTCTCCTGTGCCTTCTCTTTTGAGGCTACATGCTTAGACATACATGCAACACCAAAGCTTTTCGAGTTACTACGTGTTGTTTATGAAAAACAAGATAATTTCGCACGATGTGGGATTTCCTTAAAACGTGGTATTCTGACAAATTTTGACGAAAGAAAATTCTCCTGTGGGTTCTCTTTTGAGGCTACATGTTTAGTTGTAAATGCCACACCAAATCTTTCGAGTTACAACGTGTTGTTTAGGAGATACAAGGTAATTTTGTATGATGTGTTATTTCTTCTCCTAAAGTGTTTCCAATAGGTACGTTTTTGTCTTTACTCTGCAACACTGTATTTCCTTTATACATGGTATTCTTACATATTCTTTCGAGAGAAAACGCTCCTGTGCCTTCTCTTTTGAGGCTACACGCTTAGACATTCACGCAACACCAAAGCTTTTAGAGTTACAACGTGTTGTTTAGGAAAAACAAGATAATTTCGCAAGATGTGGGATTTCCTTAAAACGTGGTTTTCTGACAAAATTTAATGAAAGAAAATTCTCCTGTGGGTTCTATTTTGAGGCTACACATTTAGACGTACACGCCACACCAAACCTTTTCGAGTTACAACTTGTTGTTTAGGAGATACAAGCTAATTTTGTACGATGCGTTATTTCTTCTCGTAAAGTGTTTCTAATACATAATTATTTGTCTTTAGTCTGCAACACTGTATTTCCTTATAACGTGGTATTCTTACATATTTTTTCGAGAGAAAACTCTCCTGTGCGTTCTCTTTTGTGGCTACATGCTTAGACATACAAGCTACACCAAAGCTTTTCGAGTTACAACCTGTTGTTTAGGAAAAAGAAGATAATTTCGCACGATGCAGGATTTCCGTAAAACGTGGTTTTCTGACAAATTTTGACGTAAGAAAACTCTCCTGTGGGTTCTCTTTTGAGGCTACACGTTTAGACCTACACGACACACCAAATCTTTTCGAGTTACAACGTGTGGTTTAGGAGATACAAGCTAATTTTGTATGATGCGTTATTTCTTCTAGTAAAGTGTTGCCAATATGTACGTATTTGTCTTTATTCTGCAACTCTGTATTTCCTTATAACATGGTATTCTTACATATTCTTTGAGAAAAAACTCTCCTGTGCCTTCACTTTTGAGGCTACATGCTTAGACATACATGCAACACCAAAGCTTTTCGAGTTATGACGTGTTGTTTAGGAAAAACAAGAAAATATCGCACGATGTGGGATTTCCTTAAAACGTGGTTTTCTGACAAATTTTGACGAAAGAAAATTCTCCTGTGGATTCTCTTTTGAGGCTACATGTTTAGACGTACACGCCACACCAAATATTTTCGAGTTACAACGTGTTGTTTAAGAGATACAAGCTAATTTTGTACAATGCTTTATTTCTTCTCCTAAAGTGTTTCCAATACGTAAATACTTGCCTTTACTCTGCAACACTGTACTTCCTTATAACGTGGTATTCTTGCATATTCCTTTGAGAGAAAACTCTCCTGTGCGTTCTCTTTTGAGGCTACATGCTTAAACATACACGCAACACCAAAGCTTTTCGAGTTACAACGTGTTGTTTAGGAAAAACAAGATAATTTCGCACTATGCGGGATTTCCTTGAAACGTGGTTTTCTGAAATATTTTCACGAAAGAAAATTCTCCTGTGGGTTCTCTTTTGAGGCTACATGTTTAGTTGTAAATGCCACACCAAATCTTTTCGAGTTACAGCGTGTTGTTTAGGAGATACAAAGTAATTTTGTATGATGCGTTATTTCTTCTCCTAAAGTGTTTCCAATAGTTACGTTTTTGTCTTTACTCTGCAACATTGTATTTCCTTAAAACATGGTATTCTTACATATTCTTTTGAGAGAAAACTCTCCGGTGCCTTCTCTTTTGAGGCTACACGCTTAGACATTCATGCAACACCAAAGCTTTTCGAGTTACAACATGTTGTTTAGGAAAAAGATGATGATTTCGCAAGATGCGGGATTTCCTTAAAACGTGGTTTTCTGACAAATTTTGACGAAAGAAAATTCTCCTGTGGGTTCTCTTTTGAGGCTACACGGTTAGACGTACACGCCAAACCAAATCTTTTCGAGTTACAACGTGTAGTTTAGGAGATACAAGCTAATTTTGTACGATGTGTTATTTCTTCTCGTAAAGTGTTGCCAATATGTATGTATTTGTCTTTACTCTGCAACACTTTATTTCCTTAAAAGGTGGTATTCTTACATATTCTTTCGAGAGAAAACTCTCCTGTGCGTTCTCTTTTGAGGCTACATGCTTAGACATACATGCAACACCAAAGCTTTTCGAGTTACGACGTGTTGTTTAGGAAAAACAAGATAATTTCGCACGATGTGGGATTTCCTTAAAACGTGGTTTTCTGACAAATTTTGACGAAAGAAAATTCTCCTGTGGATTCTCTTTTGAGGCTACATGTTTAGTCGTACACGCCACACCAAATATTTTCGAGTTACAACGTGTTGTTTAAGAGATACAAGCTAATTTTTTACGATGCTTTATTTCTTCTCGTAAACTGTTTCCAATACGTAAATACTTGTCTTTACTCTGCAACACTGTACTTCCTTATAACGTGGTATTCTTACATATTCTTTCGAGAGAAAACTCTCCTCTGCGTTCTCTTTTGAGGCTACACGCTTAGACATACACGCAACACCAATGCTTTTCGAGTTACAATGTGTTGTTTAGGAAAAACAAGATAATTTCGCACGATGAGGGATTTCCTTAATACGTGGTTTTCCGAAAAATTGTGACGAAAGAAAATTCTCCTGTGTGTTCTCTTTTGAGGCTACATGTTTAGTTGTAAATGCCACACCAAATCTTTCAAGTTACTACGTGTTGTTTAGGAGATACAAGGTAAATTTGTATGATGCGTAATTTCTTCTCGTAAAGTGTTTCCAGTAAGTACGGATTTTTCTTTCTTCTGCAACACTGTATTTCCTTATAACAAGGTATTCTTACATATTCTTTCGAGAGAAAACTCTCCTGTGCGTTCTCTTTTTCGGCTACATGCTTAGACATACACGCAACACCAAAGCTTTTTGAAGTACGGCGTGTTGTTTAGGAAAAACAGGATAATTTCGCACGATGCGGGATTTCCTTAAAACGTGGTTTTCTGACAAATTTTGATGAAAGAAAATTCTCCCGAGGGTTCTCTTTTGAGGCTACACGTTTACACGCACACGCCACATCAAATCTTTTCGAGTTACAACTTATTGTATAGGAGATACAATATGTACGTATTTGTCTTTATTCTGCACCACTGTATTTCCTTATAACGTGGTATTCTTACAAATTCTTTTGAGAGAAAACTCTCCTGTGCATTCTCTTTTGAGGCTACACGCTTAGACAAACACTCAACACCAAAGCTTTCGAGTTACAACGTGTATTTTAGGAAAAACAAGATAATTTCGCACGATGTGGGATTTCCTTAAAATGTGGTTTTCTGACAAATTTTGACGAAAGAAAATTCTCCTGTGGGTTCTCTTTTGAGGCTACACGTTTAGACGTACACGCCACATCAAATCTTTTCCAGTTACAACTTGTTGTTTAGGAGATACAAGCTAATTTTGTACTTTGCGTTATTTCTTCTCATAAAGTGTTTCCAATACGTACGTATTTTTCTTTATTCTGCAACACTGTATTTCCTTATAACATGGTATTCTTACATATTCTTTCGAGAGAAAACTCTCCTGTGCCTTCTCTTTTGAGGCTACATGCTTAGACATACACGCAACACCAAAGCTTTTCGAGTTACAACGTGTTGTTTAGGAAAAACAAGATATTTTCACAGGATGCGGGATTTCCTTAAAACGTGGTTTTCTGACAAATTTTGATGTAAGAAAATTCTCCTGTGGGTTCTCTTTTGAGGCTACACATTTAGACCTACATGCCACACCAAATATTTTCGACTTACAACGTGTGGTTTAAGAGATACAAGCTAATTTTCTACGATGCGTTATTTCTTCTCGTAAAGAGTTGGCAATATGTACGTATTTGTCTTTACTCTGCAACACTGTATTTCCTTATAACATGGTATTCTTACATATTCTTTCGAGAAAAAACTCTCATGTGCCTTCTCTTTTGAGGCTACATGCTTAGACATACATGCAACACCAAAGCTTTTCGAGTTATGACGTGTTGTTTAGGAAAAACAAGATAATTTCGCACGATGAGGGATTTCCTTAAAACGTGGTTTTCTAACAAATTTTGACGAAAGAAAATTCTCCTGTGGATTCTCTTTTGAGGCTACATGTTTAGACGTACATGCCACACCAAATATTTTCGAGTTACAACGTGTTGTTTAAGAGATACAAGCTAATTTTGTATGATGCTTTATTTCTTCTCGTAAAGTGTTTCCAATACGTAAATACTTGTCTTTACTCTGCAACACTGTACTTCCTTATAACATCATATTCTTACATATTCTTTCGAGAGAAAACTCTCCTGTGCGTTCTCTTTTGAGGCTACACGCTTAGACATACACGCAACACCAAAGCTTTTCGAGTTACAACGTGTTGTTTAGGAAAAACAAGATAATTTCACACTATGTGGGATTTCCTTGAAACGTGGTTTTCTGAAAAATTTTCAGGAAAGAAAATTCTCCTGTGGGTTCTCTTTTGAGGCTACATGTTTAGTTGTACATGCCACACCAAATCTTTTCGAGTTACAACGTGTTGTTTAGGAGATACAAAGTAATTTTTTATGATGCGTTATTTCTTCTCCTAAAGTGTTTCCAATAGATACGTTTTTGTCTTTACTCTGCAACATTGTATTTCCTTAAAACATGGTATTCTTTCATATTCTTTCGAGAGAAAACTCTCCTGTGCCTTCTCTTTTGAGGCTACACGCTTAGACATTCATGCAACACCAAAGCTTTTCGAGTTACAACGTGTTGTTTAGGAAAAACCAGATAATTTCGCACGATGTGCGATTTCCTTAAAACGTGGTTTTCTGACAAATTTTGACGAAAGAAAATTCTCCTGTGAGTTCTCTTTTGAGGCTACACGGTTAGACGTACACGCCAAACCAAATCTTTTCGAGTTACAACGTGTAGTTTAGGAGATACAAGCTAATTTTGTACGATGTGTTATTTCTTCTCGTAAAGTGTTGCCAATATGTATGTATTTGTCTTTACTCTGCAACACTGTATTTCCTTAAAACGTGGTATTCTTACATATTCTTTCGAGAGAAAACTCTCCTGTGCGTTCTCTTTTGAGGCTACATGCTTAGACATACATGCAACACCAAAGCTTTTCGAGTTACGACGTGTTGTTTAGGAAAAACAAGATAATTTCGCACGATGTGGGATTTCCTTAAAACATGGTTTTCTGACAAATTTTGAGGGAAGAAAATTCTCCTGTGGATTCTCTTTTGAGGCTACATGTTTAGTCGTACACGCCACACCAAATATTTTCGAGTTACAACGTTTTGTTTAAGAGATACAAGCTAATTTTTTACGATGCTTTATTTCTTCTCCTAAAGTGTTTCCAATACGTACATACTTGTCTATACTCTGCAACACTGTACTTCCTTATAACGTGGTATTCTTACATATTCTTTCGAGAGAAAACTCTCCTCTGCGTTCTCTTTTGAGGCTACACGCTTAGACATACACGCAACACCAATGCTTTTCGAGTTACAATGTGTTGTTTAGGAAAAACAAGATAATTTCGCACGATGAGGGATTTCCTTAATACGTGGTTTTCTGAAAAATTGTGACGAAAGAAAATTCTCCTGTGTGTTCTCTTTTGAGGCTACATGTTTAGTTGTAAATGCCACACCAAATCTTTCGAGTTACAACGTGTTGTTTAGGAGATACAAGGTAAATATTTATGATGCGTAATTTCTTCTCGTAAAATGTTTCCAATACGTACGGATTTTTCTTTCTTCTGCAACACTGTATTTCCTTATAACATGGTATTCTTACATATTCTTTCGAGAGAAAACTCTCCTGTGCGATCTCTTTTTCGGCTACATGCTTAGACATACACGCAACACCAAAGCTTTTTGAAGTACGGCATGTTGTGTAGGAAAAACAGGATAATTTCGCACGATGCGGGATTTCCTTAAAACGTGGTTTTCTAAAAAAATTTTGATGAAAGAAAATTCTCCTGAGGGTTCTCTTTTG
Source organism: Apodemus sylvaticus (assembly GCF_947179515.1). Classification (NCBI taxonomy): domain Eukaryota; kingdom Metazoa; phylum Chordata; class Mammalia; order Rodentia; family Muridae; genus Apodemus; species Apodemus sylvaticus. The sequence continues at coordinate 97,593,612 of NC_067484.1, read as the reverse complement.
AGGCTACACGTTTACACGCACACGCCACATCAAATCTTTTCGAGTTACAACTTATTGTATAGGAGATACAATATGTAAGTATTTGTCTTTATTCTGCACCACTGTATTTCCTTATAACGTGGTATTCTTACAAATTCTTTTGAGAGAAAACCCTCCTGTGCATTCTCTTTTGAGGCTACACGCTTAGACAAACACGCAACACCAAAGCTTTTCGAGTTACAACGTGTATTTTAGGAAAAAGAAGATAATTTCGCACGATGTGGGATTTCCTTAAAACGTGGTTTTCTGACAAATTTTGACGAAAGAAAATTCTCCTGTGGGTTCTCTTTTGAGGCTACACGTTTAGACGTACACGCCACATCAAATCTTTTCCAGTTACAACTTTTTGTTTAGGAGATACAAGCTAATTTTGTACTTTGCGTTATTTCTTCTCATAAAGTGTTTCCAATACGTACGTATTTTTCTTTATTCTGCAACACTGTATTTCCTTATAACATGGTATTCTTACATATTCTTTCGAGAGAAAACTCTCCTGTGCCTTCTCTTTTGAGGCTACATGCTAAGACATACACGCAACACCAAAGGTTTTCGAGTTACAACGTGTTGTTTAGGAAAAACAAGATATTTTCACAGGATGCGGGATTTCCTTAAAACGTGGTTTTCTGACAAATTTTGATGTAAGAAAATTCTCCTGTGGGTTCTCTTTTTAGGCTACACGTTTAGACCTACATGCCACACCAAATATTTTCGACTTACAACGTGTGGTTTAAGAGATACAAGCTAATTTTCTACGATGCGTTATTTCTTCTCGTAAAGTGTTGCCAATATGTAAGTATTTGTCTTTACTCTGCAACACTGTATTTCCTTATAACATGGTATTCTTACATATTCTTTCGAGTAAAAACTCTCATGTGCCTTCTCTTTTGAGGCTACATGCTTAGACATACATGCAACACCAAAGCTTTTCGAGTTACGACGTGTTGTTTAGGAAAAACAAGATAATTTCGCACGATGAGGGATTTCCTTAAAACGTGGTTTTCTAACAAATTTTGACGAAAGAAAATTCTCCTGTGGATTCTCTTTTGAGGCTACATGTTTAGACGTACATGCCACACCAAATATTTTCGAGTTACAACGTGTTGTTTAAGAGATACAAGCTAATTTTGTATGATGCTTTATTTCTTATCGTAAAGTGTTTCCAATATGTAAATACTTGTCTTTACTCTGCAACACTGTACTTCCTTATAACATCATATTCTTACATATTCTTTCGAGAGAAAAATCTCCTGTGCGTTCTCTTTTGAGGCTACACGCTTAGACATACACGCAACACCAAAGCTTTTTGAGTTACAACGTGATGTTTAGGAAAATCAAGATAATTTCACACTATGTGGGATTTCCTTGAAACGTGGTTTTCTGAAAAATTTTCAGGAAAGAAAATTCGCCTGTGGGTTCTCTTTTGAGGCTACATGTTTAGTTGTACATGCCACACCAAATCTTTTCAAGTTACAACGTGTTGTTTAGGAGATACAAAGTAATTTTGTATGATGCGTTATTTCTTCTCCTAAAGTGTTTCCAATAGATACATTTTTGTCTTTACTCTGCAACATTGTATTTCCTTAAAAGATGGTATTCTTTCATATTCTTTCGAGAGAAAACTCTCCTGTGCCTTCTCTTTTGAGGCTACACGCTTAGACATTCATGCAACACCAAAGCTTTTCGAGTTACAACGTGTTGTTTAGGAAAAACCAGATAATTTCGCACGATGTGCGATTTCCTTAAAACGTGGTTTTCTGACAAATTTTGACGAAAGAAAATTCTCCTGTGGGTTCTCTTTTGAGGCTACACGGTTAGACGTACACGCCAAACCAAATCTTTTCGAGTTACAACGTGTAGTTTAGGAGATACAAGCTAATTTTGTACGATGTGTTATTTCTTCTCGTAAAGTGTTGCCAATATGTATGTATTTGTCTTTACTCTGCAACACTTTATTTCCTTAAAAGGTGGTATTCTTACATATTCTTTCGAGAGAAAACTCTCCTGTTCGTTCTCTTTTGAGGCTACATGCTTAGACATACATGCAACACCAAAGCTTTTTGAGTTACGACGTGTTGTTTAGGAAAAACAAGATAATTTTGCACGATGTGGGATTTCCTTAAAACGTGGTTTTCTGACAAATTTTGACGAAAGAAAATTCTCCTGTGGATTCTCTTTTGAGGCTACATGTTTAGTCGTACACGCCACACCAAATATTTTCGAGTTACAACGTGTTGTTTAAGAGATACAAGCTAATTTTTTACGATGCTTTATTTCTTCTCGTAAACTGTTTCCAATAAGTAAATACTTGTCTTTACTCTGCATCACTGTACTTCCTTATAACGTGGTATTCTTACATATTCTTTCGAGAGAAAACTCTCCTCTGCGTTCTCTTTTGAGGCTACACGCTTAGACATACACGCAACACCAATGCTTTTCGAGTTACAATGTGTTGTTTAGGAAAAACAAGATAATTTCGCACGATGAGGGATTTCCTTAATACGTGGTTTTCTGAAAAATTGTGACGAAAGAAAATTCTCCTGTGTGTTCTCTTTTGAGGCTACATGTTTAGTTGTAAATGCCACACCAAATCTTTCGAGTTACAACGTGTTGTTTAGGAGATACAAGGTAAATTTGTATGATGCGTAATTTCTTCTCGTAAAGTGTTTCCAGTACGTACGGATTTTTCTTTCTTCTGCAACACTGTATTTCCTTATAACATGGTATTCTTACATATTCTTTCGAGAGAAAACTCTCCTGTGCGTTCTCTTTTTCGGCTACATGCTTAGACATACACGCAACACCAAAGCTTTTTGAAGTACAGCGTGTTGTTTAGGAAAAACAGGATAATTTCGCACGATGCGGGATTTCCTTAAAACGTGGTTTTCTGACAAATTTTGATGAAAGAAAATTCTCCTGAGGGTTCTCTTTTGAGGCTACACGTTTACAGGCACACGCCACATCAAATCTTTTCGAGTTACAACTTATTGTATAGGAGATCCAATATGTACGTATTTGTCTTTATTCTTCACCACTGTATTTCCTTATAACGTGGTATTCTTACAAATTCTTTTGAGAGAAAACTCTCCTGTGCATTCTCTTTTGAGGCTACACGCTTAGACAAACATGCAACACCAAAGCTTTTCGAGTTACAACGTGTAGTTTAGGAAAAACAAGATAATTTCGCACGATGTGGGATTTCCTTAAAATGTGGTTTTCTGACAAATTTTGACGAAAGAAAATTCTCCTGTGGGTTCTCTTTTGAGGCTACACGTTTAGACGTACACGCCACATCAAATCTTTTCCAGTTACAACTTGTTGTTTAGGAGATACAAGCTAATTTTGTACTTCGCGTTATTTCTTCTCATAAAGTGTTTCCAATACGTACGTATTTTTCTTTATTCTGCAACACTGTATTTCCTTATAACATGGTATTCTTACATATTCTTTCGAGAGAAAACTCTCCTGTGCATTCTCTTTTGAGGCTACACGCTTAGACAAACACGCAACACCAAAGCTTTTCGAGTTACAACGTGTTGTTTAGGAAAAACAAGATAATTTCGCACGATATGGGATTTCCTTAAAACGTGGTTTTCTGACAAATTTTGACGAAAGAAAATTCTCCTGTGGGTTCACTTTTGAGGCTACACGTTTAGACCTACATGCCACACCAAATATTTCGAGTTACAACGTGTGGTTTAAGAGATACAAGCTAATTTTCTACGATGCGTTATTTCTTCTCGTAAAGTGTTGCCAATATGTACGTATTTGTCTTTACTCTGCAACACTGTATTTCCTTATAACATGGTATTCTTACATATTCTTTCGAGAAAAAACTCTCATGTGCCTTCTCTTTTGAGGCTACATGCTTAGACATACATGCAACACCAAAGCTTTTCGAGTTACGACGTGTTGTTTAGGAAAAACAAGATAATTTCGCACGATGAGGAATTTCCTTAAAACGTGGGTTTCTGACAAATTTTGACGAAAGAAAATTCTCCTGTGGATTCTCTTTTGAGGCTACATGTTTAGACATACATGCCACAGCAAATATTTTCGAGTTACAACGTGTTGTTTAAGAGATACAAGCTAATTTTGTATGATGCTTTATTTCTTCTCGTAAAGTGTTTCCAATACGTAAATACTTGTCTTTACTCTGCAACAGTGTACTTCCTTATAACGTCATATTCTTACATATTCTTTCGAGAGAAAACTCTCCTGTGCGCTCTCTTTTGAGGCTACATGCTTAGACATACACGCAACACCAAAGCTTTTCGAGTTACAACGTGTTGTTTAGGAAAAACAAGATAATTTCGCACTATGTGGGATTTCCTTGAAACGTGGTTTTCTGAAAAATTTTCAGGAAAGAAAATTCGCCTGTGGGTTCTCTTTTGAGGCTACATGTTTAGTTGTACATGCCACACCAAATCTTTTCGAGTTACAACGTGTTGTTTAGGAGATACAAAGTAATTTTGTATGATGCGTTATTTCTTCTCCTAAAGTGTTTCCAATAGATACGTTTTTGTCTTTACTCTGCAACATTGTATTTCCTTAAAACATGGTATTCTTTCATATTCTTTCGAGAGAAAACTCTCCTGTGCCTTCTCTTTTGAGGCTACACGCTTAGACATTCATGCAACACCAAAGCTTTTCGAGTTACAACGTGTTGTTTAGGAAAAACCAGATAATTTCGCACGATGTGCGATTTACTTAAAACGTGGTTTTCTGACAAATTTTGACGAAAGAAAATTCTCCTGTGGGTTCTCTTTTGAGGCTACACGGTTAGACGTACACGCCAAACCAAATCTTTTCGAGTTACAACGTGTAGTTTAGGAGATACAAGCTAATTTTGTACGATGTGTTATTTCTTCTCGTAAAGTGTTGCCAATATGTATGAATTTGTCTTTACTCTGCAACACTTTATTTCCTTAAAAGGTGGTATTCTTACATATTCTTTCGAGAGAAAACTCTCCTGTGCGTTCTCTTTTGAGGCTACATGCTTAGACATACATGCAACACCAAAGCTTTTCGAGTTACGACGTGTTGTTTAGGAAAAACAAGATAATTTCGCACGATGTGGGATTTCCTTAAAACGTGGTTTTCTGACAAATTTTGACGAAAGAAAATTCTCCTGTGGATTCTCTTTTGAGGCTACATGTTTAGTCGTACACGCCACACCAAATATTTTCGAGTTACAACGTGTTGTTTAAGAGATACAAGCTAATTTTTTACGATGCTTTATTTCTTCTCCTAAAGTTTTTCCAATACGTAAATACTTGTCTTTACTCTGCAACACTGTACTTCCTTATAACGTGGTATTCTTACATATTCTTTCGAGAGAAAACTCTCCTCTGTGTTCTCTTTTGAGGCTACACGCTTAGACATACACGCAACACCAATGCTTTTCGAGTTACAATGTGTTGTTTAGGAAAAACAAGATAATTTCGCACGATGAGGGATTTCCTTAATACTTGGTTTTCTGAAAAATTGTGACGAAAGAAAATTCTCCTGTGTGTTCTCTTTTGAGGCTACATGTTTAGTTGTAAATGCCACACCAAATCTTTCGAGTTACAACGTGTTGTTTAGGAGATACAAGGTAAATTTGTATGATGCGTAATTTCTTCTCGTAAAGTGTTTCCAATATGTACGGATTTTTCTTTCTTCTGCAACACTGTATTTCCTTATAACATGGTATTCTTACATATTCTTTCGAGAGAAAACTCTCCTGTGCGTTCTCTTTTTTGGCTACATGCTTAGACATACACGCAACACCAAAGCTTTTTGAAGTACGGCGTGTTGTTTAGGAAAAACAGGATAATTTCGCACGATGCGGGATTTCCTTAAAACGTGGTTTTCTAAAAAAATTTTGATGAAAGAAAATTCTCCTGAGGGTTCTCTTTTGAGGCTACACGTTTACACGCACACGCCACATCAAATCTTTTCGAGTTACAACTTATTGTATAGGAGATGCAATATGTACGTATTTGTCTTTATTCTGCACCACTGTATTTCCTTATAACGTGGTATTCTTACAAATTCTTTTGAGAGAAAACTCTCCTGTGCATTCTCTTTTGAGGCTACACGCTTAGACATACATGCAACACCAAAGCTTTTCGAGTTACGATGTGTTGTTTAGGAAAAACAAGATAATTTCGCACGATGTGGGATTTCCTTAAAACGTGGTTTTCTGACAAATTTTGACGAAAGAAAATTCTCCTGTGGATTCTCTTTTGAGGCTACATGTTTAGTCGTACACGCCACACCAAATATTTTCGAGTTACAACGTGTTGTTTAAGAGATACAAGCTAATTTTTTACGATGCTTTATTTCTTCTCCTAAAGTGTTTCCAATACGTAAATACTTGCCTTTACTCTGCAACACTGTACTTCCTTATAACGTGGTATTCTTACATATTCTTTCGAGAGAAAACTCTCCTCTGTGTTCTCTTTTGAGGCTACACGCTTAAACATACACGCAACACCAATGCTTTTCGAGTTACAATGTGTTGTTTAGGAAAAACAAGATAATTTCGCACGATGAGGGATTTCCTTAATACTTGGTTTTCTGAAAAATTGTGACGAAAGAAAATTCTCCTGTGTGTTCTCTTTTGAGGCTACATGTTTAGTTGTAAATGCCACACCAAATCTTTCGAGTTACAACGTGTTGTTTAGGAGATACAAGGTAAATTTGTATGATGCGTAATTTCTTCTCGTAAAGTGTTTCCAATACTTACGGATTTTTCTTTCTTCTGCAACACTGTATTTCCTTATAACATGGTATTCTTACATATTCTTTCGAGAGAAAACTCTCCTGTGCGTTCTCTTTTTTGGCTACATGCTTAGACATACACGCAACACCAAAGCTTTTTGAAGTACGTTGTGTTGTTTAGGAAAAACAGGATAATTTCGCACGATGCGGGATTTCCTTAAAACGTGGTTTTCTAAAAAAATTTTGATGAAAGAAAATTCTCCTGAGGGTTCTCTTTTGAGGCTACACGTTTACACGCACACGCCACATCAAATCTTTTCGAGTTACAACTTATTGTATAGGAGATACAATATGTACGTATTTGTCTTTATTCTGCACCACTGTATTTCCTTATAACGTGGTATTCTTACAATTTCTTTTGAGAGAAAACTCTCCTGTGCATTCTCTTTTGAGGCTACACGCTTAGACAAACACGCAACACCAAAGCTTTTCGAGTTACAACGTGTAGTTTAGGAAAAACAAGATAATTTCGCACGATATGGGATTTCCTTAAAACGTGGTTTTCTGACAAATTTTGACGAAAGAAAATTCTCCTGTGGGTTCACTTTTGAGGCTACACGTTTAGACCTACATGCCACACCAAATATTTTCGAGTTACAACGTGTGGTTTAAGAGATACAAGCTAATTTTCTACGATGCGTTATTTCTTCTCGTAAAGTGTTGCCAATATGTACGTATTTGTCTTTACTCTGCAACACTGTATTTCCTTATAACATGGTATTCTTACATATTCTTTCGAGAAAAAACTCTCATGTGCCTTCTCTTTTGAGGCTACATGCTTAGACATACATGCAACACCAAAGCTTTTCGAGTTACGACATGTTGTTTAGGAAAAACAAGATAATTTCGCACGATGAGGAATTTCCTTAAAACGTGGTTTTCTGACAAATTTTGACGAAAGAAAATTCTCCTGTGGATTCTCTTTTGAGGCTACATGTTTAGACATACATGCCACAGCAAATATTTTCGAGTTACAACGTGTTGTTTAAGAGATACAAGCTAATTTTGTATGATGCTTTATTTCTTCTCGTAAAGTGTTTCCAATACGTAAATATTTGTCTTTACTCTGCAACACTGTACTTCCTTATAACGTCATATTCTTACATATTCTTTCGAGAGAAAACTCTCCTGTGTGCTCTCTTTTGAGGCTACACGCTTAGACATACACGCAACACCAAAGCTTTTCGAGTTACAACGTGTTGTTTAGGAAAAACAAGATAATTTCGCACTATGTGGGATTTCCTTGAAACGTGGTTTTCTGAAAAATTTTCAGGAAAGAAAATTCGCCTGTGGGTTCTCTTTTGAGGCTACATGTTTAGTTGTACATGCCACACCAAATCTTTTCAAGTTACAACGTGTTGTTTAGGAGATACAAAGTAATTTTGTATGATGCGTTATTTCTTCTCCTAAAGTGTTTCCAATAGATACATTTTTGTCTTTACTCTGCAACATTGTATTTCCTTAAAACATGGTATTCTTTCATATTCTTTCGAGAGAAAACTCTCCTGTGCCTTCTCTTTTGAGGCTACACGCTTAGACATTCATGCAACACCAAAGCTTTTCGAGTTACAACGTGTTGTTTAGGAAAAACCAGATAATTTCGCACGATGTGCGATTTACTTAAAACGTGGTTTTCTGACAAATTTTGACGAAAGAAAATTCTCCTGTGGGTTCTCTTTTGAGGCTACACGGTTAGACGTACACGCCAAACCAAATCTTTTCGAGTTACAACGTGTAGTTTAGGAGATACAAGCTAATTTTGTACGATGTGTTATTTCTTCTCGTAAAGTGTTGCCAATATGTATGTATTTGTCTTTACTCTGCAACACTTTATTTCCTTAAAAGGTGGTTTTCTTACATATTCTTTCGAGAGAAAACTCTCCTGTTCATTCTCTTTTGAGGCTACATGCTTAGACATACATGCAACACCAAAGCTTTTTGAGTTACGACGTGTTGTTTAGGAAAAACAAGATAATTTCGCACGATGTGGGATTTCCTTAAAACGTGGTTTTCTGACAAATTTTGACGAAAGAAAATTCTCCTGTGGATTCTCTTTTGAGGCTACATGTTTAGTCGTACACGCCACACCAAATATTTTCGAGTTACAACGTGTTGTTTAAGAGATACAAGCTAATTTTTTACGATGCTTTATTTCTTCTCGTAAACTGTTTCCAATAAGTAAATACTTGTCTTTACTCTGCATCACTGTACTTCCTTATAACGTGGTATTCTTACATATTCTTTCGAGAGAAAACTCTCCTCTGCGTTCTCTTTTGAGGCTACACGCTTAGACATACACGCAACACCAATGCTTTTCGAGTTACAATGTGTTGTTTAGGAAAAACAAGATAATTTCGCACGATGAGGGATTTCCTTAATACGTGGTTTTCTGAAAAATTGTGACGAAAGAAAATTCTCCTGTGTGTTCTCTTTTGAGGCTACATGTTTAGTTGTAAATGCCACACCAAATCTTTCGAGTTACAACGTGTTGTTTAGGAGATACAAGGTAAATTTGTATGATGCGTAATTTCTTCTCGTAAAGTGTTTCCAGTACGTACGGATTTTTCTTTCTTCTGCAACACTGTATTTCCTTATAACATGGTATTCTTACATATTCTTTCGAGAGAAAACTCTCCTGTGCGTTCTCTTTTTCGGCTACATGCTTAGACATACACGCAACACCAAAGCTTTTTGAAGTACAGCGTGTTGTTTAGGAAAAACAGGATAATTTCGCACGATGCGGGATTTCCTTAAAACGTGGTTTTCTGACAAATTTTGATGAAAGAAAATTCTCCTGAGGGTTCTCTTTTGAGGCTACACGTTTACAGGCACACGCCACATCAAATCTTTTCGAGTTACAACTTATTGTATAGGAGATACAATATGTACGTATTTGTCTTTATTCTTCACCACTGTATTTCCTTATAACGTGGTATTCTTACAAATTCTTTTGAGAGAAAACTCTCCTGTGCATTCTCTTTTGAGGCTACACGCTTAGACAAACATGCAACACCAAAGCTTTTCGAGTTACAACGTGTAGTTTAGGAAAAACAAGATAATTTCGCACGATGTGGGATTTCCTTAAAACGTGGTTTTCTGACAAATTTTGATGAAAGAAAATTCTCCTGAGGGTTCTCTTTTGAGGCTACACGTTTACAGGCACACGCCACATCAAATCTTTTCGAGTTACAACTTATTGTATAGGAGATACAATATGTACGTATTTGTCTTTATTCTTCACCACTGTATTTCCTTATAACGTGGTATTCTTACAAATTCTTTTGAGAGAAAACTCTCCTGTGCATTCTCTTTTGAGGCTACACGCTTAGACAAACATGCAACACCAAAGCTTTTCGAGTTACAACGTGTAGTTTAGGAAAAACAAGATAATTTCGCACGATGTGGGATTTCCTTAAAATGTGGTTTTCTGACAAATTTTGACGAAAGAAAATTCTCCTGTGGGTTCTCTTTTGAGGCTACACGTTTAGACGTACACGCCACATCAAATCTTTTCCAGTTACAACTTGTTGTTTAGGAGATACAAGCTAATTTTGTACTTTGCGTTATTTCTTCTCATAAAGTGTTTCCAATACGTACGTATTTTTCTTTATTCTGCAACACTGTATTTCCTTATAACATGGTATTCTTACATATTCTTTCGAGAGAAAACTCTCCTGTGCCTTCTCTTTTGAGGCTACGTGCTTAGACATACACGCAACACCAAAGCTTTTCGAGTTACAACGTGTTGTTTAGGAAAAACAAGATATTTTCACAGGATGCGGGATTTCCTTAAAACGTGGTTTTCTGACAAATTTTGATGTAAGAAAATTCTCCTGTGGCTTCTCTTTTGAGGCTACACGTTTAGACCTACATGCCACACCAAATATTTTCGACTTACAACGTGTGGTTTAAGAGATACAAGCTAATTTTCTACGATGCGTTATTTCTTCTCGTAAAGTGTTGGCAATATGTACGTATTTGTCTTTACTCTGCAACACTGTATTTCCTTATAACATGGTGTTCTTACATATTCTTTCGAGAAAAAACGCTCATGTGCCTTCTCTTTTGAGGCTACATGCTTAGACATACATGCAACACCAAAGCTTTTCGAGTTATGACGTGTTGTTTAGGAAAAACAAGATAATTTCGCACGATGAGGGATTTCCTTAAAACGTGGTTTTCTAACAAATTTTGACGAAAGAAAATTCTCCTGTGGATTCTCTTTTGAGGCTACATGTTTAGAAGTACGTGCCACACCAAATATTTTCGAGTTACAACGTGTTGTTTAAGAGATACAAGCTAATTTTGTATGATACTTTATTTCTTCTCGTAAAGTGTTTCCAATACGTAAATACTTGTCTTTACTCTGCAACACTGTATTTCCTTAAAAGGTGGTATTCTTACATATTCTTTCGAGAGAAAACTCTCCTGTGCGTTCTCTTTTGAGGCTACACGCTTAGACATACACGCAACACCAAAGCTTTTCGAGTTACAACGTGTTGTTTAGGAAAAACAAGATAATTTCGCACTATGTGGGATTTCCTTGAAACGTGGTTTGCTGAAAAATTTTCAGGAAAGAAAATTCTCCTGTGGGTTCTCTTTTGAGGCTACATGTTTAGTTGTACATGCCACACCAAATCTTTTCGAGTTACAACGTGTTGTTTAGGAGATACAAAGTAATTTTGTATGATGCGTTATTTCTTCTCCTAAAGTGTTTCCAATAGATACGTTTTTGTCTTTACTCTGCAACATTGTATTTCCTTAAAACATGGTATTCATTCATATTCTTTCGAGAGAAAACTCTCCTGTGCCTTCTCTTTTGAGGCTACACGCTTAGACATTCATGCAACACCAAAGCTTTTCGAGTTACAACGTGTTGTTTAGGAAAAACCAGATAATATCGCACGATGTGCAATTTCCTTAAAACGTGGTTTTCTGACAAATTTTGACGAAAGAAAATTCTCCTGTGAGTTCTCTTTTGAGGCTACACGGTTAGACGTACACGCCAAACCAAATCCTTTCGAGTTACAACGTGTAGTTTTGGAGATACAAGCTAATTTTGTACGATGTGTTATTTCTTCTCGTAAAGTGTTGCCAATATGTATGTATTTGTCTTTACTCTGCAACACTGTATTTCCTGAAAACGTGGTATTCTTACATATTCTTTCGAGAGAAAACTCTCCTGTGCGTTCTCTTTTGAGGCTACATGCTTAGACATACATGCAACACCAAAGCTTTTCGAGTTACGACGTGTTGTTTAGGAAAAACAAGATAATTTCGCACGATGTGGGATTTCCTTAAAACATGGTTTTCTGACAAATTTTGAGGGAAGAAAATTCTCCTGTGGATTCTCTTTTGAGGCTACATGTTTAGTCGTACACGCCACACCAAATATTTTCGAGTTACAACGTGTTGTTTAAGAGATACAAGCTAATTTTTTACGATGCTTTATTTCTTCTCCTAAAGTGTTTCCAATACGTACATACTTGTCTATACTCTGCAACACTGTACTTCCTTATAACGTGGTATTCTTACATATTCTTTCAAGAGAAAACTCTCCTCTGCGTCCTCTTTTGAGACTACACGCTTAGACATACACGCAACACCAATGCTTTTCGAGTTACAATGTGTTGTTTAGGAAAAACAAGATAATTTCGCACGATGAGGGATTTCCTTAATACGTGGTTTTCTGAAAAATTGTGACGAAAGAAAATTCTCCTGTGTGTTCTCTTTTGAGGCTACATGTTTAGTTGTAAATGCCACACCAAATCTTTCGAGTTACAACGTGTTGTTTAGGAGATACAAGGTAAATTTGTATGATGCGTAATTTCTTCTCGTAAAGTGTTTCCAATACGTACGGATTTTTCTTTCTTCTGCAACACTGTATTTCCTTATAACATGGTATTCTTATATATTCTTTCAAGAAAAAACTCTCCTGTGCGTTCTATTTTTCGGCTACATGCTTAGACATACACACAACACCAAAGCTTTTTGAAGTACGGCGTGTTGTTTAGGAAAAAACAGGATAATTTCGCACGATGCGGGATTTCCTTAAAACGTGGTTTTCTAAAAAAATTTTGATGAAAGAAAATTCTCCTGAGGGTTCTCTTTTGAGGCTACACGTTTACACGCACACGCCATATCAAATCTTTTCGAGTTACAACTTATTGTATAGGAGATACAATATGTACGTATTTGTCTTTATTCTGCACCACTGTATTTCCTTATAACGTGGTATTCTTACAAATTCTTTTGAGAGAAAACTCTCCTGTGCATTCTCTTTTGAGGCTACACGCTTAGACAAACACGCAACACCAAAGCTTTTCGAGTTACAACGTGTAGTTTAGGAAAAACAAGATAATGTCGCACGAGGTGGGATTTCCTTAAAACGTGATTTTCTGACAAATTTTGACGAAAGAAAATTCTCCTGTGGGTTCTCTTTTGAGGCTACACGTTTAGACGTACACGCCACATCAAATCTTTTCCACTTACAACTTGTTGTTTAGGAGATACAAGCTAATTTTGTACTTTGCGTTATTTCTTCTCATAAAGTGTTTCCAATACGTACGTATTTTTCTTTATTCTGCAACACTGTATTTCCTTATAACATGGTATTCTTACATATTCTTTCGAGAGAAAACTCTCCTGTGCCTTCTCTTTTGAGGCTACATGCTTAGACATACACGCAACACCAAAGCTTTTCGAGTTACAACGTGTTTTTAGGAAAAACAAGATATTTTCACAGGATGCGGTATTTCCTTAAAACACGGTTTTCTGACAAATTTTGATGTAAGAAAATTCTCTTGTGGGTTCTCTTTTGAGGCTACACGTTTAGACCTACATGCCACACCAAATATTTTCGAGTTACAACGTGTGGTTTAAGAGATACAAGCTAATTTTCTACGATGCGTTATTTCTTCTCGTAAAGTGTTGCCAATATGTACGTATTTGTCTTTACTCTGCAACACTGTATTTCCTTATAACATGGTATTCTTACATATTCTTTCGAGTAAAAACTCTCATGTGCCTTCTCTTTTGAGGCTACATGCTTAGACATACATGCAACACCAAAGCTTTTCGAGTAACGACGTGTTGTTTAGGAAAAACAAGATAATTTCGCACGATGAGGGATTTCCTTAAAACGTGGTTTTCTGACAAATTTTGACGAAAGAAAATTCTCCTGTGGATTCTCTTTTGAGGCTACATGTTTAGACGTACATGCCACAGCAAATATTTTCGAGTTACAACGTGTTGTTTAAGAGATACAAGCTAATTTTGTATGATGCTTTATTTCTTCTCGTAAAGTGTTTCCAATACGTAAATACTTGTCTTTACTCTGCAACACTGGACTTCCTTATAACGTCATATTCTTACATATTCTTTCGAGAGAAAACTCTCCTGTGCGTTCTCTTTTGAGGCTACACGCTTAGACATACACGCAACACCAAAGCTTTTCGAGTTACAACGTGTTGTTTAGGAAAAACAAGATAATTTCGCACTATGTGGGATTTCCTTGAAACGTGGTTTTCTGAAAAATTTTCAGGAAAGAAAATTCTCCTGTGGGTTCTCTTTTGAGGCTACATGTTTAGTTGTACATGCCACACCAAATCTTTTCGAGTTACAACGTGTTGTTTAGGAGATACAAAGTAATTTTTTATGATGCGTTATTTCTTCTCCTAAAGTGTTTCCAATAGATACGTTTTTGTCTTTACTCTGCAACATTGTATTTCCTTAAAACATGGTATTCTTTCATATTCTTTCGAGAGAAAACTCTCCTGTGCCTTCTCTTTTAAGGCTACACGCTTAGACATTCATGCAACACCAAAGCTTTTCGAGTTACAACGTGTTGTTTAGGAAAAACCAGATAATTTCGCACGATGTGCGATTTCCTTAAAACGTGGTTTTCTGACAAATTTTGACTAAAGAAAATTCTCCTGTGGGTTCTCTTTTGAGGCTACACGGTTAGACGTACACGCCAAACCAAATCTTTTCGAGTTACAACGTGTAGTTTAGGAGATACAAGCTAATTTTGTACGATGTGTTATTTCTTCTCGTAAAGTGTTGCCAATATGTATGTATTTGTCTTTACTCTGCAACACTTTATTTCCTTAAAAGGTGGTATTCTTACATATTCTTTCGAGAGAAAACTCTCCTGTGCGTTCTCTTTTTTGGCTACATGCTTAGACATACACGCAACACCAAAGCTTTTTGAAGTACGGCGTGTTGTTTAGGAAAAACAGGATAATTTCGCACGATGCGGGATTTCCTTAAAACGTGGTTTTCTAAAAAAATTTTGATGAAAGAAAATTCTCCTGAGGGTTCTCTTTTGAGGCTACACGTTTACACGCACACGCCACATCAAATCTTTTCGAGTTACAACTTATTGTATAGGAGATGCAATATGTACGTATTTGTCTTTATTCTGCACCACTGTATTTCCTTATAACGTGGTATTCTTACAAATTCTTTTGAGAGAAAACTCTCCTGTGCATTCTCTTTTGAGGCTACACGCTTAGACATACATGCAACACCAAAGCTTTTCGAGTTACGATGTGTTGTTTAGGAAAAACAAGATAATTTCGCACGATGTGGGATTTCCTTAAAACGTGGTTTTCTGACAAATTTTGACGAAAGAAAATTCTCCTGTGGATTCTCTTTTGAGGCTACATGTTTAGTCGTACACGCCACACCAAATATTTTCGAGTTACAACGTGTTGTTTAAGAGATACAAGCTAATTTTTTACGATGCTTTATTTCTTCTCCTAAAGTGTTTCCAATACGTAAATACTTGTCTTTACTCTGCAACACTGTACTTCCTTATAACGTGGTATTCTTACATATTCTTTCGAGAGAAAACTCTCCTCTGTGTTCTCTTTTGAGGCTACACGCTTAAACATACACGCAACACCAATGCTTTTCGAGTTACAATGTGTTGTTTAGGAAAAACAAGATAATTTCGCACGATGAGGGATTTCCTTAATACTTGGTTTTCTGAAAAATTGTGACGAAAGAAAATTCTCCTGTGTGTTCTCTTTTGAGGCTACATGTTTAGTTGTAAATGCCACACCAAATCTTTCGAGTTACAACGTGTTGTTTAGGAGATACAAGGTAAATTTGTATGATGCGTAATTTCTTCTCGTAAAGTGTTTCCAATACGTACGGATTTTTCTTTCTTCTGCAACACTGTATTTCCTTATAACATGGTATTCTTACATATTCTTTCGAGAGAAAACTCTCCTGTGCGTTCTCTTTTTTGGCTACATGCTTAGACATACACGCAACACCAAAGCTTTTTGAAGTACGTTGTGTTGTTTAGGAAAAACAGGATAATTTCGCACGATGCGGGATTTCCTTAAAACGTGGTTTTCTAAAAAAATTTTGATGAAAGAAAATTCTCCTGAGGGTTCTCTTTTGAGGCTACACGTTTACACGCACACGCCACATCAAATCTTTTCGAGTTACAACTTATTGTATAGGAGATACAATATGTACGTATTTGTCTTTATTCTGCACCACTGTATTTCCTTATAACGTGGTATTCTTACAATTTCTTTTGAGAGAAAACTCTCCTGTGCATTCTCTTTTGAGGCTACACGCTTAGACAAACACGCAACACCAAAGCTTTTCGAGTTACAATGTGTTGTTTAGGAAAAACAAGATAATTTCGCACGATGAGGGATTTCCTTAATACTTGGTTTTCTGAAAAATTGTGACGAAAGAAAATTCTCCTGTGTGTTCTCTTTTGAGGCTACATGTTTAGACCTACATGCCACACCAAATATTTTCGAGTTACAACGTGTGGTTTAAGAGATACAAGCTAATTTTCTACGATGCGTTATTTCTTCTCGTAAAGTGTTGCCAATATGTACGTATTTGTCTTTACTCTGCAACACTGTATTTCCTTATAACATGGTATTCTTACATATTCTTTCGAGAAAAAACTCTCATGTGCCTTCTCTTTTGAGGCTACATGCTTAGACATACATGCAACACCAAAGCTTTTCGAGTTACGACGTGTTGTTTAGGAAAAACAAGATAATTTCGCACGATGAGGAATTTCCTTAAAACGTGGGTTTCTGACAAATTTTGACGAAAGAAAATTCTCCTGTGGATTCTCTTTTGAGGCTACATGTTTAGACATACATGCCACAGCAAATATTTTCGAGTTACAACGTGTTGTTTAAGAGATACAAGCTAATTTTGTATGATGCTTTATTTCTTCTCGTAAAGTGTTTCCAATACGTAAATACTTGTCTTTACTCTGCAACAGTGTACTTCCTTATAACGTCATATTCTTACATATTCTTTCGAGAGAAAACTCTCCTGTGCGCTCTCTTTTGAGGCTACATGCTTAGACATACACGCAACACCAAAGCTTTTCGAGTTACAACGTGTTGTTTAGGAAAAACAAGATAATTTCGCACTATGTGGGATTTCCTTGAAACGTGGTTTTCTGAAAAATTTTCAGGAAAGAAAATTCGCCTGTGGGTTCTCTTTTGAGGCTACATGTTTAGTTGTACATGCCACACCAAATCTTTTCGAGTTACAACGTGTTGTTTAGGAGATACAAAGTAATTTTGTATGATGCGTTATTTCTTCTCCTAAAGTGTTTCCAATAGATACGTTTTTGTCTTTACTCTGCAACATTGTATTTCCTTAAAACATGGTATTCTTTCATATTCTTTCGAGAGAAAACTCTCCTGTGCCTTCTCTTTTGAGGCTACACGCTTAGACATTCATGCAACACCAAAGCTTTTCGAGTTACAACGTGTTGTTTAGGAAAAACCAGATAATTTCGCACGATGTGCGATTTACTTAAAACGTGGTTTTCTGACAAATTTTGACGAAAGAAAATTCTCCTGTGGGTTCTCTTTTGAGGCTACACGGTTAGACGTACACGCCAAACCAAATCTTTTCGAGTTACAACGTGTAGTTTAGGAGATACAAGCTAATTTTGTACGATGTGTTATTTCTTCTCGTAAAGTGTTGCCAATATGTATGAATTTGTCTTTACTCTGCAACACTTTATTTCCTTAAAAGGTGGTATTCTTACATATTCTTTCGAGAGAAAACTCTCCTGTGCGTTCTCTTTTGAGGCTACATGCTTAGACATACATGCAACACCAAAGCTTTTCGAGTTACGACGTGTTGTTTAGGAAAAACAAGATAATTTCGCACGATGTGGGATTTCCTTAAAACGTGGTTTTCTGACAAATTTTGACGAAAGAAAATTCTCCTGTGGATTCTCTTTTGAGGCTACATGTTTAGTCGTACACGCCACACCAAATATTTTCGAGTTACAACGTGTTGTTTAAGAGATACAAGCTAATTTTTTACGATGCTTTATTTCTTCTCCTAAAGTTTTTCCAATACGTAAATACTTGTCTTTACTCTGCAACACTGTACTTCCTTATAACGTGGTATTCTTACATATTCTTTCGAGAGAAAACTCTCCTCTGTGTTCTCTTTTGAGGCTACACGCTTAGACATACACGCAACACCAATGCTTTTCGAGTTACAATGTGTTGTTTAGGAAAAACAAGATAATTTCGCACGATGAGGGATTTCCTTAATACTTGGTTTTCTGAAAAATTGTGACGAAAGAAAATTCTCCTGTGTGTTCTCTTTTGAGGCTACATGTTTAGTTGTAAATGCCACACCAAATCTTTCGAGTTACAACGTGTTGTTTAGGAGATACAAGGTAAATTTGTATGATGCGTAATTTCTTCTCGTAAAGTGTTTCCAATATGTACGGATTTTTCTTTCTTCTGCAACACTGTATTTCCTTATAACATGGTATTCTTACATATTCTTTCGAGAGAAAACTCTCCTGTGCGTTCTCTTTTTTGGCTACATGCTTAGACATACACGCAACACCAAAGCTTTTTGAAGTACGGCGTGTTGTTTAGGAAAAACAGGATAATTTCGCACGATGCGGGATTTCCTTAAAACGTGGTTTTCTAAAAAAATTTTGATGAAAGAAAATTCTCCTGAGGGTTCTCTTTTGAGGCTACACGTTTACACGCACACGCCACATCAAATCTTTTCGAGTTACAACTTATTGTATAGGAGATGCAATATGTACGTATTTGTCTTTATTCTGCACCACTGTATTTCCTTATAACGTGGTATTCTTACAAATTCTTTTGAGAGAAAACTCTCCTGTGCATTCTCTTTTGAGGCTACACGCTTAGACATACATGCAACACCAAAGCTTTTCGAGTTACGATGTGTTGTTTAGGAAAAACAAGATAATTTCGCACGATGTGGGATTTCCTTAAAACGTGGTTTTCTGACAAATTTTGACGAAAGAAAATTCTCCTGTGGATTCTCTTTTGAGGCTACATGTTTAGTCGTACACGCCACACCAAATATTTTCGAGTTACAACGTGTTGTTTAAGAGATACAAGCTAATTTTTTACGATGCTTTATTTCTTCTCCTAAAGTGTTTCCAATACGTAAATACTTGCCTTTACTCTGCAACACTGTACTTCCTTATAACGTGGTATTCTTACATATTCTTTCGAGAGAAAACTCTCCTCTGTGTTCTCTTTTGAGGCTACACGCTTAAACATACACGCAACACCAATGCTTTTCGAGTTACAATGTGTTGTTTAGGAAAAACAAGATAATTTCGCACGATGAGGGATTTCCTTAATACTTGGTTTTCTGAAAAATTGTGACGAAAGAAAATTCTCCTGTGTGTTCTCTTTTGAGGCTACATGTTTAGTTGTAAATGCCACACCAAATCTTTCGAGTTACAACGTGTTGTTTAGGAGATACAAGGTAAATTTGTATGATGCGTAATTTCTTCTCGTAAAGTGTTTCCAATACTTACGGATTTTTCTTTCTTCTGCAACACTGTATTTCCTTATAACATGGTATTCTTACATATTCTTTCGAGAGAAAACTCTCCTGTGCGTTCTCTTTTTTGGCTACATGCTTAGACATACACGCAACACCAAAGCTTTTTGAAGTACGTTGTGTTGTTTAGGAAAAACAGGATAATTTCGCACGATGCGGGATTTCCTTAAAACGTGGTTTTCTAAAAAAATTTTGATGAAAGAAAATTCTCCTGAGGGTTCTCTTTTGAGGCTACACGTTTACACGCACACGCCACATCAAATCTTTTCGAGTTACAACTTATTGTATAGGAGATACAATATGTACGTATTTGTCTTTATTCTGCACCACTGTATTTCCTTATAACGTGGTATTCTTACAATTTCTTTTGAGAGAAAACTCTCCTGTGCATTCTCTTTTGAGGCTACACGCTTAGACAAACACGCAACACCAAAGCTTTTCGAGTTACAACGTGTAGTTTAGGAAAAACAAGATAATTTCGCACGATATGGGATTTCCTTAAAACGTGGTTTTCTGACAAATTTTGACGAAAGAAAATTCTCCTGTGGGTTCACTTTTGAGGCTACACGTTTAGACCTACATGCCACACCAAATATTTTCGAGTTACAACGTGTGGTTTAAGAGATACAAGCTAATTTTCTACGATGCGTTATTTCTTCTCGTAAAGTGTTGCCAATATGTACGTATTTGTCTTTACTCTGCAACACTGTATTTCCTTATAACATGGTATTCTTACATATTCTTTCGAGAAAAAACTCTCATGTGCCTTCTCTTTTGAGGCTACATGCTTAGACATACATGCAACACCAAAGCTTTTCGAGTTACGACATGTTGTTTAGGAAAAACAAGATAATTTCGCACGATGAGGAATTTCCTTAAAACGTGGTTTTCTGACAAATTTTGACGAAAGAAAATTCTCCTGTGGATTCTCTTTTGAGGCTACATGTTTAGACATACATGCCACAGCAAATATTTTCGAATTACAACGTGTTGTTTAAGAGATACAAGCTAATTTTGTATGATGCTTTATTTCTTCTCGTAAAGTGTTTCCAATACGTAAATATTTGTCTTTACTCTGCAACACTGTACTTCCTTATAACGTCATATTCTTACATATTCTTTCGAGAGAAAACTCTCCTGTGTGCTCTCTTTTGAGGCTACACGCTTAGACATACACGCAACACCAAAGCTTTTCGAGTTACAACGTGTTGTTTAGGAAAAACAAGATAATTTCGCACTATGTGGGATTTCCTTGAAACGTGGTTTTCTGAAAAATTTTCAGGAAAGAAAATTCGCCTGTGGGTTCTCTTTTGAGGCTACATGTTTAGTTGTACATGCCACACCAAATCTTTTCAAGTTACAACGTGTTGTTTAGGAGATACAAAGTAATTTTGTATGATGCGTTATTTCTTCTCCTAAAGTGTTTCCAATAGATACATTTTTGTCTTTACTCTGCAACATTGTATTTCCTTAAAACATGGTATTCTTTCATATTCTTTCGAGAGAAAACTCTCCTGTGCCTTCTCTTTTGAGGCTACACGCTTAGACATTCATGCAACACCAAAGCTTTTCGAGTTACAACGTGTTGTTTAGGAAAAACCAGATAATTTCGCACGATGTGCGATTTTCTTAAAACGTGGTTTTCTGACAAATTTTGACGAAAGAAAATTCTCCTGTGGGTTCTCTTTTGAGGCTACACGGTTAGACGTACACGCCAAACCAAATCTTTTCGAGTTACAACGTGTAGTTTAGGAGATACAAGCTAATTTTGTACGATGTGTTATTTCTTCTCGTAAAGTGTTGCCAATATGTATGTATTTGTCTTTACTCTGCAACACTTTATTTCCTTAAAAGGTGGTTTTCTTACATATTCTTTCGAGAGAAAACTCTCCTGTTCGTTCTCTTTTGAGGCTACATGCTTAGACATACATGCAACACCAAAGCTTTTTGAGTTACGACGTGTTGTTTAGGAAAAACAAGATAATTTCGCACGATGTGGGATTTCCTTAAAACGTGGTTTTCTGACAAATTTTGACGAAAGAAAATTCTCCTGTGGATTCTCTTTTGAGGCTACATGTTTAGTCGTACACGCCACACCAAATATTTTCGAGTTACAACGTGTTGTTTAAGAGATACAAGCTAATTTTTTACGATGCTTTATTTCTTCTCGTAAACTGTTTCCAATAAGTAAATACTTGTCTTTACTCTGCATCACTGTACTTCCTTATAACGTGGTATTCTTACATATTCTTTCGAGAGAAAACTCTCCTCTGCGTTCTCTTTTGAGGCTACACGCTTAGACATACACGCAACACCAATGCTTTTCGAGTTACAATGTGTTGTTTAGGAAAAACAAGATAATTTCGCACGATGAGGGATTTCCTTAATACGTGGTTTTCTGAAAAATTGTGACGAAAGAAAATTCTCCTGTGTGTTCTCTTTTGAGGCTACATGTTTAGTTGTAAATGCCACACCAAATCTTTCGAGTTACAACGTGTTGTTTAGGAGATACAAGGTAAATTTGTATGATGCGTAATTTCTTCTCGTAAAGTGTTTCCAGTACGTACGGATTTTTCTTTCTTCTGCAACAGGGTATTTCCTTATAACATGGTATTCTTACATATTCTTTCGAGAGAAAACTCTCCTGTGCGTTCTCTTTTTCGGCTACATGCTTAGACATACACGCAACACCAAAGCTTTTTGAAGTACAGCGTGTTGTTTAGGAAAAACAGGATAATTTCGCACGATGCGGGATTTCCTTAAAACGTGGTTTTCTGACAAATTTTGATGAAAGAAAATTCTCCTGAGGGTTCACTTTTGAGGCTACACGTTTACAGGCACACGCCACATCAAATCTTTTCGAGTTACAACTTATTGTATAGGAGATACAATATGTACGTATTTGTCTTTATTCTTCACCACTGTATTTCCTTATAACGTGGTATTCTTACAAATTCTTTTGAGAGAAAACTCTCCTGTGCATTCTCTTTTGAGGCTACACGCTTAGACAAACATGCAACACCAAAGCTTTTCGAGTTACAACGTGTAGTTTAGGAAAAACAAGATAATTTCGCACGATGTGGGATTTCCTTAAAATGTGGTTTTCTGACAAATTTTGACGAAAGAAAATTCTCCTGTGGGTTCTCTTTTGAGGCTACACGTTTAGACGTACACGCCACATCAAATCTTTTCCACTTACAACTTGTTGTTTAGGAGATACAAGCTAATTTTGTACTTTGCGTTATTTCTTCTCATAAAGTGTTTCCAATACGTACGTATTTTTCTTTATTCTGCAACACCGTATTTCCTTATAACATGGTATTCTTACATATTCTTTCGAGAGAAAACTCTCCTGTGCCTTCTCTTTTGAGGCTACGTGCTTAGACATACACGCAACACCAAAGCTTTTCGAGTTACAACGTGTTGTTTAGGAAAAACAAGATATTTTCACAGGATGCGGGATTTCCTTAAAACGTGGTTTTCTGACAAATTTTGATGTAAGAAAATTCTCCTGTGGCTTCTCTTTTGAGGCTACACGTTTAGACCTACATGCCACACCAAATATTTTCGACTTACAACGTGTGGTTTAAGAGATACAAGCTAATTTTCTACGATGCGTTATTTCTTCTCGTAAAGTGTTGGCAATATGTACGTATTTGTCTTTACTCTGCAACACTGTATTTCCTTATAACATGGTATTCTTACATATTCTTTCGAGAAAAAACGCTCATGTGCCTTCTCTTTTGAGGCTACATGCTTAGACATACATGCAACACCAAAGCTTTTCGAGTTATGACGTGTTGTTTAGGAAAAACAAGATAATTTCGCACGATGAGGGATTTCCTTAAAACGTGGTTTTCTAACAAATTTTGACGAAAGAAAATTCTCCTGTGGATTCTCTTTTGAGGCTACATGTTTAGAAGTACATGCCACACCAAATATTTTCGAGTTACAACGTGTTGTTTAAGAGATACAAGCTAATTTTGTATGATACTTTATTTCTTCTCGTAAAGTGTTTCCAATACGTAAATACTTGTCTTTACTCTGCAACACTGTATTTCCTTAAAAGGTGGTATTCTTACATATTCTTTCGAGAGAAAACTCTCCTGTGCGTTCTCTTTTGAGGCTACACGCTTAGACATACACGCAACACCAAAGCTTTTCGAGTTACAACGTGTTGTTTAGGAAAAACAAGATAATTTCGCACTATGTGGGATTTCCTTGAAACGTGGTTTGCTGAAAAATTTTCAGGAAAGAAAATTCTCCTGTGGGTTCTCTTTTGAGGCTACATGTTTAGTTGTACATGCCACACCAAATCTTTTCGAGTTACAACGTGTTGTTTAGGAGATACAAAGTAATTTTGTATGATGCGTTATTTCTTCTCCTAAAGTGTTTCCAATAGATACGTTTTTGTCTTTACTCTGCAACATTGTATTTCCTTAAAACATGGTATTCGTTCATATTCTTTCGAGAGAAAACTCTCCTGTGCCTTCTCTTTTGAGGCTACACGCTTAGACATTCATGCAACACCAAAGCTTTTCGAGTTACAACGTGTTGTTTAGGAAAAACCAGATAATATCGCACGATGTGCAATTTCCTTAAAACGTGGTTTTCTGACAAATTTTGACGAAAGAAAATTCTCCTGTGAGTTCTCTTTTGAGGCTACACGGTTAGACGTACACGCCAAACCAAATCCTTTCGAGTTACAACGTGTAGTTTTGGAGATACAAGCTAATTTTGTACGATGTGTTATTTCTTCTCGTAAAGTGTTGCCAATATGTATGTATTTGTCTTTACTCTGCAACACTGTATTTCCTGAAAACGTGGTATTCTTACATATTCTTTCGAGAGAAAACTCTCCTGTGCGTTCTCTTTTGAGGCTACATGCTTAGACATACATGCAACACCAAAGCTTTTCGAGTTACGACGTGTTGTTTAGGAAAAACAAGATAATTTCGCACGATGTGGGATTTCCTTAAAACATGGTTTTCTGACAAATTTTGAGGGAAGAAAATTCTCCTGTGGATTCTCTTTTGAGGCTACATGTTTAGTCGTACACGCCACACCAAATATTTTCGAGTTACAACGTGTTGTTTAAGAGATACAAGCTAATTTTTTACGATGCTTTATTTCTTCTCCTAAAGTGTTTCCAATACGTACATACTTGTCTATACTCTGCAACACTGTACTTCCTTATAACGTGGTATTCTTACATATTCTTTCAAGAGAAAACTCTCCTCTGCGTCCTCTTTTGAGACTACACGCTTAGACATACACGCAACACCAATGCTTTTCGAGTTACAATGTGTTGTTTAGGAAAAACAAGATAATTTCGCACGATGAGGGATTTCCTTAATACGTGGTTTTCTGAAAAATTGTGACGAAAGAAAATTCTCCTGTGTGTTCTCTTTTGAGGCTACATGTTTAGTTGTAAATGCCACACCAAATCTTTCGAGTTACAACGTGTTGTTTAGGAGATACAAGGTAAATTTGTATGATGCGTAATTTCTTCTCGTAAAGTGTTTCCAATACGTACGGATTTTTCTTTCTTCTGCAACACTGTATTTCCTTATAACATGGTATTCTTATATATTCTTTCAAGAAAAAACTCTCCTGTGCGTTCTATTTTTCGGCTACATGCTTAGACATACACACAACACCAAAGCTTTTTGAAGTACGGCGTGTTGTTTAGGAAAAAACAGGATAATTTCGCACGATGCGGGATTTCCTTAAAACGTGGTTTTCTAAAAAAATTTTGATGAAAGAAAATTCTCCTGAGGGTTCTCTTTTGAGGCTACACGTTTACACGCACACGCCATATCAAATCTTTTCGAGTTACAACTTATTGTATAGGAGATACAATATGTACGTATTTGTCTTTATTCTGCACCACTGTATTTCCTTATAACGTGGTATTCTTACAAATTCTTTTGAGAGAAAACTCTCCTGTGCATTCTCTTTTGAGGCTACACGCTTAGACAAACACGCAACACCAAAGCTTTTCGAGTTACAACGTGTAGTTTAGGAAAAACAAGATAATGTCGCACGATGTGGGATTTCCTTAAAACGTGATTTTCTGACAAATTTTGACGAAAGAAAATTCTCCTGTGGGTTCTCTTTTGAGGCTACACGTTTAGACGTACACGCCACATCAAATCTTTTCCACTTACAACTTGTTGTTTAGGAGATACAAGCTAATTTTGTACTTTGCGTTATTTCTTCTCATAAAGTGTTTCCAATACGTACGTATTTTTCTTTATTCTGCAACACTGTATTTCCTTATAACATGGTATTCTTACATATTCTTTCGAGAGAAAACTCTCCTGTGCCTTCTCTTTTGAGGCTACATGCTTAGACATACACGCAACACCAAAGCTTTTCGAGTTACAACGTGTTTTTAGGAAAAACAAGATATTTTCACAGGATGCGGTATTTCCTTAAAACATGGTTTTCTGACAAATTTTGATGTAAGAAAATTCTCCTGTGGGTTCTCTTTTGAGGCTACACGTTTAGACCTACATGCCACACCAAATATTTTCGAGTTACAACGTGTGGTTTAAGAGATACAAGCTAATTTTCTCCGATGCGTTATTTCTTCTCGTAAAGTGTTGCCAATATG
The DNA here is from genome assembly GCF_947179515.1 of Apodemus sylvaticus. Lineage (NCBI taxonomy): Eukaryota > Metazoa > Chordata > Mammalia > Rodentia > Muridae > Apodemus > Apodemus sylvaticus. The sequence continues at coordinate 97,567,325 of NC_067484.1, read as the reverse complement.
TACGTATTTGTCTTTACTCTGCAACACTGTATTTCCTTATAACATGGTATTCTTACATATTCTTTCGAGTAAAAACTCTCATGTGCCTTCTCTTTTGAGGCTACATGCTTAGACATACATGCAACACCAAAGCTTTTCGAGTTACGACGTGTTGTTTAGGAAAAACAAGATAATTTCGCACGATGAGGGATTTCCTTAAAACGTGGTTTTCTGACAAATTTTGACGAAAGAAAATTCTCCTGTGGATTCTCTTTTGAGGCTACATGTTTAGACGTACATGCCACAGCAAATATTTTCGAGTTACAACGTGTTGTTTAAGAGATACAAGCTAATTTTGTATGATGCTTTATTTCTTCTCGTAAAGTGTTTCCAATACGTAAATACTTGTCTTTACTCTGCAACACTGTACTTCCTTATAACGTCATATTCTTACATATTCTTTCGAGAGAAAACTCTCCTGTGCGTTCTCTTTTGAGGCTACACGCTTAGACATACACGCAACACCAAAGCTTTTCGAGTTACAACGTGTTGTTTAGGAAAAACAAGATAATTTCGCACTATGTGGGATTTCCTTGAAACGTGGTTTTCTGAAAAATTTTCAGGAAAGAAAATTCTCCTGTGGGTTCTCTTTTGAGGCTACATGTTTAGTTGTACATGCCACACCAAATCTTTTCGAGTTACAACGTGTTGTTTAGGAGATACAAAGTAATTTTTTATGATGCGTTATTTCTTCTCCTAAAGTGTTTCCAATAGATACGTTTTTGTCTTTACTCTGCAACATTGTATTTCCTTAAAACATGGTATTCTTTCATATTCTTTCGAGAGAAAACTCTCCTGTGCCTTCTCTTTTAAGGCTACACGCTTAGACATTCATGCAACACCAAAGCTTTTCGAGTTACAACGTGTTGTTTAGGAAAAACCAGATAATTTCGCACGATGTGCGATTTCCTTAAAACGTGGTTTTCTGACAAATTTTGACTAAAGAAAATTCTCCTGTGGGTTCTCTTTTGAGGCTACACGGTTAGACGTACACGCCAAACCAAATCTTTTCGAGTTACAACGTGTAGTTTAGGAGATACAAGCTAATTTTGTACGATGTGTTATTTCTTCTCGTAAAGTGTTGCCAATATGTATGTATTTGTCTTTACTCTGCAACACTTTATTTCCTTAAAAGGTGGTATTCTTACATATTCTTTCGAGAGAAAACTCTCCTGTGCGTTCTCTTTTGAGGCTACATGCTTAGACATACATGCAACACCAAAGCTTTTCGAGTTACGACGTGTTGTTTAGGAAAAACAAGATAATTTCGCAGGATGTGGGATTTCCTTAAAACGTGGTTTTCTGACAAATTTTGACGAAAGAAAATTCTCCTGTGGATTCTCTTTTGAGGCTACATGTTTAGTCGTACACGCCACACCAAATATTTTCGAGTTACAACGTGTTGTTTAAGAGATACAAGCTAATTTTTTACGATGCTTTATTTCTTCTCCTAAAGTGTTTCCAATACGTAAATACTTGTCTTTACTCTGCAACACTGTACTTCCTTATAATGTGGTATTCTTACATATTCTTTCGAGAGAAAACTCTCCTCTGTGTTCTCTTTTGAGGCTACACGCTTAGACATACACGCAACACCAATGCTTTTCAGTTACAATGTGTTGTTTAGGAAAAACAAGATAATTTCGCACGATGAGGGATTTCCTTAATACGTGGTTTTCTGAAAAATTGTGACGAAAGAAAATTCTCCTGTGTGTTCTCTTTTGAGGCTACATGTTTAGTTGTAAATGCCACACCAAATCTTTCGAGTTACAACGTGTTGTTTAGGAGATACAAGGTAAATTTGTATGATGCGTAATTTCTTCTCGTAAAGTGTTTCCAATACGTACGGATTTTTCTTTCTTCTGCAACACTGTATTTCCTTATAACATGGTATTCTTACATATTTTTTCGAGAGAAAACTCTCCTGTGCGTTCTCTTTTTTGGCTACATGCTTAGACATACACGCAACACCAAAGCTTTTTGAAGTACGGCGTGTTGTTTAGGAAAAACAGGATAATTTCGCACGATGCGGGATTTCCTTAAAACGTGGTTTTCTAAAAAAATTTTGATGAAAGAAAATTCTCCTGAGGGTTCTCTTTTGAGGCTACACGTTTACACGCACACGCCACATCAAATCTTTTCGAGTTACAACTTATTGTATAGGAGATGCAATATGTACGTATTTGTCTTTATTCTGCACCACTGTATTTCCTTATAACGTGGTATTCTTACAAATTCTTTTGAGAGAAAACTCTCCTGTGCATTCTCTTTTGAGGCTACACGCTTAGACATACATGCAACACCAAAGCTTTTCGAGTTACGATGTGTTGTTTAGGAAAAACAAGATAATTTCGCACGATGTGGGATTTCCTTAAAACGTGGTTTTCTGACAAATTTTGACGAAAGAAAATTCTCCTGTGGATTCTCTTTTGAGGCTACATGTTTAGTCGTACACGCCACACCAAATATTTTCGAGTTACAACGTGTTGTTTAAGAGATACAAGCTAATTTTTTACGATGCTTTATTTCTTCTCCTAAAGTGTTTCCAATACGTAAATACTTGTCTTTACTCTGCAACACTGTACTTCCTTATAACGTGGTATTCTTACATATTCTTTCGAGAGAAAACTCTCCTCTGTGTTCTCTTTTGAGGCTACACGCTTAAACATACACGCAACACCAATGCTTTTCGAGTTACAATGTGTTGTTTAGGAAAAACAAGATAATTTCGCACGATGAGGGATTTCCTTAATACTTGGTTTTCTGAAAAATTGTGACGAAAGAAAATTCTCCTGTGTGTTCTCTTTTGAGGCTACATGTTTAGTTGTAAATGCCACACCAAATCTTTCGAGTTACAACGTGTTGTTTAGGAGATACAAGGTAAATTTGTATGATGCGTAATTTCTTCTCGTAAAGTGTTTCCAATACGTACGGATTTTTCTTTCTTCTGCAACACTGTATTTCCTTATAACATGGTATTCTTACATATTCTTTCGAGAGAAAACTCTCCTGTGCGTTCTCTTTTTTGGCTACATGCTTAGACATACACGCAACACCAAAGCTTTTTGAAGTACGTTGTGTTGTTTAGGAAAAACAGGATAATTTCGCACGATGCGGGATTTCCTTAAAACGTGGTTTTCTAAAAAAATTTTGATGAAAGAAAATTCTCCTGAGGGTTCTCTTTTGAGGCTACACGTTTACACGCACACGCCACATCAAATCTTTTCGAGTTACAACTTATTGTATAGGAGATACAATATGTACGTATTTGTCTTTATTCTGCACCACTGTATTTCCTTATAACGTGGTATTCTTACAATTTCTTTTGAGAGAAAACTCTCCTGTGCATTCTCTTTTGAGGCTACACGCTTAGACAAACACGCAACACCAAAGCTTTTCGAGTTACAATGTGTTGTTTAGGAAAAACAAGATAATTTCGCACGATGAGGGATTTCCTTAATACTTGGTTTTCTGAAAAATTGTGACGAAAGAAAATTCTCCTGTGTGTTCTCTTTTGAGGCTACATGTTTAGACCTACATGCCACACCAAATATTTTCGAGTTACAACGTGTGGTTTAAGAGATACAAGCTAATTTTCTACGATGCGTTATTTCTTCTCGTAAAGTGTTGCCAATATGTACGTATTTGTCTTTACTCTGCAACACTGTATTTCCTTATAACATGGTATTCTTACATATTCTTTCGAGAAAAAACTCTCATGTGCCTTCTCTTTTGAGGCTACATGCTTAGACATACATGCAACACCAAAGCTTTTCGAGTTACGACGTGTTGTTTAGGAAAAACAAGATAATTTCGCACGATGAGGAATTTCCTTAAAACGTGGTTTTCTGACAAATTTTGACGAAAGAAAATTCTCCTGTGGATTCTCTTTTGAGGCTACATGTTTAGACATACATGCCACAGCAAATATTTTCGAGTTACAACGTGTTGTTTAAGAGATACAAGCTAATTTTGTATGATGCTTTATTTCTTCTCGTAAAGTGTTTCCAATACGTAAATATTTGTCTTTACTCTGCAACACTGTACTTCCTTATAACGTCATATTCTTACATATTCTTTCGAGAGAAAACTCTCCCTGTGCGCTCTCTTTTGAGGCTACACGCTTAGACATACACGCAACAGCAAAGCTTTTCGAGTTACAACGTGTTGTTTAGGAAAAACAAGATAATTTCGCACTATGTGGGATTTCCCTTGAAACGTGGTTTTCTGAAAAATTTTCAGGAAAGAAAATTCGCCTGTGGGTTCTCTTTTGAGGCTACATGTTTAGTTGTACATGCCACACCAAATCTTTTCAAGTTACAACGTGTTGTTTAGGAGATACAAAAGTAATTTTGTATGATGCGTTATTTCTTCTCCTAAAGTGTTTCCAATAGATACATTTTTGTCTTTACTCTGCAACATTGTATTTCCTTAAAACATGGTATTCTTTCATATTCTTTCGAGAGAAAACTCTCCTGTGCCTTCTCTTTTGAGGCTACACGCTTAGACATTCATGCAACACCAAAGCTTTTCGAGTTACAACGTGTTGTTTAGGAAAAACCAGATAATTTCGCACGATGTGCGATTTCCTTAAAACGTGGTTTTCTGACAAATTTTGACGAAAGAAAATTCTCCTGTGGGTTCTCTTTTGAGGCTACACGGTTAGACGTACACGCCAAACCAAATCTTTTCGAGTTACAACGTGTAGTTTAGGAGATACAAGCTAATTTTGTACGATGTGTTATTTCTTCTCGTAAAGTGTTGCCAATATGTATGTATTTGTCTTTACTCTGCAACACTTTATTTCCTTAAAAGGTGGTATTCTTACATATTCTTTCGAGAGAAAACTCTCCTGTTCGTTCTCTTTTGAGGCTACATGCTTAGACATACATGCAACACCAACGCTTTTTGAGTTACGACGTGTTTTTTAGGAAAAACAAGATAATTTCGCACGATGTGGGATTTCCTTAAAACGTGGTTTTCTGACAAATTTTGACGAAAGAAAATTCTCCTGTGGATTCTCTTTTGAGGCTACATGTTTAGTCGTACACGCCACACCAAATATTTTCGAGTTACAACGTGTTGTTTAAGAGATACAAGCTAATTTTTTACGATGCTTTATTTCTTCTCGTAAACTGTTTCCAATAAGTAAATACTTGTCTTTACTCTGCATCACTGTACTTCCTTATAACGTGGTATTCTTACATATTCTTTCGAGAGAAAACTCTCCTCTGCGTTCTCTTTTGAGGCTACACGCTTAGACATACACGCAACACCAATGCTTTTCGAGTTACAATGTGTTGTTTAGGAAAAACAAGATAATTTCGCACGATGAGGGATTTCCTTAATACGTGGTTTTCTGAAAAATTGTGACGAAAGAAAATTCTCCTGTGTGTTCTCTTTTGAGGCTACATGTTTAGTTGTAAATGCCACACCAAATCTTTCGAGTTACAACGTGTTGTTTAGGAGATACAAGGTAAATTTGTATGATGCGTAATTTCTTCTCGTAAAGTGTTTCCAATACGTACGGATTTTTCTTTCTTCTGCAACACTGGATTTCCTTATAACATGGTATTCTTACATATTCTTTCGAGAGAAAACTCTCCTGTGCGTTCTCTTTTTCGGCTACATGCTTAGACATACACGCAACACCAAAGCTTTTTGAAGTACGGCGTGTTGTTTAGGAAAAACAGGATAATTTCGCACGATGCGGGATTTCCTTAAAACGTGGTTTTCTGACAAATTTTGATGAAAGAAAATTCTCCTGAGGGTTCTCTTTTGAGGCTACACGTTTACAGGCACACGCCACATCAAATCTTTTCGAGTTACAACTTATTGTATAGGAGATACAATATGTACGTATTTGTCTTTATTCTTCACCACTGTATTTCCTTATAACGTGGTATTCTTACAAATTCTTTTGAGAGAAAACTCTCCTGTGCATTCTCTTTTGAGGCTACACGCTTAGACAAACATGCAACACCAAAGCTTTTCGAGTTACAACGTGTAGTTTAGGAAAAACAAGATAATTTCGCACGATGTGGGATTTCCTTAAAATGTGGTTTTCTGACAAATTTTGACGAAAGAAAATTCTCCTGTGGGTTCTCTTTTGAGGCTACACGTTTAGACGTACACGCCACATCAAATCTTTTCCAGTTACAACTTGTTGTTTAGGAGATACAAGCTAATTTTGTACTTTGCGTTATTTCTTCTCATAAAGTGTTTCCAATACGTACGTATTTTTCTTTATTCTGCAACACTGTATTTCCTTATAACATGGTATTCTTACATATTCTTTCGAGAGAAAACTCTCCTGTGCCTTCTCTTTTGAGGCTACGTGCTTAGACATACACGCAACACCAAAGCTTTTCGAGTTACAACGTGTTGTTTAGGAAAAACAAGATATTTTCACAGGATGCGGGATTTCCTTAAAACGTGGTTTTCTGACAAATTTTGATGTAAGAAAATTCTCCTGTGGCTTCTCTTTTGAGGCTACACGTTTAGACCTACATGCCACACCAAATATTTTCGACTTACAACGTGTGGTTTAAGAGATACAAGCTAATTTTCTACGATGCGTTATTTCTTCTCGTAAAGTGTTGGCAATATGTACGTATTTGTCTTTACTCTGCAACACTGTATTTCCTTATAACATGGTATTCTTACATATTCTTTCGAGAAAAAACACTCATGTGCCTTCTCTTTTGAGGCTACATGCTTAGACATACATGCAACACCAAAGCTTTTCGAGTTATGACGTGTTGTTTAGGAAAAACAAGATAATTTCGCACGATGAGGGATTTCCTTAAAACGTGGTTTTCTAACAAATTTTGACGAAAGAAAATTCTCCTGTGGATTCTCTTTTGAGGCTACATGTTTAGAAGTACATGCCACACCAAATATTTTCGAGTTACAACGTGTTGTTTAAGAGATACAAGCTAATTTTGTATGATACTTTATTTCTTCTCGTAAAGTGTTTCCAATACGTATATACTTGTCTTTACTCTGCAACACTGTATTTCCTTAAAAGGTGGTATTCTTACATATTCTTTCGAGAGAAAACTCTCCTGTGCGTTCTCTTTTGAGGCTACACGCTTAGACATACACGCAACACCAAAGCTTTTCGAGTTACAACGTGTTGTTTAGGAAAAACAAGATAATTTCGCACTATGTGGGATTTCCTTGAAACGTGGTTTGCTGAAAAATTTTCAGGAAAGAAAATTCTCCTGTGGGTTCTCTTTTGAGGCTACATGTTTAGTTGTACATGCCACACCAAATCTTTTCGAGTTACAACGTGTTGTTTAGGAGATAGAAAGTAATTTTGTATGATGCGTTATTTCTTCTCCTAAAGTGTTTCCAATAGATACGTTTTTGTCTTTACTCTGCAACATTGTATTTCCTTAAAACATGGTATTCTTTCATATTCTTTCGAGAGAAAACTCTCCTGTGCCTTCTCTTTTGAGGCTACACGCTTAGACATTCATGCAACACCAAAGCTTTTCGAGTTACAACGTGTTGTTTAGGAAAAACCAGATAATATCGCACGATGTGCAATTTCCTTAAAACGTGGTTTTCTGACAAATTTTGACGAAAGAAAATTCTCCTGTGAGTTCTCTTTTGAGGCTACACGGTTAGACGTACACGCCAAACCAAATATTTTCGAGTTACAACGTGTTGTTTAAGAGATACAAGCTAATTTTTTACGATGCTTTATTTCTTCTCGTAAACTGTTTCCAATAAGTAAATACTTGTCTTTACTCTGCATCACTGTACTTCCTTATAACGTGGTATTCTTACATATTCTTTCGAGAGAAAACTCTCCTCTGCGTTCTCTTTTGAGGCTACACGCTTAGACATACACGCAACACCAATGCTTTTCGAGTTACAATGTGTTGTTTAGGAAAAACAAGATAATTTCGCACGATGAGGGATTTCCTTAATACGTGGTTTTCTGAAAAATTGTGACGAAAGAAAATTCTCCTGTGTGTTCTCTTTTGAGGCTACATGTTTAGTTGTAAATGCCACACCAAATCTTTCGAGTTACAACGTGTTGTTTAGGAGATACAAGGTAAATTTGTATGATGCGTAATTTCTTCTCGTAAAGTGTTTCCAATACGTACGGATTTTTCTTTCTTCTGCAACACTGGATTTCCTTATAACATGGTATTCTTACATATTCTTTCGAGAGAAAACTCTCCTGTGCGTTCTCTTTTTCGGCTACATGCTTAGACATACACGCAACACCAAAGCTTTTTGAAGTACGGCGTGTTGTTTAGGAAAAACAGGATAATTTCGCACGATGCGGGATTTCCTTAAAACGTGGTTTTCTGACAAATTTTGATGAAAGAAAATTCTCCTGAGGGTTCTCTTTTGAGGCTACACGTTTACAGGCACACGCCACATCAAATCTTTTCGAGTTACAACTTATTGTATAGGAGATACAATATGTACGTATTTGTCTTTATTCTTCACCACTGTATTTCCTTATAACGTGGTATTCTTACAAATTCTTTTGAGAGAAAACTCTCCTGTGCATTCTCTTTTGAGGCTACACGCTTAGACATTCATGCAACACCAAAGCTTTTCGAGTTACAACGTGTTGTTTAGGAAAAACCAGATAATATCGCACGATGTGCAATTTCCTTAAAACGTGGTTTTCTGACAAATTTTGACGAAAGAAAATTCTCCTGTGAGTTCTCTTTTGAGGCTACACGGTTAGACGTACACGCCAAACCAAATCCTTTCGAGTTACAACGTGTAGTTTTGGAGATACAAGCTAATTTTGTACGATGTGTTATTTCTTCTCGTAAAGTGTTGCCAATATGTATGTATTTGTCTTTACTCTGCAACACTGTATTTCCTGAAAACGTGGTATTCTTACATATTCTTTCGAGAGAAAACTCTCCTGTGGGTTCTCTTTTGAGGCTACATGCTTAGACATACATGCAACACCAAAGCTTTTCGAGTTACGACGTGTTGTTTAGGAAAAACAAGATAATTTCGCACGATGTGGGATTTCCTTAAAACATGGTTTTCTGACAAATATTGAGGGAAGAAAATTCTCCTGTGGATTCTCTTTTGAGGCTACATGTTTAGTCGTACACGCCACACCAAATATTTTCGAGTTACAACGTGTTGTTTAAGAGATACAAGCTAATTTTTTACGATGCTTTATTTCTTCTCCTAAAGTGTTTCCAATACGTACATACTTGTCTATACTCTGCAACACTGTACTTCCTTATAACGTGGTATTCTTACATATTCTTTCAAGAGAAAACTCTTCTCTGCGTCCTCTTTTGAGACTACACGCTTAGACATACACGCAACACCAATGCTTTTCGAGTTACAATGTGTTGTTTAGGAAAAACAAGATAATTTCGCACGATGAGGGATTTCCTTAATACGTGGTTTTCTGAAAAATTGTGACGAAAGAAAATTCTCCTGTGTGTTCTCTTTTGAGGCTACATGTTTAGTTGTAAATGCCACACCAAATCTTTCGAGTTACAACGTGTTGTTTAGGAGATACAAGGTAAATTTGTATGATGCGTAATTTCTTCTCGTAAAGTGTTTCCAATACGTACGGATTTTTCTTTCTTCTGCAACACTGTATTTCCTTATAACATGGTATTCTTATATATTCTTTCAAGAAAAAACTCTCCTGTGCGTTCTATTTTCGGCTACATGCTTAGACATACACACAACACCAAAGCTTTTTGAAGTACGGCGTGTTGTTTAGGAAAAAACAGGATAATTTCGCACGATGCGGGATTTCCTTAAAACGTGGTTTTCTAAAAAAATTTTGATGAAAGAAAATTCTCCTGAGGGTTCTCTTTTGAGGCTACACGTTTACACGCACACGCCATATCAAATCTTTTCGAGTTACAACTTATTGTATAGGAGATACAATATGTACGTATTTGTCTTTATTCTGCACCACTGTATTTCCTTATAACGTGGTATTCTTACAAATTCTTTTGAGAGAAAACTCTCCTGTGCATTCTCTTTTGAGGCTACACGCTTAGACAAACACGCAACACCAAAGCTTTTCGAGTTACAACGTGTAGTTTAGGAAAAACAAGATAATTTCGCACGATGTGGGATTTCCTTAAAACGTGGTTTTCTGACAAATTTTGACGAAAGAAAATTCTCCTGTGGGTTCTCTTTTGAGGCTACACGTTTAGACGTACACGCCACATCAAATCTTTTCCACTTACAACTTGTTGTTTAGGAGATACAAGCTAATTTTGTACTTTGCGTTATTTCTTCTCATAAAGTGTTTCCAATACGTACGTATTTTTCTTTATTCTGCAACACTGTATTTCCTTATAACATGGTATTCTTACATATTCTTTCGAGAGAAAACTCTCCTGTGCCTTCTCTTTTGAGGCTACATGCTTAGACATGCACGCAACACCAAAGCTTTTCGAGTTACAACGTGTTTTTAGGAAAAACAAGATATTTTCACAGGATGCGGTATTTCCTTAAAACGTGGTTTTCTGACAAATTTTGATGTAAGAAAATTCTCCTGTGGGTTCTCTTTTGAGGCTACACGTTTAGACCTACATGCCACACCAAATATTTTCGAGTTACAACGTGTGGTTTAAGAGATACAAGCTAATTTTCTACGATGCGTTATTTCTTCTCGTAAAGTGTTGCCAATATGTACGTATTTGTCTTTACTCTGCAACACTGTATTTCCTTATAACATGGTATTCTTACATATTCTTTCGAGTAAAAACTCTCATGTGCCTTCTCTTTTGAGGCTACATGCTTAGACATACATGCAACACCAAAGCTTTTCGAGTTACGACGTGTTGTTTAGGAAAAACAAGATAATTTCGCACGATGAGGGATTTCCTTAAAACGTGGTTTTCTGACAAATTTTGACGAAAGAAAATTCTCCTGTGGATTCTCTTTTGAGGCTACATGTTTAGACATACATGCCACAGCAAATATTTTCGAGTTACAACGTGTTGTTTAAGAGATACAAGCTAATTTTGTATGATGCTTTATTTCTTCTCGTAAAGTGTTTCCAATACGTAAATACTTGTCTTTACTCTGCAACACTGTACTTCCTTATAACGTCATATTCTTACATATTCTTTCGAGAGAAAACTCTCCTGTGCGTTCTCTTTTGAGGCTACACGCTTAGACATACACGCAACACCAAAGCTTTTCGAGTTACAACGTGTTGTTTAGGAAAAACAAGATAATTTCGCACTATGTGGGATTTCCTTGAAACGTGGTTTTCTGAAAAATTTTCAGGAAAGAAAATTCTCCTGTGGGTTCTCTTTTGAGGCTACATGTTTAGTTGTACATGCCACACCAAATCTTTTCGAGTTACAACGTGTTGTTTAGGAGATACAAAGTAATTTTGTATGATGCGTTATTTCTTCTCCTAAAGTGTTTCTAATAGATACGTTTTTGTCTTTACTCTGCAACATTGTATTTCCTTAAAACATGGTATTCTTTCATATTCTTTCGAGAGAAATCTCTCCTGTGCCTTCTCTTTTAAGGCTACACGCTTAGACATTCATGCAACACCAAAGCTTTTCGAGTTACAACGTGTTGTTTAGGAAAAACCAGATAATTTCGCACGATGTGCGATTTCCTTAAAACGTGGTTTTCTGACAAATTTTGACGAAAGAAAATTCTCCTGTGGGTTCTCTTTTGAGGCTACACGGTTAGACGTACACGCCAAACCAAATCTTTTCGAGTTACAACGTGTAGTTTAGGAGATACAAGCTAATTTTGTACGATGTGTTATTTCTTCTCGTAAAGTGTTGCCAATATGTATGTATTTGTCTTTACTCTGCAACACTATTTCCTTAAAAGGTGGTATTCTTACATATTCTTTCGAGAGAAAACTCTCCTGTGCGTTCTCTTTTGAGGCTACATGCTTAGACATACATGCAACACCAAAGCTTTTCGAGTTACGACGTGTTGTTTAGGAAAAAGAAGATAATTTCGCACGATGTGGGATTTCCTTAAAACGTGGTTTTCTGACAAATTTTGACGAAAGAAAATTCTCCTGTGGATTCTCTTTTGAGGCTACATGTTTAGTCGTACACGCCACACCAAATATTTTCGAGTTACAACGTGTTGTTTAAGAGATACAAGCTAATTTTTTACGATGCTTTATTTCTTCTCCTAAAGTGTTTCCAATACGTAAATACTTGTCTTTACTCTGCAACACTGTACTTCCTTATAACGTGGTATTCTTACATATTCTTTCGAGAGAAAACTCTCCTCTGTGTTCTCTTTTGAGGCTACACGCTTAGACATACACGCAACACCAATCCTTTTCGAGTTACAATGTGTTGTTTAGGAAAAACAAGATAATTTCGCACGATGAGGGATTTCCTTAATACTTGGTTTTCTGAAAAATTGTGACGAAAGAAAATTCTCCTGTGTGTTCTCTTTTGAGGCTACATGTTTAGTTGTAAATGCCACACCAAATCTTTCGAGTTACAACGTGTTGTTTAGGAGATACAAGGTAAATTTGTATGATGCGTAATTTCTTCTCGTAAAGTGTTTCCAATACGTACGGATTTTTCTTTCTTCTGCAACACTGGATTTCCTTATAACATGGTATTCTTACATATTCTTTCGAGAGAAAACTCTCCTGTGCGTTCTCTTTTTTGGCTACATGCTTAGACATACACGCAACACCAAAGCTTTTTGAAGTACGGCGTGTTGTTTAGGAAAAACAGGATAATTTCACACGATGCGGGATTTCCTTAAAACGTGGTTTTCTAAAAAAATTTTGATGAAAGAAAATTCTCCTGAGGGTTCTCTTTTGAGGCTACACGTTTACACGCACACGCCACATCAAATCTTTTCGAGTTACAACTTATTGTATAGGAGATGCAATATGTACGTATTTGTCTTTATTCTGCACCACTGTATTTCCTTATAACGTGGTATTCTTACAAATTCTTTTGAGAGAAAACTCTCCTGTGCATTCTCTTTTGAGGCTACACGCTTAGACATACATGCAACACCAAAGCTTTTCGAGTTACGATGTGTTGTTTAGGAAAAACAAGATAATTTCGCACTATGTGGGATTTCCTTGAAACGTGGTTTTCTGAAAAATTTTCAGGAAAGAAAATTCTCCTGTGGGTTCTCTTTTGAGGCTACATGTTTAGTTGTACATGCCACACCAAATCTTTTCGAGTTACAACGTGTTGTTTAGGAGATACAAAGTAATTTTGTATGATGCGTTATTTCTTCTCCTAAAGTGTTTCCAATAGGTACGTTTTTGTCTTTACTCTGCAACATTGTATTTCCTTAAAACATGGTATTCTTTCATATTCTTTCGAGAGAAAACTCTCCTGTGCCTTCTCTTTTGAGGCTACACGCTTAGACATTCATGCAACACCAAAGCTTTTCGAGTTACAACGTGTTGTTTAGGAAAAACCAGATAATTTCGCACGATGTGCGATTTCCTTAAAACGTGGTTTTCTGACAAATTTTGACGAAAGAAAATTCTCCTGTGGGTTCTCTTTTGAGGCTACACGGTTAGACGTACACGCCAAACCAAATCTTTTCGAGTTACAACGTGTAGTTTAGGAGATACAAGCTAATTTTTTACGATGTGTTATTTCTTCTCATAAAGTGTTGCCAATATGTATGTATTTGTCTTTACTCTGCAACACTGTATTTCCTTAAAACGTGGTATTCTTACATATTCTTTCGAGAGAAAACTCTCCTGTGCGTTCTCTTTTGAGGCTACATGCTTAGACATACATGCAACACCAAAGCTTTTCGAGTTATGACGTGTTGTTTAGGAAAAACAAGATAATTTCGCACGATGTGGGATTTCCTTAAAACGTGGTTTTTTGACAAATTTTGACGAAAGAAAATTCTCCTGTGGATTCTCTTTTGAGGCTACATGTTTAGTCGTACATGCCACACCAAATATTTTCGAGTTACAACGTGTTGTTTAAGAGATACAAGCTAATTTTTTACGATGCTTTATTTCTTCTCGTAAACTGTTTCCAATACGTAAATACTTGTCTTTACTCTGCAACACTGTACTTCCTTATAACGTGGTATTCTTACATATTCTTTCGAGAGAAAACTCTCCTCTGCGTTCTCTTTTGAGGCTACACGCTTAGACATACACGCAACACCAATGCTTTTCGAGTTACAATGTGTTGTTTAGGAAAAACAAGATAATTTCGCACGATGAGGGATTTCCTTAATACTTGGTTTTCTGAAAAATTGTGACGAAAGAAAATTCTCCTGTGTGTTCTCTTTTGAGGCTACATGTTTAGTTGTAAATGCCACACCAAATCTTTCGAGTTACAACGTGTTGTTTAGGAGATACAAGGTAAATTTGTATGATGCGTAATTTCTTCTCGTAAAGTGTTTCCAATACGTACGGATTTTTCTTTCTTCTGCAACACTGGATTTCCTTATAACATGGTATTCTTACATATTCTTTCGAGAGAGAACTCTCCTGTGCGTTCTCTTTTTTGGCTAAATGCTTAGACTTACACGCAACACCAAAGCTTTTTGAAGTACGGCGTGTTGTTTAGGAAAAACAGGATAATTTCGCACGATGCGGGATTTCCTTAAAACGTGGTTTTCTAAAAAAATTTTGATGAAAGAAAATTCTCCTGAGGGTTCTCTTTTGAGGCTACACGTTTACACGCACACGCCACATCAAATCTTTTCGAGTTACAACTTATTGTATAGGAGATGCAATATGTACGTATTTGTCTTTATTCTGCACCACTGTATTTCCTTATAACGTGGTATTCTTACAAATTCTTTTGAGAGAAAACTCTCCTGTGCATTCTCTTTTGAGGCTACACGCTTAGACATACATGCAACACCAAAGCTTTTCGAGTTACGATGTGTTGTTTAGGAAAAACAATATAATTTCGCACTATGTGGGATTTCCTTGAAACGTGGTTTTCTGAAAAATTTTCAGGAAAGAAAATTCTCCTGTGGGTTCTCTTTTGAGGCTACATGTTTGGTTGTACATGCCACACCAAATCTTTTCGAGTTACAACATGTTGTTTAGGAGATACAAAGTAATTTTGTATGATGCGTTATTTCTTCTCCTAAAGTGTTTCCAATAGATACGTTTTTGTCTTTACTCTGCAACAATGTATTTCCTTAAAACATGGTATTCTTTCTTATTCTTTCGAGAGAAAACTCTCCTGTGCCTTCTCTTTTGAGGCTACACGCTTAGACATTCATGCAACACCAAAGCTTTTCGAGTTACAACGTGTTGTTTAGGAAAAACCAGATAATTTCGCACGATGTGCGATTTCCTTAAAACGTGGTTTTCTGACAAATTTTGACGAAAGAAAATTCTCCTGTGGGTTCTCTTTTGAGGCTACACGGTTAGACGTACACGCCAAACCAAATCTTTTCGAGTTACAACGTGTAGTTTAGGAGATACAAGCTAATTTTTTACGATGTGTTATTTCTTCTCATAAAGTGTTGCCAATATGTATGTATTTGTCTTTACTCTGCAACACTGTATTTCCTTAAAACGTGGTATTCTTACATATTCTTTCGAGAGAAAACTCTCCTGTGCGTTCTCTTTTGAGGCTACATGCTTAGACATACATGCAACACCAAAGCTTTTCGAGTTACGACGTGTTGTTTAGGAAAAACAAGATAATTTCGCACGATGTGGGATTTCCTTAAAACGTGGTTTTCTGACAAATTTTGACGAAAGAAAATTCTCTTGTGGATTCTCTTTTGAGGCTACATGTTTAGTCGTACACGCCACACCAAATATTTTCGAGTTACAACGTGTTGTTTAAGAGATACAAGCTAATTTTTTACGATGCTTTATTTCTTCTCCTAAAGTGTTTCCAATACGTAAATACTTGTCTTTACTCTGCAACACTGTACTTCCTTATAACGTGGTATTCTTACATATTCTTTCGAGAGAAAACTCTCCTCTGTGTTCTCTTTTGAGGCTACACGCTTAGACATACACGCAACACCAATGCTTTTCGAGTTACAATGTGTTGTTTAGGAAAAACAAGATAATTTCGCACGATGAGGGATTTCCTTAATACTTGGTTTTCTGAAAAATTGTGACGAAAGAAAATTCTCCTGTGTGTTCTCTTTTGAGGCTACATGTTTAGTTGTAAATGCCACACCAAATCTTTCGAGTTACAACGTGTTGTTTAGGAGATACAAGGTAAATTTGTATGATGCGTAATTTCTTCTCGTAAAGTGTTTCCAATACGTACGGATTTTTCTTTCTTCTGCAACACTGGATTTCCTTATAACATGGTATTCTTACATATTCTTTCGAGAGAAAACTCTCCTGTGCGTTCTCTTTTTTGGCTACATGCTTAGACATACACGCAACACCAAAGCTTTTTGAAGTACGGCATGTTGTTTAGGAAAAACAGGAAAATTTCGCACGATGCGGGATTTCCTTAAAACGTGGTTTTCTAAAAAAATTTTGATGAAAGAAAATTCTCCTGATGGTTCTCTTTTGAGGCTACACGTTTACACGCACACGCCACATCAAATCTTTTCGAGTTACAACTTATTGTATAGGAGATGCAATATGTACGTATTTGTCTTTATTCTGCACCACTGTATTTCCTTATAACGTGGTATTCTTACAAATTCTTTTGAGAGAAAACTCTCCTGTGCATTCTCTTTTGAGGCTACACGCTTAGACATACATGCAACACCAAAGCTTTTCGAGTTACGATGTGTTGTTTAGGAAAAACAAGATAATTTCGCACTATGTGGGATTTCCTTGAAACGTGGTTTTCTGAAAAATTTTCAGGAAAGAAAATTCTCCTGTGGGTTCTCTTTTGAGGCTACATGTTTAGTTGTACATGCCACACCAAATCTTTTCGAGTTACAACGTGTTGTTTAGGAGATACAAAGTAATTTTGTATGATGCGTTATTTCTTCTCCTAAAGTGTTTCCAATAGATACGTTTTTGTCTTTACTCTGCAACATTGTATTTCCTTAAAACATGGTATTCTTTCATATTCTTTCGAGAGAAAACTCTCCTGTGCCTTCTCTTTTGAGGCTACACGCTTAGACATTCATGCAACACCAAAGCTTTTCGAGTTACAACGTGTTGTTTAGGAAAAACCAGATAATTTCGCACGATGTGCGATTTCCTTAAAACGTGGTTTTCTGACAAATTTTGACGAAAGAAAATTCTCCTGTGGGTTCTCTTTTGAGGCTACACGGTTAGACGTACACGCCAAACCAAATCTTTTCGAGTTACAACGTGTAGTTTAGGAGATACAAGCTAATTTTTTACGATGTGTTATTTCTTCTCATAAAGTGTTGCCAATATGTATGTATTTGTCTTTACTCTGCAACACTGTATTTCCTTAAAACGTGGTATTCTTACATATTCTTTCGAGAGAAAACTCTCCTGTGCGTTCTCTTTTGAGGCTACATGCTTAGACATACATGCAACACCAAAGCTTTTCGAGTTACGACGTGTTGTTTAGGAAAAACAAGATAATTTCGCACGATGTGGGATTTCCTTAAAACGTGGTTTTCTGACAAATTTTGACGAAAGAAAATTCTCCTGTGGATTCTCTTTTGAGGCTACATGTTTAGTCGTACACGCCACACCAAATATTTTCGAGTTACAACGTGTTGTTTAAGAGATACAAGCTAATTTTTTACGATGCTTTATTTCTTCTCCTAAAGTGTTTCCAATACGTAAATACTTGTCTTTACTCTGCAACACTGTACTTCCTTATAACGTGGTATTCTTACATATTCTTTCGAGAGAAAACTCTCCTCTGTGTTCTCTTTTGAGGCTACACGCTTAGACATACACGCAACACCAATGCTTTTCGAGTTACAATGTGTTGTTTAGGAAAAACAAGATAATTTCGCACGATGAGGGATTTCCTTAATACTTGGTTTTCTGAAAAATTGTGACGAAAGAAAATTCTCCTTTGTGTTCTCTTTTGAGGCTACATGTTTAGTTGTAAATGCCACACCAAATCTTTCGAGTTACAACGTGTTGTTTAGGAGATACAAGGTAAATTTGTATGATGCGTAATTTCTTCTCGTAAAGTGTTTCCAATACGTACGGATTTTTCTTTCTTCTGCAACACTGGATTTCCTTATAACATGGTATTCTTACATATTCTTTCGAGAGAAAACTCTCCTGTGCGTTCTCTTTTTTGGCTACATGCTTAGACATACACGCAACACCAAAGCTTTTTGAAGTACGGCATGTTGTTTAGGAAAAACAGGAAAATTTCGCACGATGCGGGATTTCCTTAAAACGTGGTTTTCTAAAAAAATTTTGATGAAAGAAAATTCTCCTGATGGTTCTCTTTTGAGGCTACACGTTTACACGCACACGCCACATCAAATCTTTTCGAGTTACAACTTATTGTATAGGAGATGCAATATGTACGTATTTGTCTTTATTCTGCACCACTGTATTTCCTTATAACGTGGTATTCTTACAAATTCTTTTGAGAGAAAACTCTCCTGTGCATTCTCTTTTGAGGCTACACGCTTAGACATACATGCAACACCAAAGCTTTTCGAGTTACGATGTGTTGTTTAGGAAAAACAAGATAATTTCGCACTATGTGGGATTTCCTTGAAACGTGGTTTTCTGAAAAATTTTCAGGAAAGAAAATTCTCCTGTGGGTTCTCTTTTGAGGCTACATGTTTAGTTGTACATGCCACACCAAATCTTTTCGAGTTACAACGTGTTGTTTAGGAGATACAAAGTAATTTTGTATGATGCGTTATTTCTTCTCCTAAAGTGTTTCCAATAGATACGTTTTTGTCTTTACTCTGCAACATTGTATTTCCTTAAAACATGGTATTCTTTCATATTCTTTCGAGAGAAAACTCTCCTGTGCCTTCTCTTTTGAGGCTACACGCTTAGACATTCATGCAACACCAAAGCTTTTCGAGTTACAACGTGTTGTTTAGGAAAAACCAGATAATTTCGCACGATGTGCGATTTCCTTAAAACGTGGTTTTCTGACAAATTTTGACGAAAGAAAATTCTCCTGTGGGTTCTCTTTTGAGGCTACACGGTTAGACGTACACGCCAAACCAAATCTTTTCGAGTTACAACGTGTAGTTTAGGAGATACAAGCTAATTTTTTACGATGTGTTATTTCTTCTCATAAAGTGTTGCCAATATGTATGTATTTGTCTTTACTCTGCAACACTGTATTTCCTTAAAACGTGGTATTCTTACATATTCTTTCGAGAGAAAACTCTCCTGTGCGTTCTCTTTTGAGGCTACATGCTTAGACATACATGCAACACCAAAGCTTTTCGAGTTACGACGTGTTGTTTAGGAAAAACAAGATAATTTCGCACGATGTGGGATTTCCTTAAAACGTGGTTTTCTGACAAATTTTGACGAAAGAAAATTCTCCTGTGGATTCTCTTTTGAGGCTACATGTTTAGTCGTACACGCCACACCAAATATTTTCGAGTTACAACGTGTTGTTTAAGAGATACAAGCTAATTTTTTACGATGCTTTATTTCTTCTCCTAAAGTGTTTCCAATACGTAAATACTTGTCTTTACTCTGCAACACTGTACTTCCTTATAACGTGGTATTCTTACATATTCTTTCGAGAGAAAACTCTCCTCTGTGTTCTCTTTTGAGGCTACACGCTTAGACATACACGCAACACCAATCCTTTTCGAGTTACAATGTGTTGTTTAGGAAAAACAAGATAATTTCGCACGATGAGGGATTTCCTTAATACTTGGTTTTCTGAAAAATTGTGACGAAAGAAAATTCTCCTGTGTGTTCTCTTTTGAGGCTACATGTTTAGTTGTAAATGCCACACCAAATCTTTCGAGTTACAACGTGTTGTTTAGGAGATACAAGGTAAATTTGTATGATGCGTAATTTCTTCTCGTAAAGTGTTTCCAATACGTACGGATTTTTCTTTCTTCTGCAACACTGTATTTCCTTATAACATGGTATTCTTACATATTTTTTCGAGAGAAAACTCTCCTGTGCGTTCTCTTTTTTGGCTACATGCTTAGACATACACGCAACACCAAAGCTTTTTGAAGTACGGCGTGTTGTTTAGGAAAAACAGGATAATTTCGCACGATGCGGGATTTCCTTAAAACGTGGTTTTCTAAAAAAATTTTGATGAAAGAAAATTCTCCTGAGGGTTTTCTTTTGAGGCTACACGTTTACACGCACACGCCACATCAAATCTTTTCGAGTTACAACTTATTGTATAGGAGATGCAATATGTACGTATTTGTCTTTATTCTGCACCACTGTATTTCCTTATAACGTGGTATTCTTACAAATTCTTTTGAGAGAAAACTCTCCTGTGCATTCTCTTTTGAGGCTACACGCTTAGACAAACACACAACACCAAAGCTTTTCGAGTTACAACGTGTAGTTTAGGA
This sequence comes from Apodemus sylvaticus, assembly GCF_947179515.1. NCBI lineage: Eukaryota > Metazoa > Chordata > Mammalia > Rodentia > Muridae > Apodemus > Apodemus sylvaticus. The sequence goes on along the minus strand of NC_067484.1, from coordinate 97,546,892 downwards.
AAAACAAGATAATTTCGCACGATGTGGGATTTCCTTAAAACGTGGTTTTCTGACAAATTTTGACGAAAGAAAATTCTCCTGTGGGTTCTCTTTTGAGGCTACACGTTTAGACCTACATGCCACACCAAATATTTTCGAGTTACAACGTGTGGATTAAGAGATACAAGCTAATTTTCTACGATGCGTTATTTCTTCTCGTAAAGTGTTGCCAATATGTACGTATTTGTCTTTACTCTGCAACACTGTATTTCCTTATAACATGGTATTCTTACATATTCTTTTGAGAAAAAACTCTCATGTGCCTTCTCTTTTGAGGCTACATGCTTAGACATGCATGCAACACCAAAGCTTTTCGAGTTACGACGTGTTGTTTAGGAAAAACAAGATAATTTCGCACGATGAGGAATTTCCTTAAAACGTGGGTTTCTGACAAATTTTGACGAAAGAAAATTCTCCTGTGGATTCTCTTTTGAGGCTACATGTTTAGACATACATGCCACAGCAAATATTTTCGAGTTACAACGTGTTGTTTAAGAGATACAAGCTAATTTTGTATGATGCTTTATTTCTTCTCGTAAAGTGTTTCCAATACGTAAATACTTGTCTTTACTCTGCAACAGTGTACTTCCTTATAACGTCATATTCTTACATATTCTTTCGAGAGAAAACTCTCCTGTGCGCTCTCTTTTGAGGCTACACGCTTAGACATACACGCAACACCAAAGCTTTTCGAGTTACAACGTGTTGTTTAGGAAAAACAAGATAATTTCGCACTATGTGGGATTTCCTTGAAACGTGGTTTGCTGAAAATTTTTCAGGAAAGAAAATTCTCCTGTGGGTTCTCTTTTGAGGCTACATGTTTAGTTGTACATGCCACACCAAATCTTTTCGAGTTACAACGTGTTGTTTAGGAGATACAAAGTAATTTTGTATGATGCGTTATTTCTTCTCCTAAAGTGTTTCCAATAGATACGTTTTTGTCTTTACTCTGCAACATTGTATTTCCTTAAAACATGGTATTCTTTCATATTCTTTCGAGAGAAAACTCTCCTGTGCCTTCTCTTTTGAGGCTACACGCTTAGACATTCATGCAACACCAAAGCTTTTCGAGTTACAACGTGTTGTTTAGGAAAAACCAGATAATTTCGCACGATGTGCGATTTCCTTAAAACGTGGTTTTCTGACAAATTTTGACGAAAGAAAATTCTCCTGTGGGTTCTCTTTTGAGGCTACATGGTTAGACGTACACGCCAAACCAAATCTTTTCGAGTTACAACGTGTAGTTTAGGAGATACAAGCTAATTTTGTACGATGTGTTATTTCTTCTCGTAAAGTGTTGCCAATATGTATGTATTTGTCTTTACTCTGCAACACTGTATTTCCTTAAAACGTGGTATTCTTACATATTCTTTCGAGAGAAAACTCTCCTGTGCGTTCTCTTTTGAGGCTACATGCTTAGACATACATGCAACACCAAAGCTTTTCGAGTTACGACGTGTTGTTTAGGAAAAACAAGATAATTTCGCACGATGTGGGATTTCCTTAAAACGTGGTTTTCTGACAAATTTTGACGAAAGAAAATTCTCCTGTGGATTCTCTTTTGAGGCTACATGTTTAGTCGTACACGCCACACCAAATATTTTCGAGTTACAACGTGTTGTTTAAGAGATACAAGCTAATTTTTTACGATGCTTTATTTCTTCTCCTAAAGTGTTTCCAATACGTAAATACTTGTCTTTACTCTGCAACACTGTACTTCCTTATAACGTGGTATTCTTACATATTCTTTCGAGAGAAAACTCTCCTCTGCGTTCTCTTTTGAGGCTACACGCTTAGACAAACACACAACACCAAAGCTTTTCGAGTTACAACGTGTAGTTTAGGAAAAACAAGATAATTTCGCACGATGTGGGATTTCCTTAAAACGTGGTTTTCTGACAAATTTTGACGAAAGAAAATTCTCCTGTGGGTTCTCTTTTGAGGCTACACGTTTAGACCTACATGCCACACCAAATATTTTCGAGTTACAACGTGTGGATTAAGAGATACAAGCTAATTTTCTACGATGCGTTATTTCTTCTCGTAAAGTGTTGCCAATATGTACGTATTTGTCTTTACTCTGCAACACTGTATTTCCTTATAACATGGTATTCTTACATATTCTTTTGAGAAAAAACTCTCATGTGCCTTCTCTTTTGAGGCTACATGCTTAGACATACATGCAACACCAAAGCTTTTCGAGTTACGACGTGTTGTTTAGGAAAAACAAGATAATTTCGCACGATGAGGAATTTCCTTAAAACGTGGGTTTCTGACAAATTTTGACGAAAGAAAATTCTCCTGTGGATTCTCTTTTGAGGCTACATGTTTAGACCTACATGCCACAGCAAATATTTTCGAGTTACAACGTGTTGTTTAAGAGATACAAGCTAATTTTGTATGATGCTTTATTTCTTCTCGTAGTGTTTCCAATACGTAAATACTTGTCTTTACTCTGCAACAGTGTACTTCCTTATAACGTCATATTCTTACATATTCTTTCGAGAGAAAGCTCTCCTGTGCGCTCTCTTTTGAGGCTACACGCTTAGACATACACGCAACACCAAAGCTTTTCGAGTTACAACGTGTTGTTTAGGAAAAACAAGATAATTTCGCACTATGTGGGATTTCCTTGAAACGTGGTTTGCTGAAAAATTTTCAGGAAAGAAAATTCTCCTGTGGGTTCTCTTTTGAGGCTACATGTTTAGTTGTACATGCCACACCAAATCTTTTCGAGTTACAACGTGTTGTTTAGGAGATACAAAGTAATTTTGTATGATGCGTTATTTCTTCTCCTAAAGTGTTTCCAATAGATACGTTTTTGTCTTTACTCTGCAACATTGTATTTCCTTAAAACATGGTATTCTTTCATATTCTTTCGAGAGAAAACTCTCCTGTGCCTTCTCTTTTGAGGCTACTCGCTTAGACATTCATGCAACACCAAAGCTTTTCGAGTTACAACGTGTTGTTTAGGAAAAACCAGATAATTTCGCACGATGTGCGATTTCCTTAAAACGTGGTTTTCTGACAAATTTTGACGAAAGAAAATTCTCCTGTGGGTTCTCTTTTGAGGCTACACGGTTAGACGTTATGACGTGTTGTTTAGGAAAAACAAGATAATTTCGCACGATGTGGGATTTCCTTAAAACGTGGTTTTCTGACAAATTTTGACGAAAGAAAATTCTCCTGTGGGTTCTCTTTTGAGGCTACACGTTTAGAGGTACACGCCACACCAAATCTTTTCGAGTTACAACGTGTTGTTTAGGAGATACAAGGTAATTTTTTATGATGCGTTATTTCTTCTGGTAAAGTGTTTCCAATACGTATGTATTTGTCTTTACTCTGCAACACTGTATTTCCATATAACGTGGTATTCATATATATTCTTTCGACAGAAATCTGTCCTGTGCCTTCTCTTTTGAGGCTACACGCTAAGATATACACGCAACGCCAAAGCTTTTCGAGTTACAACGTGTTGTTTAGGAATAACAAGATAATTTTGCAGGATGCGGGATTTCCTTAAAACGTGGTTTTCTGACAAATTTTGACGAAAGAAAATTCTCCTGAGTGTTCTGCTTTGAGGCTACATGTTTAGACGTACACACCACACCAAATATTTTCGAATTACAACGTGTTGTTTAGGAGATACAAAGTAATTTTGTACGTTGTGTTATTTCTTCTCATAAAGTGTTTCCAAAACATACATATTTTTCTTTCTTCTGCAACACTGTATTTGCTTATAACGTGGTATTCTTACATATTCTTTTGAGAGAAAACTCTCCTGTGCGTTCTCTTTTGAGGCTACATGCTTAGACATACACGCAACACCAAAGCTTTTCGAGTTACGACGTGTTGTTTAGGAAAAAATAGATAATTTCGCACAATGCGGGATTTCCTTAAAACGTGGTTTTCTGAAAAATTTTGACGAAAGAAAATTCTCCTGTGGGTTCTCTTTTGAAGCTACATGTTTAGACGTACACGCTACACCAAATCTTTCGAGTTACAACGTGTTGATTAGGAGATACAAGCTAATTTTGTACGATGCGTTATTTCTTCTCATAAAGTGTTTCCAATAAGTACGTATTTGTCTTTACTCTGCAAAACTGTATTTCCTTATAACGTGGTATTCTTATATATTCTTTCGGGAGAAAATTCTCCTGTGCCTTCTCTTTTGAGGCTACACGCTTAGACATACACACAACACCAAAGCTTTTCGAGTTACGACATGTTGTTTAGGAAAAACAAAATAATTTCGCACGATGCGGGATTTCCTTAAAACGTGGTTTTCTGACAAATTTTGAGGAAAGAAAATTCTCCTGTGGGTTCTCTTTTGAGGCTACAAGTTTAGACGTACACACCACACCAAATCTTTTCGAGTTACAACGTGTTGTTTAGGAGGTACAAACTAATTTTTTACGAAGCTTTATTTCTTCTCCTAAAGTGTTTCCAATATGTACATATATGTCTTTACTCTGCAACACTGTATTTCCTTATAACATGGTTTTCTTTCATATTCTTTCCAGAGAAAACTCTCCTGTGCCTTCTCTTTTGAGGCTACACGCTTAGACATACACACAACACCAAAGCTCTTCGAGTTACAAAGTGTTGTTTAGGAAAAAAAGAAAAATTCGCAAGATGCGGGATTTCCTTAAAACGTGGTTTTCTTAAAAATTTTGATGAAAGAAAATTCTCCTGTTCGTTCTCGTTTGAGGCTACACGTTTAGACGTACATGCCACACCAAATCTTTTCGAGTTACAACGTGTTGTTTAGGAGATACAAGCTAATTTTGTACCATGCGTTATTTCTTCTCGTAAAGTGTTTCCAATACGTACGTATATTTCTTTATTCCGCAGCACTGTATTTCCATATAACATGGTATTCTTACATATTCTTTCGAGAGAAAACTCTCCTGTGCGTTCTCTTTTGAGGCTACATGATTAGACATACACGCAACACCAAAGCTTTTCGAGGTACGATGTATTGTTTAGGAAAAAATAGATAAGTTCGCACAATACGGGATTTCCATAAAAGGTGGTTTTCTGAAAAATTTTGACGAAAGAAAATTCTCCTGTGGGATCTCTTTTGAGGCTACATGTTTAGGCGTACACGCCAAATCAAATCTTTTCGAGTTACAATGTGTTGTTTAGGAGATACAAGCTAATTTTGTACGAAGATTTATTTCGTCTCCTAAAGTGTTTCCAATATGTACTTATTTGTCTTTACTCTGCAACACTGTATTTCCTTATAACGTGGTATTCTTATATATTCTTTCCAGAGAAAACTCTCCTGTGCCTTCTCTTTTGAGGCTACACGCTTAGACATACAGGCAACACCAAAGCTTTTCGAGTTACAATGTGTTGTTTAGGAAAAACAAGATAATTTCGAACGTTGCGGGATTTCCTTAAAACGTGGTTTTCTGACAAATTTTGACTAAAGAATATTCTCCTGTGGGTTCTCCTTTGAGGCTACACGTTTAGTCGTACAAGCCACATCAAATCTTTCCGAGTTACAACGTCTTGTTTAGGCGATACATGCTAATTTAGTACGATGCATTATTTCTTCTTTAAAGTGTTTCCAATAGGTACGTATTTGCTTTACTCTGCAACACTGTATTTATTTATAACGTGGTATTCTTACATATTCTTTCGAGAGAAAACTCTCCTGTGCGTTCTCTTTTGAGGCTACACGCTTAGACATACACGCAACACCAAAGCTTTTCGAGTGACAACGTGTTGTTTAGGAAAAAGAAGATAATTTCCCACGATGCGGGATTTCCTTAAAATGTGGTTTTCTGACAAATTTTGACGAAAAAAAATTCTTCTATCGGTTCTCTTTTGAGGCTACACGTTTAGACGCACATGCCACATCAAATATTTTCAAGTTACAACCTGTTGTTTAGGAGATACAAGCTAATTTTGTACGATGCGTTATTACTTCTCGTAAAGTGTTTCCAATACGTACGTATATGTCTTTATTCTGCAACACTGTATTTCCTTATAACGTGGTATTCTTACATATTCTTTTGAGAGAAAACTCTCCTGTGCGTTCTTTTTTGAGACTACACGCTTAGACAAACACTCAACACCAAAGCTTTTCGAGTTACAACGTGTAGTTTAGGAAAAACAAGATAATTTCGGGCGATGCGGGATTTCCTTAAAACGTGGTTTTCTGAAAAATTTTGACGAAAGAAAATTCTCCTGTGGGTTCTCTTTTGAGGCTACATGTGTAGAAGTACACACCAAACCAAATATTTCGAGTTAAAAGGTGTTGTTTAGGAGATACAAGCTAATTTTGTATGTTGCATTATTTCTTCTCTTAAGGTGTTTCCAATACATATGTATTTGTCTTTACTCTGCAACATTGTATTTCCATATAACGTGGTATTCGTACATATTCTTTCGACAGAAAGCTCTCCTGTGCCTTCTCTTTTGAGGCTACATGCTAAGATATACACGCAACACCAAAGCTTTTCGAGTTACAACGTGTTGTTTAGGAAACACCAGATAATTTCGCACGATGTGGGATTTCCTTAAAACACGGTTTTCTGACAAATTTTGACGAAAGAAAATTCTCCTGTGGGTTCTCTTTTGAGGTTACACGTTTAGACGTACACGCCACATCAAATCTTTTCGAGTTACAACGTGTTGTTTAGGAGATACAAGCTAATTTTGTACTATGCGTTATTTCTTCTCGTAAAGTGTTTCCAATACGTACGTAGTTGTCTTTACTCTGCAACACTGTATTTCCTTATAACGTGGTATTCTTACATATTCTTTCGAGAGAAAACTCTCCTGTACCTTCTCCTTTGAGGCTACACGCTTAGACATACACGCAACACCAAAGCTTTTCGAGTTAAAACGTGTTGTTTAGGAAAAACAAGATAATTTTGCAGGATGCGGGATTTCCTTAAAACATGGTTTTCTGACAAATTTTGACGAAAGAAAATTCTCCTGAGTGTTCTCCTTTGAGGCTACATGTTTAGAGGTATACACCACACCAAATATTTTCGAGTTACAACGTGTTGTTTAGGAGATACAAAGTAATTTTGAACGTTGCGTTATTTCTTCTCATAAAGTGTTTCCAAAACGTACGTATTTTTCTTTCTTCTGCAACACTGTATTTGCTTATAACGTGGTATTCTTACATATACTTTTGAGAGAAAACTCTCCTTTGCGTTCTCTTTTGAGGCTACAAGCTTAGACATACACGCAACACCACAGCTTTTCGAGTTACGACGTGTTGTTTAGGAAAAAATAGATAATTTCGCACAATGCGGGATTTCGTTAAAACGTGATTTTCTGAAAAATTTTGATGAAAGAAACTTCTCCTGAGGGTTCTCTTTTGAAGCTACATGTTTAGACGTACACGCTACACCAAATCTTTCGAGTTACAACGTGTTGATTAGGAGATACAAGCTAATTTTGTACGATGCGTTATTTCTTCTCGTAAAGTGTTTCCAATAAGTACGTATTTGTCTTTACTCAGCAATCTGAATTTCCTTATAACGTGGTATTCTTACATATTCTTTCGAGAGAAAATTCTCCTGTGCCTTCCCTTTTGAGGCTACACGCTTAGACATACACGCAACACCAAAGCTTTTCGAGTTACGACATGTTCTTTAGGAAAAAGATGATGATTTCGCAAGATGTGGGATTTCCTTAAAACGTGGTTTTCTGACAAATTTTGAGGAAAGAAAATTCTCCTGTGGGTTCTCTTTTGAGGCTACAAGTTTAGACGTACACGCCACACCAAATCTTTTCGAGTTACAACGTGTTGTTTAGGTGATACAAACTAATTTTTTACGAAGCTTTATTTCTTCTCCTAAAGTGTTTCCAATATGTACATATATGTCTTTACTCTGCAACACTGTATTTCTTATAACATGGTTTTCTTAGATATTCTTTCCAGAGAAAACTCTCCTGTGCCTTCTCTTTTGAGGCTTCACGCTTAGACATACACACAACACCAAAGCTCTTCGAGTTACAAAGTGTTGTTTAGGAAAAACAAGAAAATTTCGGACGATGCGGGATTTCCTTAAAACGTGGTTTTCTTAAAAATTTTGATGAAAGAAAATTCTCCTGTTGGATCTCGTTTGAGGCTACACGTTTAGACGTACATGCCACACCAAATCTTTTCGAGTTACAACGTGTTGTTTAGGAGATACAAGCTAATTTTGTATCATGCGTTATTTCTTCTCGTAAAGTGTTTCCAATACGTACGTATTTTTCTTTATTCTGCAATACTGTATTTCCTTATAACATGGTATTCTTACATATTCTTTCGAGAGAAAATTCTCCTGTGGGTTCTCTTTTGAGGCTAAATGTTTAGACGTACACGCCACACCAAATCTTTTCGAGTTACAACATGTTGTTTAGGAGATACAAGCTAATTTTGTACAATGCTTTATTTCTTCTTGTAAAGTGTTTCCAATACGTAAATACTTGTCTTTACTCTGCAACACTGTACTTCCTTATAACGTGGTATTCTTGCATATTCCTTCTAGAGAAAACTCTCCTGTGCCTTCCCTTTTGACGCTACACGCTTAGACATTCATGCAACACCAAAGCTTTTCGAGTTACAACGTGTTGTTTAGGAAAAACAAGATAATTTCGCACTATGCGGGATTTCCTTGAAAGGTGGTTTTCTGAAAAATTTTCACGAAAGAAAATTCTCCTGTGGGTTGTCTTTTGAAGCTACATGTTTAGTTGTAAATGCCACACCAAATCTTTTCGAGTTACAACGTGTTGTTTAGGAGATACAAAGTAATTTTGTATGATGCGTTATTTCTTCTCCTAAAGTGTTTCCAATAGGTACGTTTTTGTCTTTACTCTGCAACATTGTATTTCCTTAAAACATGGTATTCTTACATATTCTTTCGAGAGAAAACTCTCCTGTGCCTTCTCTTTTGAGGCTACACACTAAAACATTCATGCAACACCAAAGCGTTTCGAGTTACAACGTGTTGTTTAGGAAAAACAAGATAATTTCGCACGATGTGTGATTTCATTAAAACGTGGTTTTCTGACAAATTTTGACGAAAGAAAGAAAATTCTCCTGTGGGTTCTCTTTTGAGGCTACACGTTTAGACGTACACGCCAAACCAAATCTATTCGAGTTACAATGTGTAGTTTAGGAGATGCAAGCTAATTTTGTACGATGCGTTATTTCTTCTTGTAAAGTGTTGCCAATACGTATGTATTTGTCTTTACTCTGTAACACTGTATTTCCTTCAAACGTGGTATTCTTACATATTCTTTTGAGAGAAAACTCTCCTGTGCGTTCTCTTTTGAGGCTACATGTTTAGACATACACGCACCACCAAAGCTTTTCGAGTTAAAACGTGTTGTTTAGGAAAAACAAGATAATTTTGCAGGATGCGGGATTTCCTTAAAACGTGGTTTTCTGACAAATTTTGACGAAAGAAAATTCTCCTGAGTGTTCTTCTTTGAGGCTACATGTTTAGACGTATACACCACACCAAATATTTCGAGTTACAACGTGTTGTTTAGGAGATACAAAGTAATTTTGTACGTTGCGTTATCTCTTCTCATAAAGTGTTTCCAAAACGTTCGTATTTTTCTTTCTTCTGCAACACTGTATTTGCTTATAACGTGGTATTCTTACATATTGTTTTGAGAGAAAACTCTCCTTTGCGTTCTCTTTTGAGGCTACATGCTTAGACATACACGCAACACCACAGCTTTTCGAGTTACGAAATGCTGTTTAGGGAAAAATAGATAATTTCGCACAATGCGGGATTTCGTTAAAACGTGATTTTCTGAAAAATTTTGATGAAAGAAAATTCTCCTTAGGGTTCTCTTTTGAAGCTACATGTTTAGACGTACAAGCTACACCAAATCTTTCGAGTTACAACGTGTTGATTAGGAGATACAAGCTAATTTTATACGATGCGTTATTTCTGCTCATAAAGTGTTTCAAATAAGTACGTATTTGTCTTTACTCTGCAATCTGTATTTCCTTATAACGTGGTATTCTTACATATTGTTTCGAGAGAAAATTCTCCTGTGCCTTTTCTTTTGAGGCTACATGCTTAGACATACACGCAACACCAAAGCTTTTCGAGTTACGACATGTTGTTTAGGAAAAAGATGATGATTTCGCAAGATGCGGGATTTCCTTAAAACGTGGTTTTCTGACAAATTTTGAGGAAAGAAAATTCTCCTGTGGGTTCTCTTTTGAGGCTACAAGTTTAGACATACACGCCACACCAAATCTTTTCGAGTTACAACGTGTTGTTTAGGAGATACAAGGTAATTTTGTACGATGCGTTATTACTTCTCGTAAAGTGTTTCCAATATGTACATATATGTCTTTACTCTGCAACACTGTATTTCTTATAACATGGTTTTCTTAGATATTTTTTCCAGAGAAAACTCTCCTGTGCCTTCTCTTTTGAGGCTTCACGCTTAGACATACACACAACACCAAAGCTCTTCGAGTTACAAAGTGTTGTTTAGGAAAAACAAGAAAATTTCGCACGATGCGGGATTTCCTTAAAACGTGGTTTTCTTAAAAATTTTGATGAAAGAAAATTCTCCTGTTGGATCTCGTTTGAGGCTACACGTTTAGATGTACATGCCACACCAAATCTTTTCGAGTTACAACGTGTTGTTTAGGAGATACAAGCTAATTTTGTATCATGGGTTATTTCTTCTCGTAAAGTGTTTCCAATACGTAAGTATTTTTCTTTATTCTGCAACACTGTATTTCCTTATAACATGGTATTCTAACATATTCTTTCGAGAGAAAATTCTCCTGTGGGTTCTCTTTTGAGGCTACATGTTTAGACGTACACGCCACAACAAATCTTTTCGAGTTACAACATGTTGTTTAGGAGATACAAGCTAATTTTGTACGATGCTTTATTTCTTCTTGTAAAGTGTTTCCAATACGTAAATACTTGTCTTTACTCTGCAACACTGTACTTACTTATAACGTGGTATTCTTGCATATTCTTTCGAGAGAAAATTCTCCTGTGCATTCTCTTTTGAGGCTACATGCTTAAACATACACGCAACACCTAAGCTTTTCGAGTTACAACGTGTTGTTTAGGAAAAACAAGATAATTTCGCACTATGCGGGATTTCCTTGAAACGTGGTTTTCTGAAAAATTTTCACGAAAGAAAATTCTCCTGTGGGTTGTCTTTTGAGGCTACATGTTTAGTTGTAAATGCCACACCAAATCTTTTCGAGTTACAACGTGTTGTTTAGGAGATACAAAGTAATTTTGTATGATGCATTATTTCTTCTCCTAAAGTGTTTCCAATAGGTACGTTTTTGTCTTTACTCTGCAACATTGAATTTCCTTAAAACATGGTATTCTTACATATTCTTTCGAGAGAAAACTCTCCTGTGCCTTCCCTTTTGACGCTACACGCTTAGACATTCATGCAACACCAAAGCTTTTCGAGTTACAACGTGTTGTTTAGGAAAAACAAGATAATTTCGCACGATGTGTGATTTCCTTAAAACGTGGTTTTCTGAAATTTTGACGAAAGAAAATTCTCCTGTGGGTTCTCTTTTGAGGCTACACGTTTAGACGTACACGCCAAACCAAATCTATTCGAGTTACAATGTGTAGTTTAGGAGATGCAAGCTAATTTTGTACGATGCGTTATTTCTTCTCATAAAGTGTTGCCAATACGTATGTATTTGTCTTTACTCTGTAACACTGTATTTCCTTCAAACGTGGTATTCTTACATATACTTTTGAGAGAAAACTCTCCTGTGCGTTCTCTTTTGAGGCTACATGTTTAGACATACACGCACCACCAAAGCTTTTCGAGTTAAAACGTGTTGTTTAGGAAAAACAAGATAATTTCGCACGATGCGGGATTTCCTTAAAACGTGGTTTTCTGAAAAATTTTGACGAAAGAAAATTCTCCTGTGGGCTCTCTTTTGAGGCTACATGTTTAGTTGTAAATGCCACACCAAATCTTTCGAGTTACAACGTGTTGTTTAGAAGATCCAAGGTAATTTTGTATGACGCGTTATTTCTTCTCCTAAAGTGTTTTCAATAGGTACGTTTTTGTCTTTACTCTGCAACACTGTATTTCCTTTATACATGGTATTCTTACATATTCTTTCAAGAGAAAACTCTCCTGTGCCTTCTCTTTTGAGGCTACACGCTTAGACATTCACGCAACACCACAGTTTTTCGAGTTACAACGTGTTGTTTAGGAAAAACAAGATAAATTCACATGATGTGGGATTTCCTTAAAACGTGGTTTTCTGACAAAATTTGATGAAAGAAAATTCTCCTGTGGGTTCTATTTTGAGGCTACACATTTAGACGTACATGCCACACCAAATCTTTTCGAGTTACAACTTGTTGTTTAGGAGATACAAGCTAATTTTGTACGATGCGTTATTTCTTCTCGTAAAGTGTTTCTAATACATAATTATTTGTCTTTAGTCTGCAACACTGTATTTCCTTATAACGTGGTATTCTTACATATTTTTTCGAGAGAAAACTCTCCTGTGCGTTCTCTTTTGAGGCTACATGCTTAGACATACACGCTACACCAAAGCTTTTCGAGTTACAACCTGTTGTTTAGGAAAAAGAAGATAATTTCGCACGATGCAGGATTTCCTTAAAACGTGGTTTTCTGACAAATTTTGACGTAAGAAAATTCTCCTGTGGGTTCTCTTTTGAGGCTACACGTTTAGACCTACACGACACACCAAATCTTTTCGAGTTACAACGTGTGGTTTAGGAGATACAAGCTAATTTTGTATGATGTGTTATTTCTTCTAGTAAAGTGTTGCCAATATGTATGTATTTGTCTTTATTCTGCAACACTGTATTTCCTTATAACATGGTATTCTTACATATTCTTTGAGAAAAAACTCTCCTGTGCCTTCTCTTTTGTGGCTACATGCTTAGACATACATGCAACACCAAAGCTTTTCGAGTTATGACGTGTTGTTTAGGAAAAACAAGATAATATCGCACGATGTGGGATTTCCTTAAAACGTGATTTTCTGACAAATTTTGACGAAAGAAAATTCTCCTGTAGATTCTCTTTTGAGGCTACATGTTTAGACGTACACGCCACACCAAATATTTTCGAGTTACAACGTGTTGTTTAAGAGATACAAGCTGATTTTGTACAATGCTTTATTTCTTCTCCTAAAGTGTTTCCAGTAAGTAAATACTTGTCTTTACTCTGCAACACTGTACTTCCTTATAACGTGGTATTCTTACATATTCTTTCGAGAGAAAACTCTCCTGTGCATTCTCTTTTGAAGCTACATGCTTAGACATACACGCAACACCAAAGCTTTTCAAGTTACAACGTGTTGTTTAGGAAAAACAAGATAATTTCGCACTATGCGGGATTTCCTTGAAGCGTGGTTTTCTGAAAAATTTTCAGGAAAGAAAATTCTCCTGTGGGTTCTCTTTTGAGGCTACATGTTTAGTTGTAAATGCCACACCAAATCTTTTCGAGTTACAACGTGTTGTTTAGGAGATACAAAGTAATTTTGTATGATGCGTTATTTTTTCTCCTAAAGTGTTTCCAATAGGTACGTTTCTTCTTTACTCTGCAACATTGTATTTCCTTAAAACATGGTATTCTTACATATTCTTTCGAGAGAAAACTCTCCTGTGCCTTCTCTTTTGAAGCTACACTCTTAGACATTCATGCAACACCAAAGCTTTTCGAGTTACAACGTGTTGTTTAGGAAAAACAAGATAATTTCGTACGATGTGCGATTTCCTTAAAACGTGGTTTTCTGACAAAATTTGACGAAAGAAAATTCTCCTGTGGGTTCTCTTTTGAGTCTACACATTTAGACGTACACGCCAAACCAAATCTTTTCGAGTTACAACGTGTAGTTTAGGAGATACAAGCTAATTTTTAAGATGCGTTATTTCTTCTCGTAAAGTGTTGCCAATACTTATGTATTTGTCTTTACTCTGTAACACTGTATTTCCTTAAAACGTGGTATTCTTACATATTCTTTCAAGAGAAAACTCTCCTGTGCGTTCTCTTTTGAGGCTACACGCTTAGACATACACGCACCACCAAAGCTTTTCGAGTTACAATGTGTTGTTTAGGAAGAACAAGATAATTTCGTACGATGCGGGATTTCCTTAAAACGTGGTTTTCTGAAAAATTTTGACAAAAGAAAATTCTCCTGTGGGTTCTCTTTTGAGGCTACATGTTTAGTTGTAAATGCCACACCAAATCTTTCGAGTTACAACGTGTTGTTTAGGAGATACAAGGTAATTTGGTATGATGCATTATTTCTTCTCCTAAAGTGTTTCCAATTGGTACGTTTTTGTCTTTACTCTGCAACACAGTATTTCCTTTAAACATGGTATTCTTACATATTCTTTCGAGAGAAAACTCTCCTGTGCCTTCTCTTTTGAGGCTACACGCTTAGACATTCACGCAACACCAAAGCTTTTCGAGTTACAACGTGTTGTTTAGGAAAAACAAGATAATTTCGCACGATGTGGGATTTCTTTAAAACGTGGTTTTCTGACAAAATTTGACGAAAGAAAATTCTCCTGTGGGTTCTATTTTGAGGCTACACATTTAGTCGTACACGCCACACCGAAACTTTTCGAGTTACAACTTTTTGTTTAGGAGTTACAAGCTAATTTTGTACGATGCGTTATTTCTTCTTGTAAAGTGTTTCTAATATGTAATTATTTGTCTTTAGTCTGCAACACTCTATTTCCTTATAACGTGGTATTCTTACATATTCTTTCGAGAGAAAACTCTCCTGTGCCTTCTCTTTTGAGGCTACATACTTAGACATACACGCAACACCAAAGCTTTTCGAGTTAAAACGTGTTGTTTAGGAAAAACAAGATAATTTTGCAGGATGCGGGATTTCCTTAAAACGTGGTTTTCTGACAAATTTTGAGGAAAGAAAATTCTCCTGAGTGTTCTGCTTTGAGGCTACATGTTTAGACGTACACACCACACCAAATATTTTCGAATTACAATGTGTTGTTTAGGAGATACAAAGTAATTTTGTACGTTGCGTTATTTCTTCTCATAAAGTGTTTCCAAAACATACATATTTTTCTTTCTTCTGCAACACTGTATTTGCTTATAACGTGGTATTCTTACATATTCTTTTGAGAGAAAACTCTCCTGTGCGTTCTCTTTTGAGGCTACACGCTTCGACATACACGCAACACCAAAGCTTTTCGAGTTACGACGTGTTGTTTAGGAAAAAATAGATAATTTCGCACAATGCGGGATTTCCTTAAAACGTGGTTTTCTGAAAATTTTTGACGAAAGAAAATTCTCCTGTGGGTTCTCTTTTGAAGCTACATGTTTAGACATACATGCTACACCAAATCTTTCGAGTTACAACGTGTTGATTAGGAGATATAAGCTAATTTTGTACGATGCGTTATTTCTTCTCATAAAGTGTTTCCAATAAGTACGTATTTGTCTTTACTCTGCAAAACTGTATTTCCTTATAACGTGGTATTCTTACATATTCTTTCAGGAGAAAATTCTCCTGTGCCTTCTCTTTTGAGGCTACACGCTTAGACATACACACAACACCAAACCTTTCGAGTTATGACATGTTGTTTTGAAAAAACAAAATAATTTCGCACGATGCGGGATTTCCTTAAAACGTGGTTTTCTGACAAATTTTGAGGAAAGAAAATTCTCCTGTGGGTTCTCTTTTGAGGCTACAAGTTTAGACGTACACGCCACACCAATTCTTTTCGAGTTACAACGTGTTGTTTAGGAGGTACAAACTAATTTTTTACGAAGCTTTATTTCTTTTCCTAAAGTGTTTCCAATATGTACATATATGTCTTTACTCTGCAACACTGTATTTCCTTATAACATGGTTTTCTTTCATATTCTTTCCAGAGAAAACTCTCCTTTGCCTTCTGTTTTGAGGCTACATACTTAGACATACTCACAACACCAAAGCTCTCCGAGTTACAAAGTGTTGTTTAGGAAAAAAAGAAAATTTCGCAAGATGCGGGATTTCCTTAAAACGTGGTTTTCTTAAAAATTTTGATGAAAGAAAATTCTCCTGTTGGTTCTCGTTTGAGGCTACACGTTTAGACGTACATGCCACACCAAATCTTTTCGAGTTACAACGTGTTGTTTAATAGATACAAGCTAATTTTGTACCATGCGTTATTTCTTCTCGTAAAGTGTTTCCAATACGTACGTATTTTTCTATATTCCGCAACACTGTATTTCCTTATAACATGGTATTCTTACATATTCTTTCGAGAGAAAACTCTCCTGTGCGTTCTCTTTTGAGGCTACATGCTTAGACATACACGCAACACCAAAGCTTTTCGAGGTACGACGTATTGTTTAGGAAAAAATAGATAAATTCGCACAATACGGGATTTCCATAAAAGGTGGTTTTCTGAAAAATTTTGACGAAAGGAAATTCTCCTGTGGGTTCTCTTTTGAGGCTACATGTTTAGGCGTACACGCCACACCAAATCTTTTCGAGTTACAATGTGTTGTTTAGGAGATACAAGCTAATTTTGTACAAAGCTTTATTTCGTCTCCTAAAGTGTTTCCAATATGTACTTATTTGTCTTTACTCTGCAACACTGTATTTCCTTATAACGTGGTATTCTCACATATTCTTTCCAGAGAAAACTCTCCTGTGCCTTCTCTTTTGAGGCTACACGCTTAGACATACAGGCAACACCAAAGTTTTTCGAGTTACAATGTGTTGTTTAGGAAAAACAAGATAATTTCGAACGTTGCGGGATTTCCTTAAAACGTGGTTTTCTGACAAATTTTGACTAAAGAATATTCTCCTGTGGGTTCTCCTTTGAGGCTACACGTTTAGTCGTACAAGCCACATCAAATCTTTCTGAGTTACAACGTCTTGTTTAGGCGATACAAGCTAATTTAGTACAATGCATTATTTCTTCTTTAAAGTGTTTCCAATAGGTACGTATTTGCTTTACTCTGCAACACTGTATTTCCTTATAACGTGGTATTCTTACATATTCTTTCGAGAGAAAACTCTCCTGTGCGTTCTCTTTTGAGGCTACACGCTTAGACATACACGCAACACCAAAGCTTTTCGAGTGACAACGTGTTGTTTAGGAAAAAGAAGATAATTTCGCACGATGCTGGATTTCCTTAAAACGTGGTTTTCTGACAAATTTTGACGGAAAAAAATTCTTCTATGGGTTCTCTTTTGAGGCTACTCGTTTAGACGCACATGCCACATCAAATATTTTCAAGTTACAACCTGTTGTTTAGGAGATACAAGCTAATTTTGTACGATGCGTTATTACTTCTCGTAAAGTGTTTCCAATACGTACGTATTTTTCTTTATTCCGCAACACTGTATTTCCTTATAACATGGTATTCTTACATATTCTTTCGAGAGAAAACTCTCCTGTGCGTTCTCTTTTGAGGCTACATGCTTAGACATACACGCAACACCAAAGCTTTTCGAGGTACGACGTATTGTTTAGGAAAAAATAGATAAGTTCGCACAATACAGGATTTCCATAAAAGGTGGTTTTCTGAAAAATTTTGACGAAAGAAAATTCTCCTGTGGGTTCTCTTTTGAGGCTACATGTTTAGGCGTACAGGCCACACCAAATCTTTTCGAGTTACAATGTGTTGTTTAGGAGATACAAACTAATTTTTTACGAAGCTTTATTTTGTCTCCTAAAGTGTTTCCAATATGTACTTATTTGTCTTTACTCTGCAACACTGTATTTCCTTATAACGTGGAATTCTTACATATTCTTTCCAGAGAAAACTCTCCTGTTCCTTCTCTTTTGAGGCTTCATGCTTAGACATACAGGCAACACCAAAGCTTTTCGAGTTACAGTGTGTTGTTTATGAAAAACAAGATAATTTCGAACGATGCGGGATTTCCTTAAAACGTGGTTTGCTGACAAATTTTGACTAAAGAATATTCTCCTGTGGGTTCTCTTTGAGGCTACACGTTTAGTCGTACAAGCCACATCAAATCTTTCCGAGTTACAACGTCTTGTTTAGGTGATACAAGCTAATTTAGTATGATGCATTATTTCTTCTTTAAAGTGTTTCCAATAGGTACGTATTTGCTTTACTCTGCAACACTGTATTTCCTTATAATGTGGTATTCTTACATATTCTTTCGAGAGAAAACTCTCCTGTGCGTTCTCTTTTGAGGCTACACGCTTAGACATACACGCAACACCAAAGCTTTTTGAGTGACAACATGTTGTTTAGGAAAAAGAAGATAATTTCGCACGATGCGGGATTTCCTTAAAATGTGGTTTTCTGACAAATTTTGACGAAAAAAAATTCTTCTATCGGTTCTCTTTTGAGGCTACACGTTTAGACGCACATGCCACATCAAATATTTTCAAGTTACAACCTGTTGTTTAGGAGATACAAGCTAATTTTGTACGATGCGTTATTACTTCTCGTAAAGTGTTTCCAATACGTACGTATATGTCTTTATTCTGCAACACTGTATTTCCTTATAACGTGGTATTCTTACATATTCTTTTGAGAGAAAACTCTCCTGTGCGTTCTTTTTTGAGACTACACGCTTAGACAAACACTCAACACCAAAGCTTTTCTTGTTACAACGTGTAGTTTAGGAAAAACAAGATAATTTCGGGCGATGCGGGATTTCCTTAAAACGTGGTTTTCTGAAAAATTTTGACGAAAGAAAATTCTCCTGTGGGTTCTCTTTTGAGGCTACATGTGTAGAAGTACACACCAAACCAAATATTTCCGAGTTAAAACGTGTTGTTTAGGAGATACAAGCTAATTTTGTATGTTGCATTATTTCTTCTCTTAAAGTGTTTCCAATACATATGTATTTGTCTTTACTCTGCAACATTGTATTTCCATATAACGTGGTATTCGTACATATTCTTTCGACAGAAAGCTCTCCTGTGCCTTCTCTTTTGAGGCTACATACTAAGATATACACGCAACACCAAAGCTTTTCGAGTTACAACGTGTTGTTTAGGAAATACAAGATAATTTCGCACGATGTGGGATTTCCTTAAAACACGGTTTTCTGACAAATTTTGACGAAAGAAAATTCTCCTGTGGGTTCTCTTTTGAGGCTACACGTTTAGACATACACGCCACATCAAATCTTTTCGAGTTACAACGTGTTGTTTAGGAGATACAAGCTAATTTTGTACTATGCGTTATTTCTTCTCGTAAAGTGTTTCCAATACGTACGTAGTTGTCTTTACTCTGCAACACTGTATTTCCTTATAACGTGGTATTCTTACATATTCTTTCGAGAGAAAACTCTCCTGTACCTTCTCCTTTGAGGCTACACGCTTAGACATACACGCAACACCAAAGCTTTTCGAGTTAAAACGTGTTGTTTAGGAAAAACAAGATAATTTTGCAGGATGCGGGATTTCCTTAAAACGTGGTTTTCTGACAAATTTTGACGAAAGAAAATTCTCCTGAGTGTTCTCCTTTGAGGCTACATGTTTAGACGTATACACCACACCAAATATTTTCGAGTTGCAACGTGTTGTTTAGGAGATACAAAGTAATTTTGTACGTTGCGTTATTTCTTCTCATAAAGTGTTTCCAAAACGTACGTATTTTTCTTTCTTCTGCAACATTGTATTTGCTTATAACGTGGTATTCTTACATATTCTTTTGAGAGAAAACTCTCCTTTGCGTTCTGTTTTGAGGCTACATGCTTAGACATACACGCAACACCACAGCTTTTCGAGTTACGACGTGTTGTTTAGGAAAAAATAGATAATTTCGCACAATGCGGGATTTCGTTAAAACGTGATTTTCTGAAAAATTTTGATGAAAGAAAATTCTCCTGTGGGTCCTCTTTTGAAGCTACGTGTTTAGACGTACACGCTACACCAAATCTTTCGAGTTACAACGTGTTGATTAGGAGATACAAGCTAATTTTGTACGATGCGTTATTTCTTCTCATAAAGTGTTTCCAATAAGTACGTATTTGTTTTTACTCTGCAATCTGTATTTCCTTATAACGTGGTATTCTTACATATTCTTTCGAGAGAAAATTCTCCTGTGCCTTCTCTTTTGAGGCTACATGCTTAGACATACACACAACAGCAAAGCTTTTCGAGTTACGACATGTTGTTTAGGAAAAAGATGATGATTTCGCAAGATGCGGGATTTCCTTAAAACGTGGTTTTCTGACAAATTTTGAGGAAAGAAAATTCTCCTGTGGGTTCTCTTTTGAGGCTACAAGTTTAGACGTACACGCCACACCAAATCTTTTCGAGTTACAACGTGTTGTTTAGGAGATACAAACTAATTTTTTACGAAGCTTTATTTCTTCTCCTAAAGTGTTTCCAATATGTACATATATGTCTTTACTCTGCAACACTGTATTTCTTATAACATGGTTTTCTTAGATATTCTTTCCAGAGAAAACTCTCCTGTGCCTTCTCTTTTGAGGCTTCACGCTTAGACATACACACAACACCAAAGCTCTTCGAGTTACCAAGTGTTGTTTAGGAAAAACAAGAAAATTTCGCACGATGTGGGATTTCCTTAAAACGTGGTTTTCTTAAAAATTTTGATGAAAGAAAATTCTCCTGTTGGATCTCGTTTGAGGCTACACGTTTAGACGTACATGCCACACCAAATCTTTTCGAGTTACAACGTGTTGTTTAGGAGATACAAGCTAATTTTGTATCATGCGTTATTTCTTCTCGTAAAGTGTTTCCAATACGTAAGTATTTTTCTTTATTCTGCAACACTGTATTTCCTTATAACGTGGTATTCTTACATATTCTTTCGAGAGAAAATTGTCCTGTGGGTTCTCTTTTGAGGCTACATGTTTAGACGTACACGCCACACCAAATCTTTTCGAGTTACAGCATGTTGTTTAGGAGATACAAGCTAATTTTGTACGATGCTTTATTTCTTCTCGTAAAGTGTTTCCAATACATAAATACTTGTCTTTACTCTGCAACACTGTACTTCCTTATAACGTGGTATTCTTGCATATTCCTTCAGGAGAAAACTCTCCTGTGCGTTCTCTTTTGAGGCTACACGCTTAAACATACACGCAACACCAAAGCTTTTCGACTTACAACGTGTTGTTTAGGAAAAACAAGATAATTTCGCACTATGCGGGATTTCCTTGAAACGTGGTTTTCTGAAAAATTTTGACGAAAGAAAATTCTCCTGTGGGTTCTCTTTTGAGGCTACATGTTTAGTTGTAAATGCCACACCAAATCTTTTCGAGTTACAACGTGTTGTTTAGGAGATACAAAGTAATTTTGTATGATGCGTTATTTCTTCTCCTAAAGTGTTTTCAATAGGTACGTTTTTGTCTTTACTCTGCAATATTGTATTTCCTTAAAACATGGTATTCTTACATATTCTTTCGAGAGAAAACTCTCCTGTGCCTTCTCTTTTGAGGCTACACGCTTAGATATTCATGCAACACCAAAGCTTTTCGAGTTACAACGTGTTGTTTAGGAAAAACAAGATAATTTCACACGATGTGAGATTTCCTTAAAACGTGGTTTTCTGACAAATTTTGACGAAAGAAAATTCTCCTGTGGGTTCTCTTTTGAGGCTACACGTTTAGACATACACGCCAAACCAAATCTATTCGAGTTACAATGTGTAGTTTAGGAGATGCAAGCTAATTTTGTACGATGCGTTATTTCTTCTCGCAAAGTGTTGCCAATACGTATGTATTTGTCTTTACTCTGTAACACTGTATTTCCTTCAAACGTGGTATTCTTACATATTCTTTTGAGAGAAAACTCTCCTGTGCGTTCTCTTTTGAGGCTACATGTTTAGACATACACGCACCACCAAAGCTTTTCGAGTTAAAACGTGTTGTTTAGGAAAAACAAGATAATTTCGCACGATGCGGGATTTCCTTAAAACGTGGTTTTCTGAAAAATTTTGACGAAAGAAAATTCTCCTGTGGGTTCTCTTTTGAGGCTACATGTTTAGTTGTAAATGCCACACCAAATCTTTCGAGTTACAACGTGTTGTTTAGGAGATACAAGGTAATTTTGTATGATGCGTTATTTCTTCTCCTAAAGTGTTTCCAATAGGTACGTTTTTGTCTTTACTCTGCAACACTGTATTTCCTTTATACATGGTATTCTTACATATTCTTTTGAGAGAAAACTCTCCTGTGCCTTCTCTTTTGAGGCTACACGCTTAGACATTCACGCAACACCAAAGCTTTTCGAGTTACAACGTGTTGTTTAGGAAAAACAAGATAATTTCGCATGATGTGGGATTTCCTTAAAACGTGGTTTTCTGACAAAATTTGATGAAAGAAAATTCTCCTGTGGGTTCTATTTTGAGGCTACACATTTAGACACACAGACCACACCAAATCTTTTCGAGTTACAACTTGTTGTTTAGGAGATACTAGCTAATTTTGTACGATGCGTTATTTCTTCTCGTAAAGTGTTTCTAATACATAATTATTTGTCTTTAGTCTGCAACACTGTATTTCCTTATAACGTGGTATTCTTACATATTTTTTCGAGAGAAAACTCTCCTGTGCGTTCTCTTTTGAGGCTACATGCTTAGACATACACGCTACACCAAAGCTTTTCGAATTATAACCTGTTGTTTAGGAAAAAGTAGATAATTTCGCACGATGCAGGATTTCCTTAAAACGTGGTTTTCTGACAAATTTTGGCGTAAGAAAATTCTCCTGTGGGTTCTCTTTTGAGGCTACACGTTTAGACCTACACGACATACCAAATCTTTTCGAGTTACAACGTGTGGTTTAGGAGATACAAGCTAATTTTGTATGATGTGTTATTTCTTCTAGTAAAGTGTAGCCAATATGTACGTATTTGTCTTTATTCTGCATCACTGTATTTCCTTATAACATGGTATTCTTACATATTCTTTGAGAAAAAACTCTCCTGTGCTTTCTCTTTTAAGGCTACATGCTTAGACATACATGCAACACCAAAGCTTTTCGAGTTATGACGTGTTGTCTAGGAAAAACAAGATAATATCACACGATGTGGGATTTCCTTAAAACGCGGTTTTCTGACAAATTTTGACGAAAGAAACTTCTCCTGTGGATTCTCTTTTGAGGCTACATGTTTAGACGTACACGCCACACCAAATATTTTCGAGTTTCAACGTGTTGTTTAAGAGATACAAGCTGATTTTGTACAATGCTTTATTTCTTCTCCTAAAGTGTTTCCAGTACGTAAATACTTGTCTTTACTCTGCAACACTGTACTTCCTTATAACGTGGTATTCTTACATATTCTTTCGAGAGAAAACTCTCCTGTGCATTCTCTTTTGAGGCTACATGCTTAGACATACACGCAACACCAAAGCTTTTCGAGTTACAACGTGTTGTTTAGGAAAAACAAGATAATTTCGCACTGTGCGGGATTTCCTTGAAACGTGGTTTTCTGAAAAATTTTCAGGAAAGAAAATTCTCCTGTGGGTTCTCTTTTGAGGCTACATGTTTATTTGTAAATGCCACACCAAATCTTTTTGAGTTACAACGTGTTGTTTAGGAGATACATAGTAATTTTGTATGATGCGTTATTTCTTCTCCTAAAGTGTTTCCAATAGGTACGTTTTTTCTTTACTCTGCAAAATTGTATTTCCTTAAAACATGGTATTCTAACATATTCTTTCGAGAGAAAACTCTCCTGTGCCTTCTCTTTTGAGGCTACACGCTTAGACATTCATGCAACACCAAAGCTTTTCGAGATACAACGTGTTATTTAGGAAAAACAAGATAATTTCATACGATGTGTGATTTCCATAAAACGTGGTTTTCTGACAAAATTTGACGAAAGAAAATTCTCCTGTGGGTTCTCTTTTGAGTCTACACATTTAGACGTACACGCCAAACCAAATCTTTTCGAGTTACAACGTGTAGTTTAGGAGATACAAGCTAATTTTGTAAGATGCCTTATTTCTTCTCATAAAGTGTTGCCAATACTTATGTATTTGTCTTTACTCTGTAACACTGTATTTCCTTAAAACGTGGTATTCTTACATATTCTTTCGAGAGAAAACTCTCCTGTGCGTTCTCTTTTGAGGCTACATGCTTAGACATACACGCACCACCAAAGCTTTTCGAGTTACAACGTGTTGTTTAGGAAAAACAAGATAATTTCGCACGATGCGGGATTTCCTTAAAACGTGGTTTTCTGAAAAATTTTGACGAAAGAAAATTCTCCTGTGGGTTCTCTTTTGAGGCTACATGTTTAGTAGTAAATGCCACACCAAATTTTTCGAGTTACAACGTGTTGTTTAGGAGATACAAGGTAATTTTGTATGATGCGTTATTTCTTCTCCTAAAGTGTTTCCAATTGGTACGTTTTTGTCTTTACTCTGCAACACTGTATTTCCTTTAAACATGGTATTCTTACATATTCTTTCGAGAGAAAACGATCCTGTGCCTTCTCTTTTGAGGCTACACGGTTAGACATTCACGCAACACCAAAGCTTTTCGAGTTACAACGTGTTGTTTAGGAAAAACAAGATAATTTCGCACGATGTTGGATTTCCTTAAAACGTGGTTTTCTGACAAAATTTGACGAAAGAAAATTCTCCTGTGGGTTCTATTTTGAGGCTACACATTTAGACGTACACGCCACACCAAATCTTTTCGAGTTACAACTTGTTGTTTAGGAGATACAAGCTAATTTTGTACGATGCGTTATTTCTTCTCGTAAAGTGTTTCTAATAAGTAATTATTTGTCTTTAGTCTGCAACACTCTATTTCCTTATAACGTGGTATTCTTACATATTCTTTCGAGAGAAAACTCTCCTGTGCCTTCGCTTTTGAGGCTACATGCTTAGACATACACGCAACACCAAAGCTTTTCGAGTTACAACGTGTTGTTTAGGAAAAACAAGATATTTTCGCAGGATGCGGGATTTCCTTAAAACGTGGTTTTCTCACAAATTTTGATGTAAGAAAATTCTCCTGTGGTTTCTCTTTTGAGGCTACACGTTTAGACCTACACGCCACACCAAATATTTTCGAGTTACAACGTGTGGTTTAAGAGATACAAGCTAATTTTCTAAGATGCGTTATTTCTTCTCGTAAAGTGTTGCCAATATGTACATAATTGTCTTTACTCTGCAACACTGTATTTCCTTATAACATGGTATTCTTACATATTCTTTCGAGAAAAAACTCTCATGTGCCTTCTCTTTTGAGGCTACATGCTTAGACATACATGCAACACCAAAGCTTTTCTAGTTACGACGTGTTGTTTAGGAAAAACAAGATAATTTCGCACGATGAGGGATTTCCTTAAAACGTGGTTTTCTGACAAATTTTGAGGAAAGAAAATTCTCCTGTGAATTCTCTTTTGAGGCTATATGTTTAGACGTACATGCCACACCAAATATTTTCGAGTTACAACGTGTTCTTTAAGAGATACAAGCTAATTTTGTACGATGCTTTATTTCTTCTCGTAAAGTGTTTCCAATACGTAAATACTTGTCTTTACTCTGCAACACTGTACTTCCTTATAACGTGGTATTCTTACATATTCTTTCGAGAGAAAACTCTCCTGTGCGTTCTCTTTTGAGGCTACACGCTTAGACATACACGCAACACCAAAGCTTTTCTTTCATCAAAATTTGTCACAAAACCACGTTTTAAGGAAATCCCGCATCATGCTATATCATCTTGTTTTTCCTAAACAACACGTTGCTGCGTGTATTTCTAAGCATGTAGCCTCTAAAGAGAACGCACAGGAGAGTTTTCTCTCGAAAGAACATGTAAGAATACAACGTTATAAGGAAATACAGTGTTGCAGAGTAATTACAAATACATACGTATTGGAAACACTTTACGAGAAGAAATAAAGCATCATACAAAATTAGCTTGTATCTCCTAAACAACACGTGGTAACTCGAAAGGATTTCATGTGGCGTGTACGTCTAAATGTGTAGCCTCAAAAGGGAACCCACAGGAGAATTTTCTTTCGTCAAAATTTGTCAGAAAACCACGTTTTAAGGAAATCCCGCATCGTATGAAATTATCTTGTTTTTCATAAACAACACGTTGTAACTCGAAATGCTTTGGTGTTGCCTGTATGTCTAAGTGTGTAGCCTCAAAAGGGAACGCACAGGATAGTTTTCTCTCAAAAGAATATGTAAGAATACCACGTTATAAGGAAATAGAATGTTGCAGAGTAAAGACAAATAAGTACATATTGGAAACACTTTAAGAGAAGAAATAACGCATTGTACAAAATTAGCTTGTAACTCCTACACAACACGTTGTAAATCGAAAAGATTTGGTGTGGCGTGTACGTCTAAACGTGTAGCCTCAAAAGAGAACCCACAGGAGAATTTTATTTCATCAAAATTTGTCAGAAAACCACGTTTTAAGGAAATCCCGCATCGTGCAAAATTATCTTGTTTTTCCTAAACAACACGTTGTAACTCGAAAGGCTTTGGTGCTGCGTGTATGTGTAAGCATGTAGCCTCTAAAGAGAATGCACAGGAGAGTTTTCTCTCGAAAGAACATGTAAGAATACAATGTTATAAGGAAATACAGTGTTGCAGAGTAATTACAAATACGTACCTATTGGAAACATTTTACTAGATGAAATAACGCATCATACAAAATTAGCTTGTATCTCCTAAACAACACGTGTTAACTCAAAAGGATTTGGTGTGGCGTGTACGTCTCAACGTGTAGCCTCAAAAGAGAACCCACAGGAGAATTTTCTTTCTTCAAAATTTGTCAGAAAACCACATTTTAAGGAAATCCCGCATCGTGTGAAATCATCTTCTTTTTCCTAAACTACATGTTGTAACTTGAATAGCTTTGGTGCTGTCTGTATGTCTAAGTGTGTAGCCTCAAAAGGGAACACACAGGATAGTTTTCTATCGAAAGAATATGTAAGAATACCACGTTATACGGAAATACAATGTTGCACAGTAAAGACAAATACGTACGTATTGGAAACACTTTATGAGAAGAATTAACGCATTGTACAAAATTAGCTTGTATCTCCTAAACAACACGTTGTAACTCGAACAGATTTGGTGTGGCGTGTACGTCTAAATGTGTAGCCTCAAAAGAGAACCCACAGGAGAATTTTCTTTCGTCAAAATTTTTCAGAAATCACGTTTTTAGGAAATCCCGCATTGTGCGAAATTATCTTGTTTTTCGTAAACAACACGTTGTAACTCGAAAAGCTTTGGTGTTACGTGTATGTCTAAGCATGTAGCCTCAAAAGAGAACGCACAGGAGAGTTTTCTCCCGAAAGAATATGTAAGAATACCACGTTATAAGGAAATACGGTGTTGCAGAGTAAAGACAAATTCTTACATATTGGAAACACTTAACGAGAAGAAATAACACATGGTACAAAATTAGCTTGTATCTCCTAAACAACACGTTGTAACTCGAAAAGATTTGCTGTGGTGTTTACATCTAAACGTGTAGCCTCGAAAGAGAACCCACAGGAGAATTTTCTTTCGTCAAAATTTTTCAGAAAACCACGTTTTAAGGAAATCCCGCATCGTGCGAAATCATCTTCTTTTTCCTAAACAACATGTTGTAACTCGAATAGCTTTGGTGTTGCGTGTATGTCTAAGCATGGAGTTTCAAAAGAGAAGGCACAGGAGAGTTTTCTCTGGAAAGGATAGTTAAGAATACCACGTTATAAGGAAATACAGTGTTGCAGAGTAGAGACCAATACGTACGTATTGGAAACACTTTACAAGAAGAAATAACGCATCGTACAAAATGAGCTTGTATCTTCTAAACAACACGTTGTAACTCGAAAAGATTTGGTGTGGCGTGTACGACTAAACGTGTAGCCTCAAAAGAGAACCCACAGGAGAATTTTCTTTCGTCCAAATTTTTCAGAAAACCACCTTTTAAGGAAATACCGCATCGTGCGAAATTATCTTGTTTTTCCTAAACAACACGTTGTAACTCGAAAAGCTTTGGTGTTGCGTGTATATCTAAGTGTGTAGCCTCAAAACGGAATGCACAGGAGAATTTTCTCTCGAAAGAATATGTAAGAATACCGCGTTATAAGGAAATACAGTGTTGCAGAGTAAAGACAAATACGTACATATTGGAAACACTTTAAGAGAAGAAATAACGCATCGTACAAAATTAGCTTGTAACTCCTAAACAACACGTTGTAAATCGAAAAGATTTGGTGTGGCGTGTACGTCTAAAAGTGTAGCCTCAAAAGAGAACCCACAGGAGAATTTTCTTTCATCAAAATTTGTCACAAAACCACATTTTAAGGAAATCGCGCATCATGCAATATTATCTTGTTTTTCCTAAAAAACATGTTCCTGCGTGTATTTCTAAGCGTGTAGCCTCTAAAGAGAACACACAGGAGAGTTTTCTCTCGAAAGAACATGTAAGAATACAACGTTATAAGGAAATACAGTGTTGCAGAGTAATTACAAATACATACGTATTGGAAACACTTTACGAGAAGAAATAAAGCATCATACAAAATTAGCTTGTATCTCCTAAACAACACGTGGTAACTCGAAGGATTTCGTGTGGCGTGTACGTCTAAACGTGTAGCCTCAAAAGAGAACCCACAGGAGAATTTTCTTTCGTCAAAATTTGTCAGAAAACCACGTTTTAAGGAAATCCCGCATCGTACGAAATTATCTTGTTTTTCATAAACAACACGTTGTAACTCGAAATGCTTTGGTGTTACCTGTATGTCTAAGTGTGTAGCCTCAAAAGGGAACGCACAGGATAGTTTTCTCTCGAAAGAATATGTAAGAATACCACGTTATAAGGAAATAGAGTGTTGCAGAGTAAAGACAAATACGTACATATTGGAAACACTTTAAGAGAAGAAATAACGCATTGTACAAAATTAGCTTGTAACTCCTAAACAACACGTTGTAAATCGAAAAGATTTCGTGTGGCGTGTACATCTAAATGTGTAGCCTCAAAAGAGAACCCACAGGAGAATTTTCTTTCATCAAAATTTGTCAGAAAACCACGTTTTAAGGAAATCCCGCATCATGCAAAATGATCTTGTTTTTCCTAAACAACACGTTGTAACTCGAAAAGCTTTGGTGCTGCGTGTAGCCTCTAAAGAGAACGCACAGGAGAGTTTTCTCTCAAAAGAATATGTAAGAATACAATGTTATAAGGAAATACAGTGTTGCAGAGTAATTACAAATACGTACGTATTGGAAACATTTTACGAGAAGAAATAACGCATCATAGAAAATTAGCTTGTATCTCCTAAACAACACGTGTTAACTCGAAAGGATTTGGTGTGGCGTGTACGTCTCAACGTGTAGCCTCAAAAGAGAACCCACAGGAGTATTTTCTTTCGTCAAAATTTGTCAGAAAACCACGTTTTAAGGAAATCCCGAATCGTGTGAAATCATCTACTTTTTCCTAAACTACATGTTGTAACTCGAATAGCTTTGGTGTTGCCTGTATGTCTAAGTGTGTAGCCTCAAAAGGGAACGCACAGGATAGTTTTCTATCGAAAGAATATGTAAGAATACCACGTTATAAGGAAATATAATGTTGCAGAGTAAAGACAAAAACGTACGTATTGGAAACACTTTATGAGAAGAATTAACGCATTGTACAAAATTAGCTTGTATCTCCTAAACAACACGTTGTACCTCGAACAGATTTGGTGTGGCGTGTACCTCTAAACGTGTAGCCTAAAAAGAGAACCCATAGGAGAATTTTCTTTCCTCAAAATTTTTCAGAAAACCACGTTTTAAGGAAATCCCGCATTGTGCGAAATCATCTTCTTTTTCCTAAACAACATGTTGTAACTCGAAAAGCTTTGGTGTTGCGTGTATGTGTAAGCGTGGAGCCTCAAAAGGGAAGGCACAGGAGAGTTTTCTCTCGAAAGAATATGTAAGAATACCACATCATAAGGAAATACAATTTTGCAGAGTAAAGACAAATAAGTACATATTGGAAACACTTTACGAGAAGAAATAATGCATCGTACAAAATTAGCTTGTATCTCCTAAACAACACGTTGTAACTCGAAAAAATTTGGTGTGACATGTACGTCTAAACGTGTAGCCTCAAATGAGAACCCACAGGAGAATTTTCTTTCATCAAAATTTGTCAGAAACCACGTTTTAATTAAATCTCGCATCATGCGAAATTATCTTGTTTTTCCTAAACAACACGTTGTAAATCGAAAAGCTTTGGTGTTGCGTGTATGTTTAAGCGTATAGCCTCAAAAGAGAACGCAGAGGAGAGTTTTCTCTTGAAAGAATATGTAGGAATACCATGTTATAAGGAAATACAGTGTTGCAGAGTAAAGACAATTACGTACGTATTGGAAACACTTTAAGAGAAGAAATAACGCATCGTACAAAATTAGCTTGTATCTCCTAAACACCACGTTGTAACTCGAAAAGATTTGGTGTGGCTCCTACTTCTACACATGTACCCTCAAAAGAGAACCCACAGGAGAACTTTCTTTATTCAAAATTTTTCAGATAACCACGTTTTATGGAAATCTCGCATCGTGCGAAATTATCTTGTTTTTCCTAAACAACACGTTGTAACTGGAAAAGCTTTGGTGTTGCGTGTATGTCTAAGCGGGAAACACTTTACGAGAAGAAATAACACATCGTAAAAAATTAGCTTGTATCTCCTAAACAACACGTGGTAACTCGAAAGGATTTGGTGTGGCGTGCACGTCTAAACGTGTAGCGTCAAAAGAGAACCCACAGGAGAATTTTCATTCGTCAAAATTTGTCAGAACACCAGGGTTTAAGGAAATCCCGCATCGTGCGAAATTATCTTGTTTTTCATAAACAACACGTTGTAATTCGAAATGTTTTGGTGTTGACTGTATGTCTAAGTGTGTAGCCTCAAAAGGGAACGCACAGGATAGATTTCTATCAAAGAATATGTAAGAATACCAAGTTATAAGGAAATACAATGTTGCAGAGTAAAGACAAATACGTACGTATTGGAAACACTTTATGAGAAGAATTAACACATTGTACAAAATTAGCTTGTATCTCCTAAACAACACGTTGTAACTCGACCAGATTTGGTGTGACGTGTACGTCTAAACGTGTAGCCTCAAAAGAGAACCCATGTGATATTCTGACATATTGTTTCGAGAGAAAACTCTCTTGTGCCTTCGCCTTTGAGGCTACTCACTTAGACATACACACAACACAAAATCTTTTCGAGTTATAACGTGTTTTTTAGGAAATGCAAAATAATTTTGTAAGATGTGTAATTTCTTCTAGTTAAGATTAAGTATTTCTAATACATACGAATTTGTCTTTACTCTGCAAAACTCTATTTCCTCATAATGTGGTATTCTTACATATTCTTTCGAGAGAAACCTCTCCTGTGTATTATCTTTTGAGGCTGCACGCTTAGACATACACACAACACCAAACCTTTTCGAGGTACAACGTGTTGTTTACGAAAAATAAGATAATTTCGCACGATGCGTGATTTCCTTAAACGTGGTATTCTGACATATATTTTCGAGAGAAAACTCTTCTGTGCCTTCACTTTTGAGGCTACACGCTTATACATACACACAACACCAAATCTTTTCGAGTTACAACGTGTTGTTTAGGAAAAACAAGATAATTTTGCATGATGCTTTATTTGTTCTCAAAAAGTTTAAGTATTTGTAATACATAAGTATTTGTCTTTACTCTGCAACACTGTATTTCCTTATAACGTGGTATTCTTACATATTCTTTCAAGAGAAAACTGTCCTGTGCATTCTCTTTTGAGGCTGCGCCCTTAGACAAAAATGCAACACCAAAGCTTTTCGAGTTACAACAAGTTGTTTAGGAAAAACAAGATAATTTCGCAAGATGCAGGATTTCCTTAAAACGTGGTATTCTGACATATTTTTTTGTAAAGAAAACTCTCCTATGCGTTCTCCTTTCAGGCTACTCGCTTAGACATCCACGCAACACCAAATCCTTTTGAGTTACAATGTGTTCTTTAGGAAAAACAAGATAATTTTGCATGATGCTTAATTTCTTCTCGTAAAGTTTAAGTATTTCCATTACGTACGTATTTGTCTTTACTCTGCAACACTGTATTTCCTTATAACGTGGTATTCTTACATATTCTTTCGAGAGAAAACTCTCCTGTGCGTTCTCTTTTGAGGCTGCATGCTTAGACATACATGCAACACCAAAGCATTTCGAGTTACAACGTGTTGTTTAGGAAAAACAAGATAATTTCGCACGATGAGGGATTTCCTTAAAACGTGGTATTCTGACATAATGTTTCGAGAGAAAACTCTCCTGTGGGTTCTCTTTTGAGGCTACACATGTAGACAAACAGGCAACACCAAATCTTTCGAGTTAAAACGTGTTGTTTAGGAAATACCAGATAATTTTGTACGATGCGTTATTTTTTCTTCTAAAGGTTAAGTACTTCTAATACGTATGTATTTGTCTTTCCTCTGTAACACTGTATTTCCTTATAACGTGGTATTCGTACATATTCTTTTGAGAGAAAACTCTCCCGTGCGTTCTTCTTTGAGGCTACACGCTTAGACATACACGCAACAACAAAGCTTTTCGAGTTACACCGTGTTGTTTAGGAAAAACAAAATAATTTTGCAGGATGCATTACTTCTTCTCGTAAAGTTTAAGTATTTCCAATACGTACATATTTGTCTTTACTCTGCAACACTGTATTTCCTTATAACGTGGTATTCTTACATATTCTTTCGAGAGAAAACTCTCCTGTGCGTTCTCTTTTGAGGCTGCTCGCTTAGACAAAAACGCAACACCAAAGCTTTTCGAGTTACAACAAGTTGTTTAGGAAAAACAAGATAATTTCGCACGATGCCGGATTTCCTTAAAACGTGGTAATCTGGCATATTTTTCGAGAGAAAACTCTCCTGGCGTTCTCTTTTGAGGCTAAACGCTTAGACATACACGCAACGCTAAAGCTTTTCGAGTTACAACGTGTTGTTTAGGAAAAACAAGATAATTTGTCACGATGAGGGATTTTAAAACGTGGTGCTCTGACATAATTTTTTGAGAGAAAACTCTCCTGTGCGTTTTCTTTAAAGGCTACACGCTTAGACATACACGGAACCCCAAATCTTTTCGAGTTACAATGTGTTGTTTAGGAAATACCAGATAATTTTGTTTGATGCGTAATTTCTTCTCATAAAGTTTAAGTATTTTCAAGACATACGTAATTGTATTTACTCTGCAACACTGTATTTCCTTATAAAGTTGTATTCCTACCTATTCTTTCGAGAGAAAACTCTCCTGTGCGTTCTCTTTTGAGACTACACACTTAGATATACACGCAGCATCAAAGCTTTTTGAGTGAAAACATGTTGTTTAGGAAAAACAGGATAATTTCCCACGATGCGGGATTTATTTTAAACGTGGTATTTTGACATATTTTTTCGAGAGAAAACACTCCTGTGCATTCTCTTTTGAGGCTACACGCTTAGACATACACTCAACACCAAAAGCTTTTCGATCTTTGGTGTTGCATATATGTCTAAGCATGTAGCCGCAAATGAGAATGCACAGGAGTGTTTTCTCTCAAAAAAAAAAAAACATGTAAGAATACCACATTATAAGGAAATACAGTGTTGCAGAGTAAAGACAAAAATGTACGTATTAGAAATACTTAAAATTAGGAGAAGAAATAACGCAATGTGCAAAATAATCCTGTATTTCCTAAACAACATGTTGTAAGTCGAAAAGATTTTGTGATGTGTGTATGGTAAAGCATGTAGTCTCAAAAGAGGATGCACAGAAAAATTTTCTCTCGAAAAAATATTTCAGAATACCACGATTTATGGAAATCCAGCATCGTGTGAAATGATCTTGTTTTTCCTAAGCAACACTTTGTAACTCGAAAAGCTTTGGTGTTGCGTGTATGTCTAAGCGTGCAGCCTCAAAAGAGAACGCACAAGAGAGTTTTCTCTCAAAAGAATATGTAAGAATACCACGTTATAAGGAAATATAGTGTTCCAGAGTAAAGACAAATACGTACGTATTAGAAATACTTAAAATTTGTGAGAAGAAATATCACATCGTGCAAAATTATCTTGTTTTTCCTAAACAACACATTGTAACTCGAAAAGATTTGGTGTTGTATGTATGTATAAGCTTGTAGCCTCAAAAGAGAAGGCACAGGAGTGTTTTCTCTCGAAAAAATATGTCAGAATACCATGTTTTAAAGAAATCCCGCATCGTGCGAAATTATCTTTTTGTTCCTAAACAACATGTTTTAACTCGAAAAGCTTTGGTGTTAAGTGTACATCTAAGTGTGTAGCCTCAAAAGAGAATGCACAGGAGAGTTTAATTTTCTCGAAAGATTATGTAAGAATACCACCTTATAAGGAAATACACTGTTGCAGAGTAAAGACAACTATGTACATATTAGAAATACTTAAACTTTAAGAGAAGAAATAACGCATCATACAAAATTAACATGTATTTCCTAAGCAACACATTGTAACTCGAAAGGATTTGGTGTTGCGTGTATGTCTAAGCATGTAGCCTCAAAGGAGAACGCACAGGAGAGTTTTCTCTCGAAAAAATATGTCAGAATACCACGTTTTAAGGAAATCACGCAGCGTGGGAAATTATCTTGTTTTTCCTTAACAACATATTTTAACTCGAAAAGCTTTGGTGTTGCAAGTATGTCTAAGCGTGTAGCCTCAATAGAGAACGCACAGGAGAGTTTTCACTCGAAAGAATGTGTAAGAATACCACGTTATAAGGAAATACAGACGTGGATATTAAAGAGAAATGCGTACATATTGGAAATACTTAAACTTTATGAGAAAAAATAACGCATCGTGCAAAATTATCTTGTTTTTCCTAAATAACAAGTTGTAACTCGAAAAGATTTGGTGTTGCTTGTATGTCTAAGCTATTAGCCTCAGAAGAGTACGCACAGGAGTGATTTCTCTCGAAAAAACATGTCAGAGTCCCCTGTTATAAGGAAATACAGTGTTGCAGAGTAAAGACAAATACGTACGTATTAGAAATACTTAAAATTTATGAGAAGAAATAAGGCATCATGCAAAATTATCTTGTTTTTCCTAAACAACACCTTGTAACTCGAAAATAATTGGTATTGCATGTATGCATAAACGTGTAGCCTCAAAAGAAAACACAAAGGAGAATTTACTCTCGAAAAAATATGTCATAATACCATGTTTTAAGGAAATCCTGCATCGTGCATAATTATCTTGTTTTTCGTAAACAACACGTTTTAACTCGAAAAGCTTTGGTGCCGCGTGTATGTCTATGTGTGTAGCCGCAAAAGTGAACGCACAGGAGAGTTTTCTCTCGAAAAAATATGTAAGAATACTACGTTATAAGGAAATACAATGTTGCAGAGTAAAGACAAATATGTACGTATTAGAAATACTTAAAATTTATGAGAAGAAATAACGCATCGTGCAAAATTATCTAGTATTTCCCAAACAACACATAACTCGAAAAGATTTTGTGTTGTGTGTATGGTAAAGCATGTAGTCTCAATAGAGTACGCACAGAACAATTTTCTCTCGAAAAAATATTTCAGAATACCACGTTTTAAGGAAATCCCGCATCGTGCGAAATTATTTTGTTTTTCCTAAACAACACATTGTAACTCGAAAAGTTTGGTGTTGCGTGTATGTCTAAGCGTGTAGTCTCAAAAGAGAACGCAAAGGAGAGTTTTCTCTCGAAACAATATGTAAGAATACGACGTTATAAGGAAATACAGTGTTGCAGTGTAAAGACAAATACGTACGTATTAGAAATACTTAAACTTTACGAGAAGAAATAACGCATCGTACAAAATTATCTTGTATTTCCTAAATAACATGTTGTAACTCGAAAAGATTTGGTGTTGCCTGTATGTCTAAACGTGTGTCCTCAAAGGAGAACGCACAGGAGCCTTTTCTCTCGAAAAAATACGTCAGAATACCACGTTTTAAGGGAATCTAGCATTGTGGGATATTATCTTTTTTTTTTCCGAAACAACACGTTGTAACTCGAAAAGCTTTGGTGTTGTGTGTATGCCTAAGTGTGTAGCCTCATAAGAGAATGCACAGGAGAGTTTTCTCTCGAAAGAATATGTCAGAATACCATGTTACAAGGAAATATAGCGTTGCAGAGTAAAGACAAATATGTACGTATTAGAAATACTTAAATTTTATGAGAAGAAATAACGCTCCGTACAAAATTATCTTGTATTTCCTAATCAACTAGTTGATATTCATAAAGATTTGGTGTTGCGTGTATGTCTAAGCATTTAGCTGGAAAAGAGAACACACAGGAGAGTTTTCTCTCGAAAAAATATGTCAGAATACCACGTTTTAAGGAAATCCCGCATCCTGCGAAATTATCTAGTTTTTCCTAAACAACACATTGTAACTCGAAAAGCTTTGGTGTTGCGTCTATGTGTAAGGGTTCAGCCTCAAAGGAGAACGCACAGGAGAGTTTTCTCTGGAAAGAATATGTAAGAATAAAACGTTATAAGGAAATACAATGTTGCAGAGTAAAGACAAATACGTACTTATTAGAAACACTTAAAATTTACGTGAAGAAATAATGCATTGTGCAAAATTATTTTGTATTTCCTAAACAACACGTTGTAACTCGAAAAGATTTTATGTTGCGTGTATGTCTAAACGTGTAGCCTCAAAGGAGAACCCACAGGAGAATTTTCTCTCGAAAAAATATGTCAGAATACCACATTTTAAGGAAATCCAGCATCGTGAGAAATTATCTTGTTTTTCCTACACAACACGTGGTAACTAGAAAAACTTTGGTGTTGAGTGTATGTCTAAGCGTATAGCCTCAAAAGAAAATGCACAGGAGAGTTTTCACTCGAAAGAATATGTATGAATACCACATTACAAGGAAATACAGTGTTGCAGAAGAAAGACAACTATGTACGTATTAGAAATACTTAAACTTTAGGAGAAGAAATAACGCATCATGCAAAATTATCTTGTATTTCCTAAACAACAGGTTGTAACTCGAAAAGATTTGGTGTTGCGTGTATGTCTAAGCTTGTAGCCTCAAAAGAGAATGCACAGGAGAGTTTTCTCTCGAAAAAATATGTCACAATACCACGTTTTAAGGAAATCCCGCATCGTGTGAAATTATCTTGTTTGTCCTAAACAACATGTTTTAACTCGAAAAGCTTTGGTGTTGCATGTATGTCTAAGTTTGTAGCCTCAAAAGAGAATGCACAGGAGAGTTTTCTCTCAAAAGAATATGTAAGAATATCACGTTATAAAGAAATACAGTGTTGCAGAATAAGGAAAAATACGTACGTATTAGAAATACTTAAACTTTACGAGAAGAAATAAAACATCGTACAAAATTATCTTGTATTTCCTAAACAACACGATGTAACTTGAAAAGATTTGGTGTTGCATGTATGTATAAGCTTGCAGCCTCAAAGGAGAAGGCACAGGAGTGTTTTCTCTCAAAAAATATGTGTGAATACTATGTTTTAAGGAAATCCCTCATAGTGCGAAATTATCTTGTTTTTCCTATACAACACGTTGTAACTCGAAAAGCTTTGGTGTTGCGTGTATGTCTAAGCGTGTAGCCTCAAAACAGAACGCACAGGAGTTTTTTCTCGAAAAAATATGTCTCAATACCATGTTTTAAGGACATACTGCATCATGCGAAATTATCATGTTTTTCCTAAACAACATGTTTTAAAACCAAAAGCTTTGGTGTTGCCTGTAGGTCTAAGTGTGTAGCCTCAAAAGAGAATGCACAGGAGAATTTTCTCTCGCAAGAATATGTAAGATTACCACGTCACAAGGAAATACAGTTTTGCAGAGTAAAGACAAATACGTACATATTAGAAATACTTAAACTTTACGTGAAGAAATAACCCTTCGTACAAAATTATCTTGTATTTCCTAAACAACACGTTGTAACTCGAAAAGATTTGGTGTGGCGTATATGTCTATGCGTGTAGCCTCAAAAGAGAACGCACAGGAGAGTTTTCTCTCGAAAGAATATGTAAGAATACCACGTTATAAGGAATCCAGTGTTGCAGAGTAAAGACAAATATGTACGTATTAGAAATACTTAAACTTTATGAAAAGAAAAAACGCTTCGTACAAAATTAAATTGTATTTCCTAAAGAACACGTTGTAACTCCAAATGATTTGGTGTTGCGTGTATGTCTAAACTTGTAGCCTCAAAAGAAAAAGCACAGGAGAATTTTCTCTCAAAAAAAATATGTCAGAATACTACGTTTTAAGGAAATCCTCCATCGTGCAAAATTATCTTGTTTTTCCTAAACAACATGTTGTAACTCGAAAAGTTTTGGTGTTGCTTGTATATCTCACTGTGTAGCCTCAAAAGAGAACACACAGGAGAGTTTTCTCTCGAAAAAATATGTAAGAATACCAAGTTTTAAGGAAATCCTGCATCGTGAGAAATTATCTTGTTTTTCCTAAACAACATGTTTTAACTCGAAAAGCTTTGATGTTGCGTGTATGTCTAAGCGTGTAGCCTCAAAAGAGAATGAACAGAAGAGTTTTCTCTCGAAAGAATATGTAAGAATACATCGTTATAAGGCAATACAGTGTTGCAGAGTAAAGACAAATACGTAAGTATTAGAAATACTTAAACTTTATGAGAAGAAATAACGCATCGTGCAAAATTATCTTGTTTTTCCTAAACAACAGGTTGCAACTCGAAAAGATTTTGTGTTACATGTATGTCTAAGCTTGTAGCCTCAAAAGAGAACGCACAGGAGAGTTTTCTCTCGAAAAAATATGTCAGAATACCACGTTTTAAGGAAATCCTGAATCGTGCAAAATTATCATGTTTTTTCCTGAACAACATGTTGTAACTCGAAAAGCTTTGGTGTTGCTTGTATGTCTCAGTGTGTAGCCTCAAAGAGAATGCACAGGAGAGTTTTCTCTCGAAACAGTATGTCAGAATACCACGTTTTAAGGAAATCCTGCATCTTGCGAAATTATCTTGTTTTTCCTAAACAACATGTTTTAACTCGAAAAGCTTTGGTGTTCTGTGTATGTCTAAGCCTGTAGCCTCAAAAGAGAAAGCACAGGAGAGTTTTCTCTCGAAAAAATATGTCAGAATACCACGTTTTAAGAAAATGCCGTATCGTGCAAAATTATCTTGTTTTTCCTAAACAACTTGTTGTAACTCGAAAAGCTTTGGTGGTGCGTTTTTGTCTAAGCATGCAGCCTCAAAAGAGAACGCACAGGAGAGTTTTCTCTCGAAAGAATATGTAAGAATACCACCTTATAAGGAAATATAGAGTGGCAGAGTAAAGAAAAATACGTACGTTTTGGAAATATTTAAAATTTACCAGAAGAAATAACGCATCATGCAAAATTATCTTGTTTTTCCTAACCAACACGTTGTAACTCAAAATGATTTGGTGTTGCATGTATGTCTAAGCTTGTAGCCTCAAAAGAGAATGCACAGGAGAGTTTTCTCTCGAAACAATATTTCAGAAAACCACGTTTTAAGGAAATCCTGCATCGTGCGAAATTATCTTGTTTTTCCTAAAGATCACGTTGTACTTCGAAAAGCGTTGGTGTAGCTTGCATACGTCAGCGTGTAGCCTCAAAAGAGAACAAACAGGAGAGTTTTCTCTCGAAAAAATATGTCAGAATACCAGGTTTTAGAAAATCCTGCATCGTGCGAAATTATCTTGTTTTTCCTAAACAACTTGTCGTAACTCGAAAAGCTTTGGTGTTGCATTTTTGTCTAAGCGTGCAGCCTCAAAAAAGTACGCACAGGAGAGTTTTCTCTCAAAAGAATATGTAAGAATACCACGTTATAAGGAAACCAGTGTTGCAGAGTAAAGACAAATACATACGTATTAGAAATACTTAAACTTTATGAGAAGAAATAACGCCTCGTACTAAATTAACTTGTATTTCCTAAAGAACACGTTGTAACTCGAAATGATTTGGTGTTGCGTGTATGTCTAACCATGTAGCCTCAAAAGAAAAGGCACAGGAGAATTTTCTCTCGAAAAAATATGTCACAATACCACGTTTTAAGGAAATCCTGCATCGTGCAAAATTATCTTGTTTTTCCTAAACAACATGTTTTAACTAGAAAAGCTTTGGTGTTGCTTGTATGTCTCAGTGTGTAGCCTCAAAAGAGAATGCACACGAGAGTTTTCTCTCGAAAAAATATGTCAGAATACAACGTTTTAAGGAAATCCTGCATCATGTGAAATTATCTTGTTTTTCCTAAACAACACGTTGTAACTAGAAAAGCGTTGGTGTATCTTGCATGTCTCAGCGTGTAGCCTCAAAAGAGAACACACAGGAGAGTTTTCTCTCAAAAAAATATGTCAGAATACCACGTTTTAAGGAAATCCTGCATCGTGCGAAATTATCTTGTTTTTCCTAAACAACTTGTCTTAACTCAAAAAGCTTTGGTGTTGTGTTTTTGTCTATGCGTGCAGCCTCAAAAGAGAACGCACAGGAGAGTTTTCTCTCAAAAGAATATGTAAGAATACCACGTTATAAGGAATCCAGTGTTGCAGAGTAAAGACAAATATGTACGTATTAGAAATACTTAAACTTTATGAAAAGAAATAACGCTTTGTACAAAATTAAATTGTATTTCCTAAAGAACACATTGTAACTCCAAATGATTTGGTGTTGCGTGTATGTCTAAACTTGTAGCCTCAAAAGAAAAAGCACAGGAGAATTTTCTCTCGAAAAAATATGTCAGAATACTACGTTTTAAGGAAATCCTCCATCGTGCAAAATTATTTTGTTTTTCCTAAACAACATGTTGTAACTCAAAAAGCTTTGGTGTTGCTTGTATATCTCACTGTGTAGCCTCAAAAGAGAACGCACAGGAGAGTTTTCTCTCGAAAAAATATGTCAGAATACCACGTTTTAAGGAAATCCTGCATTGTGAGAAATTATCTTGTTTTTCCTAAACAACGTGTTTTAACTCGAAAAGCTTTGGTGTTCCGTGCATGTCTAAGCGTGTAGCCTCAAAAGAGAACGCACAGAAGAGTTTTCTCTCGAATGAATATGTAAGAATACATCGTTATAAGGAAATACAATGTTGCAGAGTAAAGACAAATACGTAAGTATTAGAAATACTTAAACTTTACGAGAAGAAATAATGCATCGTGCAAAATTATCTTGGTTTTCCTAAACAACAGGTTGTAACTCGAAAAGATTTTGTGTTACATGTATGTCTAAGCTTGTAGCCTCAAAAGAGAACGCACAGGAGAGTTTTCTCTCGAAAAAATATGTCAGAATACCACGTTTTAAGGAAATCCTGGATCGTGCAAAATTATCGTGTTTTTCCTGAACAACATGTTGTAACTCGAAAAGCTTTGCTGTTGCTTGTATGTCTCAGTGTGTAGCCTCAAAAGAGAATGCACACGAGAGTTTTCTCTCGAAAAAATATGTCAGAATACAACGTTTTAAGGAAATCCTGCATCGTGCAAAATTATCTTGTTTTTCCTAAACAACACTTTGTAACTAGAAAAGCGTTGGTGTATCTTGCATGTCTCAGCGTGTAGCCTCAAAAGAGAACACACAGGAGAGTTTTCTCTCAAAAAAATATGTCAGAATACCAAGTTTTAAGGAAATCCTGCATCGTGCGAAATTATCTTGTTTTTCCTAAACAACTTGTCGTAACTCAAAAAGCTTTGGTGTTGTGTTTTTGTCTATGCGTGCAGCCTCAAAAGAGAATGCACAGGAGAGTTTTCTCTCAAAGGAATATGTAAGAATACCACGTTATAAGGAATCCAGTGTTGCAGAGTAAAGACAAATATGTACGTATTAGAAATACTTAAACTTTATGAAAAGAAATAACGCTTTGTACAAAATTAAATTGTATTTCCTAAAGAACACGTTGTAACTCCAAATGATTTGGTGTTGCGTGTATGTCTAAACTTGTAGCCTCAAAAGAAAAAGCACAGGAGAATTTTCTCTCGAAAAAATATGTCAGAATACTACGTTTTAAGGAAATCCTCCATCGTGCAAAATTATCTTGTTTTTCCTAAACAACATGTTGTAACTCAAAAAGCTTTGGTGTTGCTTGTATATCTCACTGTGTAGCCTCAAAAGAGAACGCACAGGAGAGTTTTCTCTCGAAAAAAATATGTCAGAATACCACGTTTTAAGGAAATCCTGCATCGTGAGAAATTATCTTATTTTTCCTAAACAACGTGTTTTAACTCGAAAAGCTTTGGTGTTGCGTGTATGTCTAAG
This sequence comes from Apodemus sylvaticus, assembly GCF_947179515.1. Taxonomy (NCBI): domain Eukaryota; kingdom Metazoa; phylum Chordata; class Mammalia; order Rodentia; family Muridae; genus Apodemus; species Apodemus sylvaticus. The sequence continues at coordinate 97,504,680 of NC_067484.1, read as the reverse complement.
CGTGTAGCCTCAAAAGAGAACGAACATAAGAATTTTCTCTCGAAAGAATATGTAAGAATACATCGTTATAAGGAAATACAATGTTGCAGAGTAAAGACAAATACGTAAGTATTAGAAATACTTAAACTTTACGAGAAGAAATAACGCATCGTGCAAAATTATCTTGGTTTTCCTAAACAACAGGTTGTAACTCAAGAAGATTTTGTGTTACATGTATGTCTAAGTTTGTAGCCTCAAAAGAGAACGCACAGGAGAGTTTTCTCTCGAAAAAATATGTCAAAATACCACGTTTTAAGGAAATCCTGAATCGTGCAAAATTATCGTGTTTTTCCTGAACAACATGTTGTAACTCGAAAAGCTTTGGTGTTGCTTGTATGTCTCAGTGTATAGCCTCAAAAGAGAATGCACTGGGAGAGTTTTCTCTCGAAACTATATGGCAGAATACCACGTTTTAAGGAAATCCTGCATCTTGTGAAATTATCTTGTTTTTCCTAAACAACATGTTTTAACTCGAAAAGCTTTGGTGTTGCATGTATGTCTAAGCCTGTAGCCACAAAAGAGAAAGCACAGGAGAGTTTTCTCTCGAAAAAATATGTCAGAATACCACGTTTTAAGAAAATGCCGTATCGTGCGAAATTATCTTGTTTTTCCTAAACAACTTGTTGTAACTCGAAAAGCTTTGGTGGTGCGTTTTTGTCTAAGCATGCAGCCTCAAAAGAGAACGCACAGGAGAGTTTTCTCTCAAAAGAATATGTAAGAATACCACGTTATAAGGAAATATAGAGTGGCAGAGTAAAGAAAAATACGTACGTTTTGGAAATATTTAAAATTTACCAGAAGAAATAACGCATCATGCAAAATTATCTTGTTTTTCCTAAACAACACGTTGTAACTCGAAATGATTTGGTGTTGCATGTATGTCTAAGCTTGTAGCCTCAAAAGAGAATGCACAGGAGAGTTTTCTCTCGAAACAATATGTCAGAATACCACGTTTTAAGGAAATCCTGCATCGTGCAAAATTATCTTGTTTTTTCTAAACAACACGTTGTACCTCAAAAAGCTTTGGTGTAGCTGGCATGTCTCAGCGTGTAGCCTCAAAAGAGAACACACAGGAGAGTTTTCTCTCGAAAAAATATGTCAGAATACCACGTTTTAAGGAAATCCTACATCGTGCGAAATTATCTCGTTTTTCCTAAACAACTTGTAGTAACTCAAAAAGCTTTGGTGTTGCGTTTTTCTAAGCGTGCAGCCTCAAAAAAGTACGCACAGGAGAGTTTTCTCTCAAAAGAATATGTAAGATATCACGTTATAAGGAAACCAGTGTTGCAGACTAAAGACAAATACATACGTATTAGAAATACGTAAACTTTATGAGAAGAAATAACGTCTCGTATAAAATTAACTTGTATTTCCTAAAGAACACATTGTAACTCGAAAAGATTTTGTGTTGCGTGTATGTCTAAACATGTAGCCTCAAAAGAAAAAGCACAGGAGAATTTTCTCTCGAAAAAAACATGTCAGAATACCACGTTTTAAGGAAATCCTGCATCGTGCAAAATTATCTTGTTTTTCCTAAACAACATGTTTTAACTCGAAAAGCTTTGGTGTTGCTTGTATGTCTCAGTGTGTAGCCCCAAAAGAGAACGCACTGGAGAGTTTTCTCTCGAAAAAATATGTCAGAATACAACGTTTTAAGGAAATACTTCATTGTGCGAAAATATCTATTTTTTCCTAATCTACTTGTTGTAACTCGAAAAGCTTTGGTGTTGCGTGTATGTCTAAGAGTGTAGCCTCAAAAGAGAATGCACAGAAGAGTTTTCTCTCGAAAGAATATGTAAGAATACATCGTTATAAGGAAATACAGTGTTGCGGAGTAAAGACAAATAGGTAAGTATTAGAAATACTTAAACTTTACGAGAAGAAATAACGCATCGTGCAAAATTATCTTGGTTTTCCTAAACAACAGGTTGTAACTCGAAAAGATTTTGTGTTACATGTATGTCTAAGCTTGTAGCCTCAAAAGAGAATGCACAGGAGAGTTTTCTCATGCAAGATTATGTAAGAATACCTCGTTACAAGGAAATATAGTTTTGCAGAGTAAAGACAAATACATACATATTAGAAATACTTAAACTTTATGAGAAGAAATAATGCATCATACAAAATTATCAAGAATTTCCTAAACAACACATTGTAACTCGAAAAGATTTGGTGTGGCGTGTATGTCTAAGCATGTAGCCTCAAAAGAGAACGCACAGGAGAGTTTTCTCTCGAAAAAATGTCAGAATACCACGTTTTAAGAAAATGCCGTATCGTGCGAAATTATCTTGTTTTGCCTAAACAACTTGTTGTAACTCGAAAAGCTTTGGTGTTGTGTTTTTGTCTAAGCGTGCAGCCTCAAAAGAGAACGCACAGGAGAGTTTTCTCTCGAAAGAATATGTAAGAATACCACGTTAAAAGGAAATGTAGTATTGCAGAGTAAAGACAAGTACGTTCGTATTGGAAATATTTAAACTTTACCAGAAGAAATAACACATCATGCAAAATTATCTTGTTTTTTTCCTAAACAACACGTTGTGACTCGGAAAGATTTGGTGTTGCGTGTATGTCTAAGCTTTTAGCCTCAAAAGAGAACGTACAGGAGAGTTTTCTCTCAAAAAAATATGTCAGAATGCCACGTTTCAAGGAAATCCCGCATAGTGTGAAATTATCTTGTTTTTCCTAAATAAAACGTTGTAACTCGAAAAGATTTGGTGTTTCACGTATGTCTAAACGTGTAGCCTCAAAAGTGCACCCACAGGAAAATTTTCTCTCCACAAAATATGTCAGAATACTACGTTTTAAGGAAATCTCGCATCGTGCGAAATTATCTTTTTTTTTTCTTTAACAACACATTGTAACTTGAAAAGCTTTGGTGATTCGTGTATGTCTAAGCGTGTAGCCTCAAAGGAAAACGCACAGGAGAGTTTTCTCTCGAAAGAATATGTAAGAATACCAGGTTACAAGGAAATACAGTGTTGGAGAGTACAGACAAATACTTACGTATTGGAAATATTTAAACATTATGAGAAGAAATAACGCATCGTACAAAATTATCTTGTATTTCCTAAAAAAGCACATTGTAACTTGAAAAGATTTGGTGTTGCGTGTATGTCTAAGCGTTTAGCCTCAAAAGAGAATGCACAGGAGAGTTTTCTGTCGAAAAAATATGTCAGAATAGCACGTTTTAAGGAAATCCCGCATCGTGCGAAATTCTCTTGTTTTTCTTAAACAACACGTTGTAACTAGAAAAGCTTTGTTGTTGCATGTATGTCTAAGCATGTAGCCTCAAAAGAGAATGCACAGGAGAGAATATATAAGTATACCACGTTATAAGGAAATAGTGTTGCAGAGTAAAGACAAATACGGACATATTAGAAATACTTAAACTTTATGAGAAGAAAAAACGCATCGTAAAAAATTATCTTGTATTTCCTAAACAACACGTTGTAACAGGAGAATTTTCTCTCGAAAAAATATGTCAGAATACCACGATTTAAGGAAATCCTGCAGCGCTCGAAATTATCTTGTTTTTCGTAAACAACACGTTGTAACTCGAAAAGGTTTGGTGTTGCTTGTATGTCTCAGCGTGTAGCCTCAAAAGAGAATGCACAGGAGAGTTTTCTCTCGAAAAAATTTTTCAGAATACCACGTTTTAAGGAAATCCTGCATCGTGCGAAATTATCTTGTTTTTCCTATACAACATGATGTAACTCGAAAAGCTTTGGTATAGCTTGCATGTCTCAGAGTGTAGCCTCAAAGAGAACACACAGGAGAGGTTTCTCTCAAAAAAATATGTCAGAATACCACG